>NC_091852.1:8332978-8636978 GCF_037783145.1 Equus przewalskii
TGATTAAGGACTCTTATCTACTTCACCTTCAGACAGTTTTGCTCTTCTATAGTTTTCAAGGAAATGGTCCATTTCACCTAAGTTATAGGATTATGTGTGCAGAGTTGTTTGCAGTATTTCCTTATTATACTTTTAAAGCCATCATGGTCTATAGTGATAAACCCTCTGTCATTCCTGTAACTGGTAATTTGTGTCTTCTCTCTTTTTTGTTTGACCGTATTGCTAGAAGTTTATCAATTTTATTATTTTTTTAAAAAACAAGGTTTTAGTTTCATTGATTTTTCCCAATATTTTATTGTTGTTTTAAATATTTTTACTTCTGCTGCTAACTTTATTGTTTCTTACTTTCTTTGGGTTTAATTTACTTTCTTTTCTAGTTTCTTAAGGTGGAAGCTTGGATTATTGATTCAAGACCTTTATTCTTTTGTAATATAAGAATTTGATACTATTTAAAGAATCTATTAAGCAGTGATTTAGCACATTCTACAAATTGTGAGTAATTTTAATTTTATCTTCATTCAGTGCAAAATATTTTCTCATTTTCCTTGATACTTCTTTGACCTGTGGATTGTTTAGAAGCATTTTGTTTGACCACCAGTTTTCTGTTGTCTTTCGGATCTTGATTTCTATTTTAATTCTATTATGATGAGAAAACATAATTCTTTTAAATGTATTGTTTGTTTTCTGACCCACAGGGTGGTTATCTTGGTGAATATCCCATGTTCACTTAAAAAGAATGTGTATTTTGCTATTATTTCGTGGCATTTTATAAATGTCAATTTATAAACACAATGACAAATTATATTATAAATGTCAATTACATCTAGTTGGTTGATAATATTGTTCACTTCTTCTGTATCCTTACTGATTTTCTGTTGGTTAGTTCTATTTATAACTAAAAGAGGCGTGTTGCAATCTACAACCATAATTATGGATTTGTCTATTTTTATTTTCAGTTCTGTCAGTTTTACTTCATTATTTTGGATTTGTATTAGTTTTTTAGCACTGCTATAACAAAAAACCACAGACTGACTGGCTTAAACAACAGAAATTTATTTTCTCATAGTTCTGTAGGTGGAAAGTCCAAGGTCAAGGTGTCAGCAGGGTTGTTTCTTTTGAGACCTCTCCCCTTGGCTTACGGATGGCTGTCTTCCCCCTCTGTCTTCATGTGGCCTTCTCTCTATGTGTGTCTGTATCTTAATCCCCTCTTCTTATAAAGACACCAGTCATATTGGACCAGAGCCCATCCCAATGACTTCTTTAACCTTAATTATCAATTTAAAGGTCTTATCTCTAAATACAGCAACATTCTGAGGTACCAGGGGTTAGGACATCAACACATAAACTTGTGGGTACACAATTCAATCCATAACACTGTCCCTCTGGTTCCCCCAAATCCATACACTTCTCACAAGCAAAATACAATCACCCCATTCCAACAGCCCCGAAAGTCCAGCATCAACTCTAAGTCCAAAAACTAAATGCCACCAAAATGAGGGATGGATGAGACATAAGGTGCAAGTCACCATGAGGCAAAATTCCTCTCTAGGCTCACTAGTGTGGTGGCCCTGCCTTCTGAGTTTTGGGGAGTATTCTGGATTGCTATGTTTTGGTGAACTGACCCTTTGTTATTATAAAAGCCCATTACTGCTCTGAGTTCTCTAATTCTTATGAGTAATATTTACTGAATATTTTATCTGCTAGGTCCTCATATTTACTAATTCTATGACAGTAGATTCAAGCCATAGTAGACCAGTTTTTCTCAAAGAGCTGGGCTAGATTAAGACCTTTGTTTTTTATTTTATTTGCTGAAGAAGATTTGCTCTCAGCTAACATTTGTTGTCAATCTTCCTCTTTTGCTTAAGGAAGAATCACCCTGGGCTAACCTCTGTGCCAGTCTTCCTCTATTTTTTATGTGGGTGGCCACCACAACATGGCTGCTGCTGACAAGTGTTGTAGGTCTGTGCCAGGGAACCCAACCCAGGCCGCTGAAGCAGAGCACGTAGAACTAACCTCTAGGCCACGGGGCTATCCCCATTAGGACCTTTTGAAAGCCCTGAGAATTGGGGAGATTATGGTGCCTCCAACATTTATTTCACATTTATTACATAAAAAACTATGTAATAAAGTAATATTGGACTTTCAATACAAAGTACACGTAAGCTAAAATTAAAACTAGCTTCTTTCTAGAAATGAAAACATTCATTGAAGCTAAGTTTTCTCATTTGCTGGTACTCTGAGTGAATTCTTTGTCTTTCATCAGGTAATTAATCTGAGTACCTCATAGAAAGTAGCCAAAATGGTCCTTTGGTCCAACAAATTTGGGAAATGCTAAATACAATATCTCTCCAGTAAATTTTAGCATATTAAGTGCTTTCAGAGATCCAAAATTAGTAAAAACAATTTAAAGTTATTTAACTCCATATATTATCACTAATTTGACCACAGAACTATTTTTCACATAATACCTAGTAATTTCCCATAAAATAAACTTCTCTCTTAACACACTTTGGAAAATGCTTCAGAAATACTGCATCATCTGCTAAGCAGTTCTTATGTGCTGGTGATGATTCTAAAAGATTTACATGCTTTATATCATTTACAACCTGTCAGACTTGGGGCATGAGTAGATATTATGAGGTAAGTATTATCTTCATTTTGTTGACGAAGAAATTGAGTGAGGTCACACAGCTTTCAGCAATGCAGCTGTGGTTCAGACTTCATTCACTTCTCTCCATCACTTACCCAGCACGGAGCAGCAGTCCTTCAATGCTTCTTTCCCAGGAACTGATGTCTTTTCTCATCAACTTTGATTCAAACTTTAGAACCTCACCTCTTATCTATGCACACTTTCCAGTAGTCTTCTGCCCTCTGACTCATCAAGTCCTCATCTCTTAATTCCCATGCAGCCCTGACTTTAAATTCATTCTCTAGTTTTCAAAGGAGACTATGATGCTAGGAAAAAGTACGGGGCTGCACCTTTCACCTCTGGCCTGCCAATGCTCTGCCTCAGCCTGTGATAAACAAATATCACCTGCCCTGGAGGGCAGGAGAGAGTTGCTGTGCTGTTAGATGGTAAGAGGAAGGGAAGGAGAATAAACAACTAAGGCAGATGTCAGGATAGAATGAGATAGGTGACAGCCATTGATGGGTGAATATACTCCATCTTCAGGACCCTCTCTCCAAATTGGAGGAGAAAAGAACTTGACAGAATAACAAAGGCACACTGTTAGCCAGTAATCTCAGACATCTTGAAATATTCAAGGGACTCCCAGCAAGTCTTTTCCAAGAGCGAGATATAACAGCGTTTGTCAACAACATTGTAATATGGCTCTCATCATAAAAAATGCACAATTAAGTTACGATTTTTTAAACTGCTATGTCTATAATATGTATTTATTTGTATATATCTGTAAATAAAAAATATTATTTGGCACCATTTCCTTAGCAAATCCTACAAATAATAAACATAATTTTCTAACTAGGGAACAATTAAATCCATTGAATGGTGTTCAGCTCTGCTGAAGTCAAATGATCCATTAATTCATTCATTATAAAATGCGTTGGTTGTCTTCTAAGTTATGGCTTCTAGAAGCTTAGTCAGCCATTAGAAGTTTCAGCTGCTTGAATATATAATCTGGAAGGTGTTAAGGTCATATCAGAATTTTAGTAGATTAATATCTCATGCCCAAGTCAGGCAGGCTTTCTGTCAGAGAGACTGCTGATTCCTCCCATAGCGGGCGAAGGAGAGGGTAAGTTAAAGAAGCGACTGTAGGAAGACTAGAAATAAACTCAGCTGTTCAGAAAGCAAGTCAATCAACACGCCACGTGCGAGAGGTCTGAGAGGTGAGAATTGAATCTGCTGCATGATTTTCAGCAGCGTGGGTTGAGATTTCTGGGAGTTTTTTTTCCCTGTAAGCTCTATGATGTACAGAATGCAGTCTTGATTCCTCTTTACACTGCTAATAAACTCGGGTGAGCAAACACTTGTCTGTTTACCCTCTGACAAGCTTCCTCAGCTTGTGTCTGGGTTGGGGACGCACAAGCCTAGGAGCCTATAGTCTTGCCTCAGGGGTAGCATAAACAGGAAGGTCAGTGCAGGATGAGTAAATGAAATACCTGAATCAGGGGAGTGACAGTCACTTTTAATGGATCATTATTTTGAAAGGAAGGAGGCATTGTGTTTGATAGTGTTTCTTTAACAGGGAGGCCTAGGTCGGTGAAGGGCACAGATGGGATTAGGAGGGTACAGGTTTGTGCAAATGCAAGCCTGCGGGGAAGAGCACACCACTGGATTTTCAAGATGCTAAAACAAAAGTCACTTCTTCAAACAAAATGAATCATTTTAGCGTTTCATAGCTGCACAAAGGTATTTTTTAACAGCTTTATTGAAATAATTAACATAACGATAAACTGTGAATATTTGGAGGGTATAATTTGATAAGTTTTGGCATGTTTATACCTGTGAAACCACCACCACAATCAAAATAGAGCATGGCCATCACTCTGAAAACTTTCTTCAGGCCATTTGTAACCTTCGACCCTCTCCCACTCCTTCTTGTCCACCCCACCCTAAATTCCCAGGCAGCCACTGATCTGCTTTCTTTGGCTATAGGTTAGCTTGCATCTTCTAGATTTTATATCAATGGAATCTTACAGTATGTAACTTTTTGGTCTGGCTTCCAATTATTTAATTATTATTTTGATACTCCTCCAGGTTGTAGTTCAACGGTTCACTCTTTTTCCTTACTAAGTAGCATTCCATTGTATGGAATACCAGTTTGTTTATCCATTCACATATTGATGGGCATGTGGGTTTGTATTGGTTATCAATTGTTGTGTAACGAATGACCCCAAAACTTAGAAGCTTAAAACAACAAAACATTGATTATCTCACAGTTTCTGTGAGTCAGGAATCGAGTGCAGCTTAGCTGGGTATCTCTGGCCCAGGGCCTCTCAATAGGCTGCACATAAAGTGTCAGCCAGGGCTACAGTAATCTCCAGACTCAACTGGAGGGGGATCCACTGCCAAGCTCACTCACATGGCAAGCCATGTTGGCAGGCCTCAGGTTCCCTTAGTGAGACAGGCCAGGCTAGGCTGCGGTGGTGATAAATCCTAAAAACTCAGTGGCTCAATACAATAAAGTTTATTTTTGGCTCCCACCACTGCTGGATATAGGTTAGGTGTCTCTTTTGTATCTGCAGCTATACCATCTGGAACACATGGCCTCCATCATGACCATGGATAGGGAGACAGGGCTGCATGGCCATGTAGGATATTTCCTGAGGGCCAAGCCTAGAGGTGCCTCACGTTGCATCCACATATATCCCATGACTGAACCCAGTCCCCAGACCCCAATCCCCTCACCCCACATCCAACTACACCCCATTGTTGGAACTCAGTTCCCTCTGATCACATCCACCTACATCTCATTGCCAGATACCAATCCCATCATATCATATCCAACTGCATCCCATTGCTGGACCCCAGTCCCCTCACATCATGTCTACCTACATCAGTTTGTCAGAATCCAGTCCTATAGCCCCAACCTAATTGTGAGAGGATCTAAGTGCATAAGCATTGGTGAGCACTAGCAGGCAGATGCCCTGACACCAGTGAACTTCTGAACCTCATTAGGGCCAAGACTTTGCCTTTCTTGTTCATGGTTGAATCTGCAGTTTATATTCAGTTTCAGACATGTAACAGGTGCTCAGCAAATGTTTGTATTATGCTTTCATTTACATCATTCCAAGATCTCTATCAGGCAATTCTTTTTATTTAAAGATTGACACCTGAGCTAACATCTGTTGCCAATCTTCTTTTGTTTCTTCTTCTTCTTCTCCCCAAAGCCCCCCAGTACATAGTTCCATATTCTAGTTTTGAGTGCCTCTGGTTGTGCTGTGTGGGATGCAGCCTCAGCATGGCTTGACGAGCGGTGCCATGTCCAGGCAAGTGGAGCACTCGAACTTAAACACTGGTCCACAGGGCTGACCCCCCAGGGAATTCTTATTATGTACATTTGCATGCAAATAACCTGAGGCTCAGAGAAGTTATGTAACAGACCTAAACCCACACATTGGTTAGTGACTGAATTAAATTCCGATTTTTTACCTCCATGTTCAATAAACTTTATGTGATACCACTGGTTTTTCCTAGTGGCTTTGGGTCTCTTGATCAGCCCTGTGTTGAGTGGATTCTAACATGACTTTTCTCCGAGGGTGTAGCCAGGGTGCAGCAATGGAGACAAAGCCCATACTACCTACCACAGACTCTGCTACTTTTCATTCTCCCCAGGGCCTCCTGTTAGCCTTCGTGGCAGGGCACAGAGAATGAGCCTGGGATCCGCCCCCACCTTCCATGATCTTTTGTTCTCCCAGGTTACTGGAGTGATGTCCAGCTGCAGTCCTAGCTCTGCTGCCTCTGTGCTACCCCAGTCAGGGGTGTGGTTCCCACATGCCATTTCTTGAAGATATTCCTTCCAGCCCCTGGGCAAGTGAGGCTGAGGGACTGGACTCACTTCCAAGTCACAACGTTTCTCCTCCCCGAGGATCACACTGCTCCTTCATTCTTTGGACTATCACTGGTCTTTATTTCTTTTGTTTATGTACCATGAAGAGGTGAGTGTCAGGTCTCATTCATTTCTCCTCCATAGAGTGCCCAGCATGGAGCCCCTCCTTTCAGTTCTACTCCTTCAGAGGCTGATCTTGTTCTCTTCCCAAAAGTCATACCCTCCTCCATCCCACTTACAATACACACACACACACACTCCTCATCCTTCTTTGGAGCTAAGTCTTGTGTTTCACTTTAAAGCTCTCATCAAAATGATATTTTTAGGCTGGGTCACACCTGTATCAAGGTGGACACATTTCCGAAGATCTGGAACAGCATTGCTCATATCCATCTTCAGGCTCTCCTTTGCTCTTTTCCCTCCTCTTTCTCCTCTTCTCAACTCTTCCACCCACCATGATCTCTTTCTTCTGGTCCATTAAGTAATATTCTGTTGTCATAACTCCATTAGTGACGGTCATGGTTATTTAGTATTCCTAAAGCTTTCCATTTTATATCACTTTGCAGTCATCATTGTCTTAATTTTCAAAAACTGGGTCAATGAACTTCCCAATTTATCATAAAATGCTCAAAAAGGGATGGTGGCTCAATCCAGGGTCACTCAGAGGGTTAGGCACATCCGTGAAAGGGAAAATTCTGACAGCCTGCTTTTGCTTGCTGGAGGTTGACTGAATATAGTGTAGAAATTGTCTCCCTCTCTTCATCTGGCTATTTATAATCACTCAGTGAGATGGTTTCGTTGTAATAGCAGCAAGAGCTCATAGGAACACAGCACTGAGATAATTACAAGCAAATGGAAACCTGAAGAATGTAGTAAGACTTCATCACCAGGAGCCAACTTCCTCGGAATCCTCTGAGAAAAGGGTTAATGTGAAAGCCTTGCCAGCCAAGGACAACTTAGGATGCCAGCCAGAGAAATAAATACCCACCTGCAGTCCCTCACCGCCCAAGTGAGCACTACTTTATCAAAAGCTGAATGTGTGGTTCATGTTTCATTACCTGGGTCAGGAAGAGTGTAAATTTGGAGGCCATATATTACAATTTTCCCCTGTCTTGAGCCGTTAACAGCATACCTCTGGCTTGAGTTGCAGCCTTGAAAATCTATGAGCTCTTTTCTACTTCGTTGGAGCATTGAAAGTGTGCTGGCCCAAGAGCTGGAGCAAAGGCAATTATGGAAATAGCCATGCTTTGTTATGCCATTCTGCTGAGACCCTCCTAAGTCTATATAGGAGGAAGAATTTTGCATACACTGTCCTGCTCACCATAACTCGATCTGCATTCTGAGACTCTTCCTTATAGTTGATGAATTGCCCCATAATTGAAACTGCCTTGGGTTTTCACTTTGTTCACCGTAAATTGTGTAATTCAGGCATTTTTAAATTTGCTGACAGATTCACCATCAAACAAAATGCCTCGCTCTTTAAAGCTAAGGCTGCATTATAGGACCAGGGATGCTAAAGCATTTGTGTGTTTAGGACGTCAGCCAATTCGACAAGCAACCATTTTTTAAGACTTACTAATGTTTTCGTCCTAATATAATGCCTTCTGTCTTTTCCCAAAAGCTATCTGTTATGGGTTGAATTGTGTCTCCACCAAATTCATATATTGAAACCCTAACTCCGGTACCTCAGAATGTGACTGTGGTTGGAAATAGGGCCTTTGAAGAGGTGATTAAGTTAAAATGAGGCTGTTATGGTGGACCCTAGCCAAATCTGACTGGTGAACTTAAAGGAAGAAGAAATTTGGACACATAAAAAGATACCAGGTATGTGCATGCATAGAGAAAAGACCACGTGAGGGCACAGCGAGAAGGCAGCCATCTGCAAGCCAAGGAGAGAGGTCTCAGAAGAAACCAAACCTGCTGACACCTTGATCTTGGACTTTTAGCCTCCAGAATTATGAGAAAATAAATTTCTCTTACTTGAGCCACCTAGTCTGTGTATTTTATTATGGCAGCCTTAGCAAACTAACACACTCCCTAAAGACCAAGGTCTGATTAAAACTTAACTAGATTAAAAACCTAAAATTTTGTTACAGGAATGATTTGCACATCTAGAAATGGTTTAAAATAAACTTTCCCGGGGCTAGCCCTGTGGCGTAGTGGTTAAGTTCACCGCGCTCTGCTTTGGCAGCTCCACCTTGCAGGATCAGATCCCAGGTGCAGACCTATGCCACTTGGCAGCCACGCCGTGGTGGCAACCCACATATAGTGTGGAGGAAGGCATAGATGTTAGCTCAGGGCTAATCTTCCTCAAGTAAAAGGGAGGAAGATTGGCAACAGATTTTAGCTCAGGGCTAATCGTCCTCAGCAAAAATAATCATAATGACAATCATAATCATAATCACAAATAAACTTTCCCATAGAGTATCAGTTGTTCCTGATGGACAGACATTGCTATGTACGCTTTTTATTCATTCATTTAGCAAACTGTAATTCAGAACTTCTGAATCTTCCATGGTGCTAGGCCCCAAGAGTGATTCAAATATGCAATAAAATATGTGACAAGTTTAAATGATTATAATGTAAGGAAACGTAAAATACTCTGTGAATAGTACAAAACGAGTGAAGTAGAAGTTCATAGTAGTGAGAAAAAACTTCTGGCAGAGTCTATTTGGAATGTGATATTTGCAACAGCAGAACTGAAGTTGGAAAGGAGGACAGACCATAGACCCAAGCAGACCAAATAGCGAGAAGAACATTTTGCCAGGACTGAAAGAGTCACAGAGTATCAGTTACCAAAGATAACACCGGAAGCGTGGGTCACCGGGAATAGATTAGGGAAGGTCTTGAATTCTAGATTTAGATGTGTAAATTAACCCACATGACTACACCCATACTCTTAGCAAATTTCGAGCCAATAAGATTTATGAGCATGAAACGTAGTCAGGTAGCTCTGAGCCCTGCCGTCTCAGTAGACAAAGTTGGTTCTATTCTTAGACCCACTTTGACCTAACTTGATGGCAGTGCTTAGTGTTACTTAACCTTGTTAGGTCTCAGTTTCCTCTTTTCTAAAAAGCGCAGATAGTAATACTAGCCTACTTCATAGAGCAGTTGTTAGAAATATGCATATTTAGCTTTTACTTGGTGCCTGGCCTCAAGTAAGCACTCAATAAATTTAACTTTTATGATGATGAGAAGGATGATTTAAATTTTCCTCGCAGGAAGAGTAATCTTGAAGTGATATTATTAAGGAATAAAAGGGCTTTTTTGTTTAGCAAAATCTCTAAACCATTCTAGACAGGTTATTTTTTTCTTTTAATTTTTATTTTACTTAACGTTAAATATTTTTTCCTTTGAAAATAAGGAAAAAAGAAGACAGAGGAAGCCTAATGACTTGGTTCACCGAATAAATAGACTAGAAATGTGCAAAAATGAAAAACAGTGTCTCTACAATTCTAAACATTCAAATGAAAACAATTTTTTTTTCTTTTTTTTGGTCGGGAATCCAGGTTGGGCATAAATCTCACCATCAAACAAGGAGATATTTGAAATGTAGGCAATCTAAACAATATTTTCAAAATTTTGTTTTGTTTATTTTATTTTTTTAAATTTTAATTAGCTCCTTGGGTGCAATTAGAGCCAGGGTGCAGAGTGAGGAGAATTTGGAGTATTCAGAAAGTGGATAACCTTTCTATAACCTCATAAAAGCCTTGTTCTCAGATTCTAACAAAATTCCAGGTCGGGGTGCATGTCACCCCTCAAAAGGACATTTGACCACTTCCTGAGCTTGGCTCTATTGCCTCTGTGTTTTGACCTCTTCCTTTGGCAGACTCTGGCGATAGGGTTGTGCATTTCTCTTGTCACAAGTCCAGTGGCAAAGTGGAGCCCGGGAGGTCTCTGTGCCCAAGTTTTCAGCACTTTCTCTCCTGGGAGAAATTTTGGAGCGAGCACAACCTCTCATGACTGAAGCTGTTGTTTATTAAAGCAGCGATGAACTGATGGATTCAGCAGCCGTGGACCAAAGTGGAGCTCTGCCGCAGGATGGTTCAGACCTTGTCAGATGCCTGCAGCCAGTAGACAGCTGTAAGGCAACCCTTGCCCTGACTGCTCTGCCAGAGTAATTAATGTTGCAAATGAGTCAAGCTCACCAATGCATATGCTCAAATCTAAAATAGCACCTCAGTCACTGCCCTAGTGCTATGGGGATCAGGACTGCTGTTAGAGTGTGCTCAACGCATTCTTAAAGGGTTAACAAAGCAATAACAAAGAAGCTGGCAACTGTCTCCCCAAACCCCCACTTCCCCACCCGAGATGATTTCCCAAACCCATTTAAAATAGAGATGGATTCAAGTGAGTCTTCTAGACCAAGCCTGATCTTTGGCTGTATAAGATTACTTTTCAACAATATAAGATGCATAAGTGCCTTTTCATCGTATGAAGAAAGCATGCCCACCGGCAAATGAATCATATTATAAAAATTGATTGTATCCCAAAAGGGAAAAATGTTATTGAAGATCCAATGGCCTGGGATGATACACCATTGATCATTGTAAGAAATACTTCCAGAAACTGTTTTTAATCTTTCCGCCAGAGCATTAGCAATTATTCTTTAGCCCATGGTGAGTAATGACTTGAGTTTCCCAGCTTCTCAATCGATAAAACATTTACCCTACCGCTACAAATGTGCTCTTCGCTTAGACAAGCAGAATTTTTCTTCCAATTACTCTTTTTTTAGTGTGACCTCATAAAATATTTTAAAACATATTTCAAGGTTTTTTTTTTTAAGAAAGGAAAGGAACAATACTCTTCCACAAGCTTATTTTTTCCTCTTTCTTTTCTTTCTTTTGAGAAATGTCATGAAAATTTCAGTTATTTGGATAGCTAAGACCACTTTTTTATCATCTCTGTCTAAGTCATCGTTTGAGCCTAGTCGACTGCTACATTTTGTGGTTGGCCGATAATAAAACATCCTTCTTCCCAGTTTGTCCAAACAAAGGTGATGGTCTGAATTACTTTGAAAATCAACGACAACAAAATAACACTCCCAAGGAGGCTGAGCTCCTCCTCCACTTTCTCTGCATGGCTCATAAAACTATAGCACTCACTAATGGAGAGCAGTCATAAAACACACTGTTATCAGGGTAACAAACAGCTGTGCAGAAAATTAGAAATAAAGACAAATGTCCAGAAATGCCCTTTGATGACTGAAAAGTTAAAGTTCCAGCAAGTTCTCCCTTCCAAAGAATTCATGCTCTATTTCCATTTGAAATTACAACCTTGACTTAAGCAAAAGTGCCCACTATTATTTCTTATTACAATTGCTTTCTGTCTAGAACAAAGTCTACTTGGGTTTATTTATTGAACTAAGGTTCTCGCACAAAGGAATTTGCAACTTCTGAAAGAAGACTGATTCCTGCTGGTTTTTGCATGAAGGTTTGGTTTATAATCACAAATTTTTTTTCATTATGTTTAGAAAATCGAATCCAGCACCAACTAGGTGCATTCTTAATTCTTTCTCCAACGAAGGGTGGCTTTAAACAGTGTGTACTTGTGCTGAGCTGACAAGGTAGGGAGAACGGGTTTTCATCTGTTGCCACAGGTGTATGATGCTGCTGGTAAGTGGGTGAGAACTCAGAACCTCACTGGCTTCCTGAGCCCAGTTGTAGAAGAAGATGCAAGGTGTTTTTGACTCTGAAGTGGAAAAAGAATTATTGGGATATACACCCTGTTGGGAATATGAGGCAAGAGAGGAAACCGTAGACTTTTAAGCTGCTATTCCTCTTATCAGATTTTGCTCAGCAGTTCTATATAAGTCAGGCACAGCAGGCTGGAGTAAATAATTATAAAAATGTGCATCACCTCCACTACCTGTACCACCTACCTTAGTCATTTACATCAGGTCTGTGGTAGAATGATCCCATCAAGCCAATGACGACAACTCTAGGTTTAAAGAATCAGGACCAATCGTATTGGAGAAACGCCCAGTGCAAATATAGATTTCACAAGTTTCCAGCACATATTTAATCAAACCTGTCATCATTGAGTTTGATTGTTTTATGTTGACTCTTCTTGCTTTCTTTATTCCATTCATTCATTCATTCACTCAGCAAACAGAATATGATTACCTACAAGTGCTAGGTGTTCTATTCTACCCCTGCCCACTTGGAACTCATTGTCTAGTAGGAAAGAGAGTAGGTAAAGTACAGTAATGACTTATAACGCGGTAATCATATAATTGGCATACTGGAACAGACAGAACAAACAATGGCATCTGGGAAGGCCCGTGGTGAATGTGGTGTCTCGACTGAGTCTTCAAGGACAGGTAGGATTTTGTTCACTGTAAGCATATGGAGTCAAGGGTTACGGGGCAATAAATTCAAAAGTATACTTTTCTTGAGAGATGAAAGAAAGAGTGCCCCTCGTTAGTCCACTGTCATCTCTTAGCAGCATACTGCGTGTGGTGCTAAGTGTCTAGGAGGGCCATTGACCTGGGCCTCATAGTCACAAAAACATCCTATTTCAACTTTTGACTTAATCACTCAATAATGCTACATGCAATAAGATTAAACCATTTTCATAACCCTGATAGATCTTTTTCTTATTAAACCTGAAGCTCCAGAAATAGAAGTGACCTTGTGCCTTCTTTGATCCATGTTTTCATGTGTCTTTCCAAACTGCATTTTTATCTATCCCCTAACCGCCCCAACGTCTCTCTTCTTCACCCAATGATGTTTCTTTTCGCTTCATTGTTTGTACCTAAAGAAATTGTTCAAGAAAAGGCTAGAGCAGGAAGAAAGTGCATTGACAGCTAATGGGGATTTTTTTTAAATTGGGAAGTGCTCCTCCATTCTAAACCTTTGACACAAAAGATAGTGGTGAAGATCAAATGGGGTGGTGTCCTTGAAGCATTACGCGCTCCGTAAAGCACCAGATAGACATAAGGGATTATTGTATTGTAACAAGTATTTTGAAGGAAATGAATGCCTGGGTTCGTGATGTTCTTCCCCCAAAGGCTTGTCTGCTATTGTATAGACACAATCTTCATTTGTTTCACTAAGTCAGCACCCTGTGCCGTGATTTTTCTTGCATCCCCCTAAGAATGCTATATTTTAAAACTAGTATTACACCATGTCATGTAGCTGCAGACCCCTGGCTGCCTCCCTTTCTCTACCTGGAAGCTTAAGCAAACGTAAGCATTTCCTCATTCTGTAGCAGGCCTCCTGGGGGCATACGATTTGGGATTAGTGACTGACCCTGCTGTTCATTCTGACAGCACACACTCCAGATTGCATTCTCCTTTTAATAAGCAGAGCTGGTAGGAGAAAAGGCAAGAGTCATTAAGTCAAAGTTAGCTGAGGATTGATACACAGCACCCTCTGATTCTAAGAAGCTCTCCTGAAAGGAAACCTTTTGTCCCTAGCAACCATGTAACAGTATCTCCAAGGATTTCATGATAATTTGTTTTGAACTTTAGCAAAATGAAATCCTATACAGTGGTTGGGTCACATATACTTTCTTGGTCACTTATCTGTTATTATATTCCTGGCATTGTTGAAGAGAATGAGTTTAGGAGAGTGAGAACAGCTTACGCAATAAGCTTTTTTCTGGAGTACCATGACATACTCAAAATGTGAAGGTTAAGCATAGAGCCTCGCAGGCAGTTGTCAATGACTCATATTTGAAACCTTCCTTGTTGGGCTTCAGGTGCAAGTGAAGAATATTCTAGTGAGAGCTCCTTTTTCTTCTCTTTGTTCCATTCCTTGCTTCCTTGCCCCAGTGCCACAGGTCAACAATTCCCCTCCCCCGTGCAGTCTTGAGCTCTGGGATGCTTGATCTTATTGTGGAAATGATGCCATGTATGGGTACAAGGTTGAGTGACTGGAATTTATTTTTAAGCTTCTTCCTCCTCAAGAGGTCTCATTCCATAGCTATTAAGATATTTTTTCCTACACTTTTTTTTTTCTGTAGATTGGTTGTAATTCATCAGAATTATTAATTTTATCACAAGAAATTAATATGGGCAAATTGTTTTATGTACAGTGTGAGCTAAAGAAAATATTTCCAAAGAATTCAGTTTAATCATGATCAATAACTAGAGGTATAGACAAATTCTGATCTCGGGGCAGGTGGCTGGGACGCAAAGGATAGGGCTACCATATTTGTTTGTGAGGTTTGTGAACTGAACAACTTCAGGGCATCCTCTAGAGTTGTGCAGTGTACTACCTGCACAGATGTATAAGATATCTGTAGCAGTGAGCATGCACTCTTGTTTGGTGGGAAAAGAAGCACATAAAAGATAAACTCTTTGACTACCTTCTCTATATGTTTCACAGTCTTCATCTCACATCTTTTCATCATAATGTAAAGACTACCATGATAATATATTACAGCAGAGAAATGATTGGAAAAGTGTCACTTTGAGAAATGTGCTTTGAGGTAATGTAGTCAGAATCTCCCAAAATGTCCACACCCTAACTCTCAGAACATCTGAATGTGTCACTTCACAGGGAAAATGTGATTAAGTGAAGCACCTTGAAAAGGGGAGAGTTAGCTGGATTATCCGGGTGTGGCCGGGCCTAATTTAATCCCATAGGTCCTTAAAAGCAGAGAACTTCTCCAGCTGTGGTCAGAGAGAGATGTAATGACAGAAGAAGAGTCAGAGAGACACCATACTGCTGACTTTGAAGATGGAGCACAGGGCCTTGAATCAAGGAATGCGGGCAACCCCTGGAAACTGGAAAGGGCAAGGAAAGAGATTCCTGACTAGGGTCTCCAGGAGAAAGGCAGCCTGGCTGCTGTCTTGATTTTAGTCCAGTGAGGCCCCTTGTCAGACTTCTAACCTACAGAACTATTAGACAATAAATGCGTTGTTTTATGCCATTAGTTTTGTGGCAATTTCTAACAGGAGCAATAGGAAGCCAATACAGATAGCTAACCCTCCCTCTTTCTCTGCCCTCTCATCCTTCTCGTAGTCCTCCAGATGCTTCTGCCAATGATTGACTGAGTTCACATATCTGGAACAAGAAAGAGAATGATTTAGAGCAGCGGTCAGTAAACTGTAGGGGCCAGATAGTAAATTCTACCTTTGTAGTGGGAAAGCAGCCTTAGACATTATGTAAATAAATGGATGTGGCTTTGTTCCAATAAAACTTTATTTACAAACACAAGAGGTTCATCAACGGGCACTAAGCTGTTTGCCAGTCTCTGGTTTAGAGCCTTGCTACTCAAAATGTAGTCCCCAGACCAACAGTATCCCCTGAGAGCTTGTTAGAAATGCAGACTCTCAGGCCTCACTCCAGACCTACTGAATCAGAATCTGCATTTTAACAAGACCCCACATGATTGATATGCATGTTCAAGCTCAGGGAGCACTGCTTCAGAAGATTTAACACTCATCTAGCGATAAAGCAGAATTACCAGACTCACTATTATTATTAACATCCTGTTCTAAGTGCAGAGCACCACTTACGGAAGGAACATGCAAGACTTTAAAGAGACGATATGAGCATTCGTTAGCATCTACTGTGTGCGGGGCACTTTCAGATATGTTATTCTGTTTAATCCTCATAATAACTTTTCATGTCAGTTTCCCAGTTGTTAGAGATGAAAAAACGGAAGCTTTCCCAGGCTCTCTGATGAGAGAGAGCAGGACCCAAGGCTCAGTTGCTTGGACTCTAAAACCCAAGCATTTTCTACCAGACCATGCTGAAAGTGTCTGTTTCCCAGACTCTGTTTAATACCTGTAAAAAACTTTTTGGCTTTAAAAGTTCCTAAAACATGTGAGTTCTAGCCAAAAATGACACCACTGGGGCTCTGGATGTGTATAGTACACTTCATCCTGTATTTATAAAAAATTTTCAAGATTGTACACATTTTTTTGGTCGCTCTCATCATAAACTGAAAGACTCCTGGATGATATTTTGTTGGACGGACTTGACCATTTAATTAGCGCCAGCAAAGTAGGAACTCTTGTGGCCTATGATTTTGAGGTTAACTATAATAGTTGTTATTTTTGATTTATCAAACATTCCCGTAGCTGAACTTCTGGGCACAGTTACCAAATGGAGACGCAGTTAATTAATTCTCAGCCACTTCAGTCTCAGCTCTGTACATCTTCAGCCAGCCTCTTCACATCCATCAAAGGGCCGTCTGATGGAACAGATGGCCTTAGCGCACGGCCCTGAAGAACAGCTTTGGGGAAAAACAGTAGGGAAGGGATTTCCAAACTATGCACTTTCCCTGGAAACACTAGAAACAATACCTCTTCAGATCTAAATTCCACAAACTTAGGGACTACCGATCCTTTTAAGTTGCAGGCACAATAAGCAAAAGACGATATCAAATGTGCCCAAAATATAGAAACTACATTATACTCAAGCTGAAAATTGGAAGCCAGGTTTCAGGTTTACAAGGACTATGAAGACTGGATTATCACATAAAATGAAAGACTTTTGCAGCTTTCACTGCCCTGTAGAAAGACTCTTTCCTTTCTGGCTGATGTTGCAAGTTGGAAAATACTAACTGGTCTATAGTGTGGTTTCCACTTCCAGCAAATGGGACTGTTTATAAGAGCAAGTTAAAGAAGACTCAATCCTGCTCCCGAGGGCAGGCTTCTGCCTACTCATTGTCATCAATGTCTTCCGTAGTCAGCTAACCTTCAGTAAGTGGAGGACTTACAGAACTGGGCCACCTCAAACTCCTTGCTCCGGTCTTTCTCTTTTCTAGATTCAGTGGGTGCCTCCCACCTTGCCAAAGCCAGCTGAGCTTCTCTACTGGGCAAATTGCTGCTTTCTGTTAAAGAGCAAGCTCACTGAGGACCAGGATGTTGGAACTCAAATTCTGGTCTCTAGATGGCAGTCTAGGCCTGCTAAATTTGACTACTCCCCAATCCTGGGTGAATTGCTGGAGACAGAGTTAAAAATAAAAGCTGACCAACCAAAATCTATGGAGAGGGCATAACAAGATTCAGATACTAATTTTTGGTTGATGGCAAATAAATGATTGGGTTTGAGTACCAGGTTGAAAAAAAAACGTGTCTATGAACATGCTAAAAATGCCCTTTGGCAGTCATAATTTGATTGTGCAAACTTCAAAAGTGATAAATGTAGGAAGCTCTACCATGGAATGCGCAGCTTAAATATAGAGAAAAGTCTGAAATAGTGTTCTATACCAGAAAGGCAAGAACCTGGCCATCACCAAATTACTAAGACCTCTTTACACATTGCCTATTTATATAGAAACCATTTAGTCAATAAATCTGGGTAGTTACCTTGATAAAGCACATTCTCAATTTCTTGGAAAAATTTCAGCAAGAGGGAATGGTCATTGGTGTTAGTCATGAATAAAACTTTTGAGCGATTCATCTTCAAATGGTTGCTCTGACCTTGTGTAGATGGAGCTGATGAGTTCAGTCTTGAGTTTGAGCTGGGGCCTAGCTGAGTTTTAGAGAATTTTGATCTGGAAGAGACCTTAGGAGTAGTCATTGATGTCCAAACTTCTTACTGTACAGACAGCAGAGCCGCGACTTAGACACCATCCAAAGCCCAAAGACTTGGTGGCTGAGCTGTTTTCCAGGTGACGCCAAGTGGAGATTTGAACTTGGGACAGAATCTGGTCTTGTGCGCCCAGTTTATTTCCGGTCATATGTAACTGTTAAGTGTCAAAAACAGGTCTTTCTTGACTGAAAATACTAATAATGTACCCAAACGCTGTTTTCATTTATTCTATTCATTTAAAATATGCTTTTAAAATATTAAAAAATATAGATGCTAGTAAGAGCTCTGACAGAAACCCGTGCAGTTCTTTAGAAAAGCAATGGAACAAGGAGACCAGAATGCATCGGGTAACTTCACCATGGGGTGCTGGACCAAGCCTCTTTCTCTCAATATTCTCACCTGCAAAATAGTAATAATAAGGTCATCCCTGCCGACTGTATATGATTGTCGTGAGGATCCAATTATATGAACACGAAGGGAGTAAACGCACTTTGTAGAGAGTTGTACAGACAAAGATTATAGTTAATGACATTCCAAATAAGGCACTTTGAATCATGTAAAAAATATACACTATATTTCTTGTAAAAAAAAAAAACTATACTTTGGTATGGTGAAAAATATACACTATAGTTTTTTCTTTATAAAACTCGGCTAAGTGAAAGAAGCCAGACACAAAAGGTTGCATATTGTATTATTCCATTTTTATGAACTATCCAGGATAGGTAAATCCATAGAGTTAGAGCATGGGTTGGTGGTAGCCAGGGGCTGAGGTAGGAGATGAGGAATGACTGCTTAGTGGCTATGGGGTTTCCTTTCGGGTGACAAAATTGTTTGGGAGCTAAGTAAAATTGCAGCTGCTCAATACTGTGAATGTACTAAATGCTTCTGAACTTTTCACTTTAAAATGATTAATTTGATGCGATATGAATAAAATAATCAAAAGACTTGGGTGTTGGGGATAGGGGTGTGAGAGGTCTTGTGCCAGGAGTGTTTGTCCAGACGATTTTGTAAATGAAATCTCAGACCAATAGGCTCCTTTATAAAAACATGTTTGTAGAGTGTACTTTCAGTTGCTGCTAGTGTTTGTCAATCTCCATGAAACTAGGCCCAGCAAATTCTGTCCATGCCAAACCATTGGGTAGTTTCCAAGGATAACACGTTCAGATGCTTAGACAAAGTCCCTTTGGCCTCTGGGGTCCTCCGATCCTACTAACTAGTTGCTGTAAGAGCCGTTTGAGACAAGAGATCTGGGGAGGAAAGCATGGTTTCATTAGTTCTTTTCAGCCTAGTCTTGACAATTTACCACTGTTAGAAATTACATTTTTGCTTGAAATGGTTTTCAGATGCTGACATTTTTCCCCATAGTTGGCAAATCTTGACTTTTGTGTGTTTAACTTTCCTCAGTGGACTCTGAGCTTCAAAAAGAATTGTTGTTTCATGGTTTCAATTTTCTCGCTGTAGGACGTTGCCTTCTGATCTTTGCAAGGGCCCTGCTTCTATTCCAAACCTATGGAGTATTTTCAAAACTTGTCAATTAATATGGAGAGTGTTTTTCGCCTTCATTTACAGTACCAATAATAAGAAGTAACTAGTCAAGTTTTTAACGTTTCTATTTGTACATGCATAATGGCGTATTATATACATGATTTGAGGTGCAAAATTTCAAAGAATGACTTATTTGATATTTTCCATGAATTCTCTGATAGACTGGGAAAAAACTGAGTAAAAGAAAAAACCCAGAATCTAGCTTCTATTGGATATCATAGGATGACAGAATCTGAGCGCTGCAACGAACTTCCTGTGTCTCCTTCCAACTAATCACGTGACGTTTGATGATAACTCACCAAGTCCCTATCAGATGACGGTCTGCCCTAAGCTTGATGGGGACTATTTGAACATTAGAAAATTCTTCCCTAAATTGAGCCAAATTTTATCACATTGCAGCTTCTATTACCTAGTCTTGGGTGTATCACTTGGAAATATTTAGGATAGTCAGATTCATCTTCCACACGATTGATTTTAAACCACAAGAAGCAGCTAAATGTTTTTCCTTTTACTTTGAGCTAAATGTATAAGCTCCTTCAGCTGACTCTTGTGTGCAACGTTTAAAATTCCATTGTTGTCTTGTCATCGCCCTCTCTATAGACGTTCATTTACTCACATCCTGAGGAGAATCTGGTACCCGAACCAAATGCAATGTGTCAGGTGGATCTGAAGCAGACAAGAGAGACTGTAATCATGGCCATCTTTTAGACCATAGGCTTTTACCAATGAACCAAATTAACATTAAATGTTTAATATGATTGTGTCTCAGTCTTTGTACTGGTTATGGGGGAATTTTAATTACAGAGTGTGACTGGCAAGTGAAGTTGGGGAGAATTAAAGCCATTTTAACAATAATAATCCACAACTGGAAATAATATTAGTAGAGGGGAGAAGAGAATTTACATTAACTGGACCCCTGCACCGCACTTGCCAATGTGGTGTTTTGTACATTTTTTTGTTTAAGATTTACGTGTCCTCACACTTGAGCTCAAAGAGCACTTCCTCTGTGAAGCCTTCTCTGATTCCCTCTTCCTTTTTATGTTCTCATAATACCTCATACAGGCGTCTGTTATGGAGCTGCTCACCCACATATTATCATTGTTTATATACCCACTTTCCCCACCAGCCTGCAAGCGCCTTTACTGCACCTGGTGTATACCTAGGCTCTCGTGTGTGTTGAATGAATTAACAAATGTTAGTCTTTCATTAGTACATACCAGGTGGCTATAAGTCAAGAGGATGGATCATGTTATCAAGTGGAATTCCCTTAGCCAAGCTTTAGAAGATCACAACTTTAAAAAAAAGTGTGGTTTCATTCACGTATTAATTTACTACTCTCATTAAAATCGTGAAACCTCTTATTTGGTAAATCTAAAGATAACTTGTCCAAAATAGTATTTTAACTTTTTTTAAAGTTATCAATTGTTTATGTCTTCATTTCGTTCAATTGCTATGTCTTCATTTAGTTTAAAATTAGGCTCCAAATCTAATATTGTATATTTTTTCCCCTGGATCATGTACCTAATAATAGCAAAAAAAAAAGAGATTTTTTTTCTTAAAGTTTAACCATTTAGTATGGGATCTGCTGTAGAGAAAAGAACATATTCTAAGTATGTGTTCAAATGAGCACATTCCATTTTGTAAAATGATTGGTTCCCACTATGTATCCATCATTAGAATATTTATTGGTGGAAAATAGCTAGGTGAGTGAAATCACAGGTCTTGAAAATGTGTTAAGCAAACAAGCCAACAAGCCTAACTGCATGGTGTTCTGTTACAGGAAACTTCCATAACCCATGAGAGTGCTGTTTTTTCAGTTCTACAAGCTGACTTTGCCACTTGGATACACATAGCTTCCATCTAAAGTGGTTCCTAAACTGTGTACAGATCTCCATAGTAAAATCTGGGTACCTGTAATCATGCAATTGTCTACACGTGGAAGAAAATATCATCTGGCAGGAGGTGGAATTCAGGGAAATAACTGGTAGAAAATGATAACTCTCGATCTCTTAAGATAGACTATCCTATTCTGTGCAATAGGAGGTCAGTGGCTTGATGGGGTGCAAAGACTGGACCAGACTGACTCTCCTTGTCTCCACAAGCCTGTCTTGCTTTGATGTCTGTTCCTGGAATCTTTAGGCAGATTTAAGTCTTTAGAGTTGTGTCTATCAAATGACTTCCCATGTGGGAATTGACATGCCAGGCACCAGTGGCCCTCCAACTGATGGAATATGTCTGTGGCGGACTTGTGTTCCCCCTGGGAATTGCTTCTGTCTGAGGGAAGAGATTCTGAGGCAATATTATCTGGAAAAACTTCATAGAAGCTTTTAACGCAGGGTTTTCACCATATCACTAATTTAATCTGTTCATACCTATTCACTTCTAAAAACTATCTGAGATTGCTAATGCTTGCAAAAATCTTATTTGACACAAGAAAAAAAACATAAAAATTCTGCAAATTAAATTGCTCTCGATTCAGTTTTCATGGCGTCTTATTCTGAAAGTAGACCTGTGAAACATATCCATTTAAATCCTTAGAAAACATTAGGATTTTCCAGCGTGAGGAGAAGGTTTATTTGCTGTGATGCCCAGCCATCATAAAATCCAGAGGATCCGAACTGGTTCAAATGAAATTCAAACTTTAAAAATAAAGAAATAATTAAAGATCAACCCAACATCTCCTTTTTTCCATCTTTTCCTTCCCCCAACTCTTTCTTCTTTTGTTTCCCCACCTTTCACTGCCAAACGATGGTTTGAGAAAATAAATACTTCTGGACTTGATCTTATCTGCTGAAGAAATGGCTGATCTTGACATAATAGTGAATTGCTGGAGGCTGTGTCCCGTCTGTCCAGGAGACCTCTTGGCTTCTGAAAAGAGCCAAGGGTAGTTAGCCGTAGTTTGACGAGTTGGGGAGACTAGGGCATCAAATCAAATGAAAATATTGAATATTGAAACATAGGCAAAATAATAGGCAAATCTATATTCCTCACACGTTGGCCCAACAGCAACGACATTCCCGCCACTGCCTCATCCTGAGCTGGGCTCGGGCCGCTGTAGTAGAGCCGGGCATCTGTTTAACATCAACAGGAAACCAACAGAAGTGCTGTGGTCTCTTCCAGTTTCGAACAGATAAAGACAGTTAATCCAGAAATGGCAGGCTCGCAAGGCCTTCCCGCAGGGAGCAATCCTGAAGGAGCCTCGTTTTCCAGGAGCAGCTGGGCCGAGACTTTGAAGGAGGAGCCCGGCCCCCGACCCGCTCCGCCTGGGCCGCTGGTTTTGGACGCGCCACACGGAGTCCTCCCGCAGACATGAGCTGCTCACGGGTCACGTGGAGCAAACACAGCTTCCGTTTGTTTGGTGAAGCTCCTCCTGACCGCTGAGCCTTGCATTTGCGCTGCTCTTCAAAAGAAAGGGTTGCGGAGCGACTTGTTTGTGTTTGCCAGCGTGTGGCCCTGCTCGTTTCTGACCAGAAACCCCGTCTGTTTGGATAACGGGCCTTCCACGGAGTCAAGCTGCCGGCGGGCAGTGAAGCCCGCGGGTCTGCGTCTCCAGGACCAGGAAGAGAGGAGGAAGGAGGCCTCCGGAATCGCTGGGCCTTTCTGGGACGGTCCTGGGAACTAGTTATTTACACAGCTTCCCAGGTTTGTTGCGGGAATGCCTGGAATGTCGGGAAGAATATCTTTACCTGTAACAAGTTAGGTTCTATAGTAGGAAGTGGTTCTTGCGCCTAAGCCGTTCCTCTCCCAACCTCCACCCCCGGGCACTTGCTCAGCCGCCTGAGTGTGCAGGGTCACGATGCCCGGTCCTGCCTGCTTCCACGGTCAACCCGGTGGCAGCAATCTCCTGGGAGGCTCAGCTGAGTCACTTGTCTTCCGGGATAAGCCTGCCTACCTGCCTCAAGGAAAGGCCACCTGTGGAGAGCTGTGGGTATGCCAAATGCACAGCGGCCCCTGCTTCTGCCTCTCACCCTTTTGTACTCCGGATAACCTAAAGCTCAAGCCTGATACAAAATAAGAAACCAAGGGAAATAACATTGATAATGATAATAACTGTTAATGTAAGAATAGGCCATCTTACACCTATGGCTTGCAGTATGGAGGGAAAGTAAAACGATAACACTAAATAAAACAGCAGGGTAGAGGGAAAACCTGAAGAAGCTATTGTTTTGCAGTGAATTTTAGAACCGGGAAATTGCTAATGTAAATATTGAAGAAAATCTAATTCCACTCTCTAGGCTGCTATGTCAAAGTCCAAGGTCTGAAAAGCACACGGGGATCTACCTTTAAGTTTCTTATTCTGTCTAGATAAGCTCTCATTATGTGAATGGTATGTTAATACTGTACCCACACGTCAGGTATGGAAAGCTGGCATACAGTAGGAAAATAAGCTGGAATTAAGCCACCTTGGTATGATGGTATGTTAATAGCGTACTCTCTAATCAGGTATAGTAGGCTAAAAGGGAGAGGAAAATAGCCTGAATTAAGCCACATCAGAATGGAGACCCTTTCCTTGCTATCTCTGTGTTTATGTATTGTATGTCTAAAAACGCAGTGGGAAATACCATACATTTTCATGGTGCTTCAGAGATTGCTGTAGGCAAAGCTCTACCTGAAGTTAAATAAGCAAACATTCTAATTTTCCTTTTTTTTTTCAGCTGAAATACAGTAGTTATTTCAGAGGGCACTGCGAAGGAGGGCAGAGATTTTTGCACTTTGCCTGTGGATCTGTTGCCAAGCGCACATCTCGTTGTTGACACAAGAGCCAGCTTTGCCCAGCAGCACAGACATCAAAGCCCCCCCATGGAAGAGAGATCCTAAATTTGGAAGAGACCTTTTATAATTTCCAACCATTTCATTATGGCATTAAGTTGCATTAATTGCTTCACAGCCATGTGGATGTAGAGTTATATTCATTGACTTAAGTTGACAACTTCCTTTTTGCTAAAGCTAGTTAGGAAAAAGCACTTCAAATGGGTTTCTAATGATCTCATAAACACTGCTGCTTCTGATTGCTAAGTAGCTTCCTTTCCTTTCTTCTCTTTTTAATTCTCAGCTTCCAGTTCCTCTTCATTATGGTTATGAACAGCTGAACTTAGGCTCTGAAGTGCTGTTTTCCCAGTCTTCTCAGAAATGTGATGACTTTATCAGTGATTCTGGACAGAAGGAAGAATTGTCACTGAGCTAGAGGGAGCCAGAAGTAACTTGGATTCTGACTAAAAGTGAAACATTTCTTTTTGAACCAATGGGAAGGAGAAACTTTCTTAGCAAATATCTGGATGGCGCCATGTCCCCGAAGAAGTGGTGGAAACAACATTACTTGACTACTTCAAGTTTTTCATTTAATGAATATTGATTGTAAACCAGAAGGAAATTCAAAAGCTATACATGCATTAAGGAAGGCGTGTATTTGAAAGCCAACAAATCTGGTATTGTAAATTCCTAAATGCTAAGTTGAATTGATTACATCAATAATATGATCAATTAGGTAGACATCTGCTGTTAAAGACTATTTGATGACATGGGGCAGGTGTGCTGTTTGACCTAAATGGCAGATGAGTCACGGCCACGTAAGAACAGGGCATCCGTGTACCTCTCTATCAAAACTATCAGCAGTGCTGAGAAATAGAGGCCACGTACAACCAAGTACTGCATATGCCTGTACAATTCTTTGTTAGCAATCAATTCAGGCAGAGAAGATACCCTCCATTAGAGATCTGCTCACCAAACCAAATTAGCAGGCCCATAAGAGTTGAAAAGCACAGCCACTTTAGGACCCTGATTTTCTATTCTTCTTTGGCAACACAACTAAAAATGCCATCAGTGTAAAGAGGAATGGCATCCACTTTATTAAAGGTGTTTCCCATGTATCTTTGTAAGAGGTTATTTTTCTGAAAATACACACCTTCTGCCAACTTTCTGTGATATTTACACAGAATCTACTGAGGATTAAATGTTTTCCAAGAACTTAGCATTTCCTGTTGGAGTTTTAGACAATCCCTTCTAACAGCTGTGGACAGAAACCCAGCTACTGCTGTCGTGAATGACCTCCAGTGTTTGGAATCTAAAGAGCAAAGAAACATTTACTCCACCAAGAAACACAGTCCTAGACAGAACATGAACTTTGCCGTGTTTTAGCTTCTCATAACAATTTACTGGAAATTAACTTAGTAGCCACCCAACCACTAACTGTTCTAGAAAATACAGGTCTATTTGTAATCCAACCAGCACTTCCTAGGACTTAAAACACACACACACAGACACACACACACACACACACACACGAAATACTATTGGGTGCTAATAAAAGAGTGGAGAGAGAAGTTTAAATTGAAAATTATATACTTCATTTTCTCCCCCCTACATGTTTGTTTTACCTTTCAGGTCACTGGTTTCCATAAATTCCCTGTGTCTTTACAGTATAGAGGATATTTTTAAACATAGCTCTTATGCTAGAGTGTACATTAAATATTTGTTCAGCTGATTAAAACAGTTCTACATTTATTTAATGTTTGAAGAGTAAACAGTTTATTGAAAACTGAAATGTCTCTTTATACATACACGTACGCTCACACAGACACACCTCTCAGAAGAGGGGCTTCTGTTACTGGGTTTCTCAACTTAGACTATTGAGTATAAACAGCCCTGGGACAAATCCCGTTTTCAGATGGTGATCTCCAGGGAGGGCTGGGGCTTGATGGGGCTGGCCCAGGTGGAGGGTGGGCAACCATATTGAGTGGGCAGTAACGGAGTGGTGAGTGGCTTAAAACCAGAAGCGTTTCATGGTGACAGAAACATTTATCTTAGGGGGAAAAAATACATGGTCTCAGCTATTAAAGACAGCTCAGACACACTTCACTAGGAGTGTTCTCTCCCCTTTACTCTGGTTTGTTAAAACAGAAGATATTTTGACCTCAGATAAACTGGGAAAGGTTGAGATTACTTTGAAGAATGACAAACAAATGGAAGATAAACCTTGCAATAGTGTCTTTGCTTTGTCATCTACGGAGCCTGTGCGAAACAGGAAGGAAATAGTCCCACTGTTTATGTTAGCCTCGGCAGTCACCTGTCACAAGAAGATTGTATATATTACCCTATTAATCCTCACTGTATCTCTGGGTAAGAAGGTATGTGTATACACTCAGTCCATTCTGTTAGCAAGCATGGCGCTGTGTGGTGTACTGGTTAAATAAGAAGGCTAGTTGCTTTTACCATATATAAACTGCCAACTTTGAGGGTTAGAAGGCAATGTTGCGAAAGTACTTAATATTATCAACTATATTAAACATAGTTTAATCTTCTCTGGTTACCCATTGAGTATTTTAATATCATGTAACACTTCAGATTCTACATTCTGAACAATGTTATTGTAACACCGGTTTGTAAATTTACAATTAAATGAGACTCTCCTTTTAGAAGTAGACAAATGTGTATCAGGATAATCATTGATTTATTATGTGAGAGCACATTAAAAAAAAGCTGTAATTGAACTAAAAGCCCATCTATGGGGGAATAAAGTATGAGACAAAAATAAAGTGGAATATTGCATTGTGCTTAAAAGAAATGAGGTGAATCAGTGTGTACTGACATAAAGGCATGTCTAAGACACATTTTTAATGAAAAAAGCAAGTTGTAAATAACTGTGTCTGGTAAATGCCACTTTTGCTAAAAAGAAGACACACATCCATATGCTTGCATGCTCATAGAGGCATGGAAAGTTTCTGGAAAGATAAATAAGAAATAGTTAATAAAAGTTACATATAGAGAGTGAACATGTGGCAGGCTGGGACTTTAACTTTTTGCTTTATGCTATCTGAGCTGTTGGACTTGTAACTTATAACTCATAAAATATAACTCATATGTGGTGAGTTATTTGGTGGCGCAGCGGCTAAGTGCACACGTTCTGCTTCGGAGGCCCAGGGTTCGCCGGTTCAGATCCCGGGTGCAGACATGGCACCACTTGGCAAGCCATGCTGTGGCAGCCGTCCCACATATAAAGTAGAGGAAGATGGGCACAGATGTTAGCTCAGGGCCAGGCTCCCTCAGCAAAAAGAGGAGGATTGGCAGCAGTTAGGTCAGGGCTAATCCTCCTTGAAAAAAATATATATATAACTCATAAAATTATAAAAATAGATAATTACATTTATATTCTTATAAATTAAAAAAACTAGTTGAAAAATAATGTTAGTCAGTAAGAATTTACTTTGCATACTGAAGTAAGCACTTCTCCTTAAAAACAAGTTAAGTTGCAAGGCCATTTGTACATGAGTCCCAAGTAACATTCTACAGGTGACTGATGTGTACATACAGTTTGTCAAGGCACATAGCCTGTAGGAACTCTAAATACAGATTTTTGTTTGGAGTAATCTTAAAATTTTTAAACAAAGATATTTGCAGTTTGGCTTCCTTCTTTTAACTTTAAATGAATATTAGTAACTTTTTATCAAGCAGCCTCTACTCCGTGGGGATAACTTCATACACTTTAATTTTTCCAACCACGTTCTTCTGTCCAAATTGCCCCTGAACATCCCTTAATCACTTCTTGGGACTACTGGTGACTTTCCAGACCCTTTCCTGTAAGTCCAACTTACAATTCTGCTTTTATATTTCATTTTCATCTTACTTCCTCCTCTGGCACTAAACATACCCTAATTTGAATTTGAGCTCGCTCTTCCCTTATCAAGACCTGATTCCTGTGATGGTGAAGTATAGGAAACACATGAGGGGAGAAAAAGCAACCATCTCTTGACTTAACAGTCTAAGCCTGTGGTCCTCTCTCCGTGGGTGGTTGTTGCTTCTCTGGTCAACACTGGCTGGCTATGGAAGGCCTCAGTGTTCAGTCGCTCAAATACATAGGGCTCATGTGTGAGTTTTTGAAGGGCCCTTTGGGCCTCCCCCCTACAGTTCCCTGCTAGAGTAGTAGATCCAACTCCACCTCCATCCCCATGTCTTCCTCTGCCAACAAGCTCCTGTTGTTGATGGTAACCCAACAGCTACTTGCTTCTGGTGTTGCATTGCCTGACTGGCAGACTTCTCGCTAGCAAGGTGGCCCCAGTCTAGATATTTCGCTCAGTGTCCACTAAAACCAGAGGAAGCCAGGCCTCCTTGTCAAGTCCAACAGTGGGAAGTCAGGCTGCTCCTCCACGTCCCATTCTCTTCATCCTCCCACCCCTCGATCCACTTTTCTCTAGTTCATAGAAATAAAGGGCAGAGTAGCAAGTCCACTCTCTGAATCATGTCCAAAAGGAGAATGATGTGTGGAGTCTTATTCTTGCTGTCACCCCCATCTGTTACAAGTGCTTCTCTTGGGGGGCCCCTCACTTGGCTTAAAGGAAGTACAAAAAAACTGCTTAACCCAAAAACACTGTATGGCAACAAGGATGTTGCCACCACTCAGATTCTCAGAACTCTCTCTCTGTCCCCTCCCCAGCCTTCCAGTTAGATTGCATGTAGGAGAGAGAATAGGAGCTGAAGTGATGGGTAAGTTGTAGCACCCAACATTTTGAAGCTGCCTCTTAGTAAGCCCTGGTAGGTGAGTGGCCCCAACTGCTGTCGGCTCTCTTTATAACAGGGGGTTTGTTAGCACTCTTCCTTGTCTTCAGCTTTGGACTCCAGATGTCGACTCCAAGGTATTGAAAAGTGTCATTCAACATGCTTTTATATTCATCTATAACAAGACACTTCTTCAGAATGCAGAGAGTGGTCAAGATTTAAATGTGCAAACACAACTGGCATCACCATCTCATGGTGATAGGAAGAATCATGCCTTTGGTGCATAGCATTGTTCACATCCCTGAAATGTGTAAACTGAAACCTCAGCAGCAGAGGAACTTCTACACCTCATTATTCAGTGGAGCGCCACTGTTATACCAGCCTCTAGGCACGTTGCAGAGGATGGAGATGGGTGGGAAGGATCAGGTGAAGCCAAATCATTCTTGGGCAGCTTGATGTCAGGTCACCCATTCTGCACACAGTGTGCTGTTCCACATAGCAAAGCCATAAATGCTGAAGGAACGGAGACTGGGGGCAATCTGAATCCCTGAGTGGGGATGAATAGGACTTTGATGGAGGAAGTGAGTGTGGCTGGTGTTTGGAAAGGCTGCTAAAGAAAGACATCAGACCAGTGGTTTTCAGATGTGCTTGGTAGGAGTTAAGCCTTCACAGAGGTGACTCAGGTGTCACTGCAAAATGGCAAGGAGAGCTAGGGGGCCTCAGGAGGCAGAGACGAGAGCCCCCTTGTTCTGTTTAAACACAACAGCTCTGCTTTCACCAGTTTTACATAATCACTTTCCGTCTACAGTTCCATTTTCTGAAAGGATTTGCAGATTTAAAAATGTGAAAATGACTGAGTTATGAAATAGATAGGCACGAGATGCGTGGCAAAGGGCATGTGTTGAGATGAATCAGTTGGATGCCGAGCAGAGCTACAGCGTTTGGGAATAATGAGTGCTGGGAAGAGCGGGGGCAGGTGGGTGGTGGTGGAGTTGGGAGTAAGTTGGGAAAGAGTTGTGTCAGTGACTTGAAGGGTTTGTCTTGAAGACTTATACCACTGAAGGATTTTGAACAAAAGATGTAAAAAGTAATGTTCAAGGAAATCAGTCCAGCCGTGCATGACATATGTGTGTGTGAATGTATACGTGTGTGTGTATGTGTGACTCAGTCTATAATATTCCTATGAAAGCAATGCTGATGGGTAAAATCTGGAACTGAAACTAGTCGTTCTGATGTCTACTCTGCTCACCTTTCTCTTCAGTGTAGTCCCTTACCAAGGTGAATCCCCAAAGCTGCCTTGCTCCTGGTAATGTACTTCAGAACAGGCTATCTCACCTTCCAGAAGTCTTCAAGTGTGTCTGAGACAAAGGCTCCTTCCTTCTTCTGCAATGCTAGCCCCTTCTCCCGACTCCACCCCTTAGAAGACGGCTACCTCATACAAACAGGAAGTCTTTTCAGGCTGTAACCAAAATGAGCTGCTTAAAGTAATCTCAGTGCTGCCAAACGTTCAGCAAAGCCTTGACAGTGTTTAGGAGAAACCTCGACGAATCCCTCAGTAATGAGTTGAAAACCACAGGATGCTGCGAGCTTCGCCATGGGGAGCCTTCTGACACTTTTTAGCAGATGGCAGTGTATACACTTCTTTTATGTACGATGCTTCTCTAAATTAAAGATGATTTTTCAAAAACGATTCTCTTAGAGAGAGACAGAGGGAAGAAAAAACTCACACATACTCTGCTGTAGACAGCCTCATGTTTACGTAAGCCATGAGGAAATTAAAAGTCGTGGTACTATGGTATGTTTCTTACAAGTCCTGTGAATGTTAAATGCTGACAAGAATTAAGCTTGAGCATTCCACTGAGGTGAGAATTCTCTGAGGCCTGGAGACCTAGTAAGGTAGAATTTTAACACCATCGTACATCATAAAAGCTATGAAATGGCCATCGCCTAACCTGATCTGTAAATAAAATAGCTCAAGTAGGTACTCATTCTTTTTGTTAAATTGCATGCACTTTTTTTTCAAGCTCAGAATTTGACAAAAGGAGAAAATGTTGCCTAGGAATTTAGCTTTAGCAATTAATCCACAGCCCAAGAGCTGACTGACAACTAATTCTTAAAATGGCTAATTCCATCAACAACCAGATGTTAGATGCAAAATGTTGACATTTTTAAAATTGTTCTTCCTCTGAGTCAACCAGATTGGCTGGCAGTTTGATTTTCACAGATTCAGTGCAGCCTTTTCTACTGAGATTCTGCTGTTTATTTTTTGAGAGCTCATACATCGACAAAGAAATGTGTGTCATCCTCTGGAAGGTACTCAGTCCCACCTATTTCCTATCTGCCTCATCAAAATAATCTGAGGAGATTATGGCTTTCAAGAGCCACATACAAGTTGTTAGTTCAAAATCACTACCATTCACCTATTTAACAAATGTAATTAGTGCAAGGGACTATTCTGGGACCTCTGGGAAAGACCTGATTCCCAGTCCAGGTGAATTAAGAGTCTGGAGGAGGGGGCGTAGGTGGCTATAGAGCTACATGTAGAATTTAGGAAGAAAGTGGTAGATGCTTTGCTATAATACCAACAGTCGACATTTATTACATATTCTCTACAGACACGGCTAAATGCTTTATATGTATCATCTCATTCGATCATATCAACACCACCATGAGATTGATACTATTTTCCTTGTTTTATAGAGGAAAATAAGGACTAGACAGATTAAGGAATTTTCCAGGTGTTGCACAGCTGTTATAGTCAGAGGTAGAACTAGAACTTAAGTCCAGATCTTTATGTTTTAAAAGCCTCCCCACATAATCACCATACTTTACTCTTTTCTAATATCTCTTTATAGGTGTATATCTATGAATATTCAGTGGAGGCAGCAAATACTTCAGTCTGGAGAGAGGATGGGAGATTAAGAAGTGACGTTTGATCTGGGTTCTGCAAGATTGGTACAAGGGAAGAAGGAAGGAAGAGAAATCTAGAAAGAAGAAATAGTGGGAGGAAAGACATGGGGGCAGGAATTTTAAGGTCTTACATGGCAATCTGGAGAAGGCTATCCCTCGAGGAATTCTGCCGTATCTTCTAATTCATCAGTGATAGCATCCTGAACTGTTAGCCAGTCATCCATCGTGGAAAACTCTCAGTTGCTCAGCCATACTGACAACTACATGTACATCTGTGTATACTCTTTGGATGCCTAACACATTTGCCTGAAGAAGAACTGAAGTAAGAAAGGTTTGCTTTTGCTGGCATGTGGTCCAGAATATTCCACCACTAATGCGTATGCAAGGTGGCCATAATTTCCCAGGGAATGAACTCAAACCCCCTGAAGAAAGAAGCAGAAACTCCCAAAACAGAGTTTGAATATTAGCTTCTCTTTGGATTCATCTACACACTAAATGTGCATTTCATGTCAATCTGCTGTGGCATAATGTCTCTTGCATTAATGTGACTCAGTACCTTCTTTTCCTTGGCATAATTTGTCATTAGAATTAGGGAACGCTATTTCATACCTGATTGTGAATGTGAAAATATTATTTTTGAATGTATAAATGTCTAAGAGGATGGGCAATTGGCAGCCTTTCCGTCCAATACATCTTCAAAGTTCAGAGGGAACTTGCCTTGAAAAAGAAATCCAGTTAGATTTTAAAGGAGAGTTCATTGGTTACAGCTTATCACCTCTAACTCTCTGGCTTTTCACTGCTTCATATACCTTCAGAATTTTTTCCAGTTGCTGTATGGATCAGAATCAGAGATGGCATGATTCTGTTTCCAAAAAAGGTAAGGAAGCAAATTATGAGAATGAAACAGGCCAAAAGAACATGGTTGGGCTTCCACTCTGGAAATATTTCAGAGCATAGGTAGACTCTTGCAAGGAATTCCAATTTTTAAATGTACGTGGTATTTTTTAAAAAGTGGGCAATTGGGGCTTCTTTAGCTTAGTTTTACTCTGAGTGCCTCTACTCGGCCAGCATCTCTGAGAAATCCAGAGTTTGGGAGTTTTCTCCTTGTGTCAGAGGACCCTGCAAACATAGTTGCCCTCTGCTTTTCATTCTTGGTACATGTAAATGCAGAATCATTTTGCACCTGAGACTGACACACTGTGCCATCTATCTAATTTAATCTAATAGAGGAAAAGTTATTTTCCTTTGTATGTAAAAAAGAAGGCAAAACAGAAGATGTGGGTGTAAAGCAGAGTGTATGGATAGGACTTTTCATTGTCCTCATATGCAAGGTGAAGCTGCTGTGAATGCTGGGAAGGTCTCTCAGCTAAAGGTGAAGCTGAAGCAGCACCTGCTATCTTGGGGTCTGAAAGATACAACATGCCCTGTGCCGGGACCCCGAGGTAATTGGAATTGCAAGGCTATTCCGAGAGTCAAGGTTATCAAAAGGAAAACCAGTCGATTGGGTAGATTCAAAGGTGTCTTCTTGCTGGCGAATCCTAAATAGAATAATTTTTAGTGTCTTTGGGTATGTTCAGAGAGAATTCAGTGGAAGCCAGGAGCATCACATGCAACTAAAGAATGGTCCAGGCAACATGGGGAAAATCTTGCTTTCCATCCAGCACAACTTGACCCTTGGCGTTATGTGAAGAGAGCCTCTGTATGTCATAGGATAATTGGTTTTCTCATTCCTCCTTAACAATCTTCAATACAGAGGATGAATTACAAGAAAGATGGTTTGTATGTGAGGTTTTTGTGGGGAGTGAATGGCCAGATGGTTGACTTAGGGGCAATTAGCAAGAAGGAGATGAGTCTGAATGTGTCCTACTGCATTTGGTAAAAAGTTCAAAAATATGTGTGTGACTAAGAAGGGTTAACAAATGCTTTCAAAACACCAAACTAAAATAAAACTTCTGTGAGAGTTGAGTCATCAGGGTGAGAAGCTGGATCCAAGCTTCGGAGTCTCCCATTGAAGGGAATCTGTGATGATGCAACCTCCATTCCTGAGCCCTTTGCTTGGGGGAAGATGTTTCATGGGAGCTGAAGAAGACTTGGGTTTTAGACCATTATCTGAGAGATCTCTGGCTGAGCTTGCTTTGCAGAGAAAGGGGACAGCTAGCCCATATGTCCAAAGGAAACACAAGATTTAGGGATGGGACCCCCTAGCAGTGTTGAGGAGTCTACCAGGCTTATTATGGCATGAAAGGTGACAGTACAGAATAGAGATTCACAGAGTCTTGGAACTTCTGGAAGTCTGAGCAAAGACGACAGGTTCTTTTTTCTGGTTCTCCCTCCCTCTCAAACTTAATTATGAATTCCAAGGATTTTGATATTTTTGCTACACATCTTATGTAATTTAAGGGATTGTCGTTGATCATTTCCATCAGAAACAGTTGAGTTTCCCACAGAAGTACAGAATGCTTTAATCGTTACAAGTTTCACTTGCTCATTTGTGTTTCATAGATGGAAACTTAAAAAAAAATAATCTCCTACCGTTTTTAGTAATTACATCTTGTTCAGTGACTGATTATCAGCGAAGGAAATCTTCACAGTCAAGTATGAGGTACAAAATCTTCATCAAAATACAGAAGAGCAGCGAAAATGGAAAAGAAGATGGGAAGGTGCTAGAATAAACATCCACAAAGTTGCCACCTAAAATTAAAGCTGGAAGTGGGCAAAAAGTCAACTGTTTTGGAAAATATCTGGTCCCTCTCTCTCAAAAGTTCTGATTTTTAATGTGCACAAAAGGAAAACTCTAAGGCTGGCGTGATTCCAGCAAAGTTTGAGGACTTTGTGAGATTTCCATAGTTCCCTATGTAGTTTGAATCTCATAAAATAGGCACTTATAGTGAAAACGCGCACAGACTCTTAACTACAACACTGCTAGCAGGCATTGCTATAATAGCAAGACAATTTAGCGATAATGGGTGAGTAGGAAGAAAATTAAGTAGTTTGCTGAGATACAAAAAAAAAAAACTAAGCCAGAACATATTTGGCCTCATGTTCAACTTCAAATACAAAGTCAATTCATTAGTGTAATTCAACCTTTTCATAAGCCTTTCAATGATAAATTCTATTAGTATGTTGGAAATGCCAGCTGTTAAGAATAGTCTGTGACTGTGAGAGGTACTGAAAAAGTTGGGTTGGACTATGATCCCCTCCTGCCTCCTATAGTTCAGCAAAAGTGAGTGGATGGCAAGTTTTTACCTTTCCTGTCTACAGCAAACGTCCTCATTCCATTCCATTCAGCCTGAGCCTTAGGGCAAGCCAGGGTTTGCAGCCATTTGCTACAATAATAGCAAGACAATTTAGCAGTAATGGATAAGTAGGGAACAAATTAAGCCGTTTGCTGAGATGCAGAAATGAAGCCAGAAAATATTTGGCCTCATGTTAGGCTTCAAATTCATCATCAATTCATTAGTGTAATTTAGTCCTTGCATAAGCTTTTGAGTGATAAATTCTACTAATACATTTGAAATGCCAGCTGTAAGAATAACTCATTGAGTGTTGAGTAAAATTAAAAGATGGGCAAGAATAAATCCTTCATTTTCATCTCATATGGGAAGATTTATGAAGGCCTTTGAGAAGAAGCATCTGTCTGCTAGCTGTAAATTGAGAGTATTAAGGGAAAACATTGGAATAGTTTGGTTACATTAGAGAGAGGAATGTATTAACTCAAATGCTTTTGAGATCTTTCCCTTTGGGGCTGAAGATTATTCTTGATGAAGAACATGTGAACTTTTAGAATTCATTTCTTTCTTGGGATCAAAGGCCACAGCACAAACGGTATTAAATGGTTGGTGTTTGGGGACTGGTTTCTAAGAAACGCAATTATATATGCGATGTTGGTGTCTTTTTTTCATATGGATATGGTTTTCTCTATGCTTGTGAGTGTCCTCTTTCAAGCTTATAGAAGTTGCAAATCAGCAGACTTGGAACAGGGGTGGGGAACATAACCAACCAGTATTTGACTTCCTTAGCAAAAAAAAAAAAAAATATATATATATATATATATATATATATATATATGCAATCCATTTCGCCTCCTAGTTTCTCTTGCTGGTGTCTTAAAATTTGATACCTTCATAATAAAATAAGTTCTTTATTTTAAAAAAGTGGAGAGAAAGGAAGTAAATTTTCTTAAGCAGCTATTACATGCAAGGTGCTTTATATAAATTGTCTCCTGCCAGCATTCCTCATCCCAGTATGAATGTGTTTACTCCACATTGTATATCCTTCCATCCTCTGGCTGCCTAAATCAGTAAATAAAACCTATGTAATATAATTTACAAGTAACTCTGTTGAAACTGATTGGTGTGGAGGCTGTAATCTGCCCCTCCCCTACCTTCACCCCTGTAATAACATTTGTGTGTGTTAACGCTGAAGAATTAAAGTTTAAAAGGTTTAAATTTTGAAGGCATTTGCTATATAGAATTGTTCTGCATTATTATAAAGCATTTTCAGAAGGTTAAAAATAATAAATAAATTTGTGAAACACGTTGCATTCTCAATTTATAGAAGTGGAACTGCGATTTCAAAGGAATAAAATAACATCCCCAAGGACAACAGCTAACTAGTAGTAAAACTGGGATGGAAGTCAGGTATGCCTGAACCCACGGAGTCACACTCAGGCAGGGGTTTGTTGACAGAGGTGAGGAGGATATCCAAAACTGACTCATGGTAACGAGCCTCTGGCAGCTTGCTGTCTGGAGTGATCACCTCCATGCTGGTTCTCTGTTCCTTCTCTCCTCGTCAAGGTGTTAGTTTGGGCCACAGTTGGGTTCTTAACTCTTCCTGCTCTATATAGTCATTCTGGCTGGAGACCTTGAGACTGACCTGCCTATCCTCAGCTCTGATTTAGGTTTGCAGAAAGGATGTGCTCTGCTGCCCAGTCCCGCCCTTAGACAGACACAACTGGGCCCCTACTCAGAGGTCCATGTTTTAGAAGACATCATTCCGACCCTCCTCTAGCCTTGGCCCTACCCGCTGGGGTTGCCAGATTTAGCCAATAAAAGCATAATATGCTCAGTTAGGTTCTAATTTCAGATAAACAATGAACAATTTTGGGGTATAAGTATGTCCCATATAGTATATATATGATGCTATATATAGTATATATATTATGGGACATAGTTATACCAAAAAATTGTTCATTGTTTACCTAACATTCGTATTTAACTGGGTGGCCTATATCTTTTCTGGTAACCCTATTCCCCCTCAGCCACAAATGTGGAGCTGTTTAACAAAGAATTAATCTTGCCCAAAGAAATGTTGGGCCTTTGGCCTGGTATCCTGGGAGGTGATGTCTAGGAAGAGTGTCATTGTTTATTTGGGGGCCTTGGGCCACACTGGACAGTCTAACAATGTGATTTATAAAGAAGGATTTGGACCACATGGTATCTACTCTACTTCCAGAGGGGATGGAGACTAAAGGTATCAGATCAGCTTCTGAAGAACTTGAGACTTAACTCAGTCATGTGGGAAGTCAACCATAAATGTGATTGAACCCTGATAAAAAACCTTGGACACCAAGTCTTGAAGGAGCTTCCCTGGATGGCAATACTCTGTGCATATTGTCACCCATTGGTACTGAGAGGAGTTAATGCTGCCCATGACTCCCCTGGGAGATGACAACTGGAAGTTCCACATTTGGAACCCTGCTGAACCCTGCCCCATGCTTCCATTCCCCTGGCTCATTTTAATCTGTATCCTCTCCCTATAATAAACCACAATTATGAGTATAACAACATTCAGTAAGTTCTGTGTGTCCTTCCAGTGAGTTTTAAAAACTGAGGGTGCCTTGGGAACCAGTGAAATTGCAGTTGGTGTCAGACATAAAGGCAGCCTTCTGGACTGTGCTCTTTCTAAATTCTCAGGGTCAAGGGGATATGCCCACCTAACCCCTCTTCTAGAGTCTAGAATCTAAACCATGCTTGAATTACTGGGATTCTGAAATTCCCTGCCCAAAGGGCCCTGAGAGTGCTTCCAGAACCTGTGTGAGCCTCTTCCTCAGAGCTGTTTAAGGGTGGATCACTCTACTGATGCAGCAGTCTTAGGGTAGAGAGGGGCTAAATGGTGACTATTGGGGTCAAGTGGATGTAGTTTGTATGTGCAGGCCTGCGTGTCCACACACATGCATGTGAAGATTTCCCTTTATAGGACTGAGCTGGAGGGAGAAGAGGTGGGGGGAGGGCTTTTCTTGAGCAAAGAACACTATCAGTTTCATCTCCAGTCCCTGAGTTGGGTCTGTCAAACGAACCTATGTGGAATGTCATGGATTCTAAAAAGCTGCCTGTCATAAAATCCACCTCTGAATTAATGGTATCTTTTGGTGGTGGGGGAAGAAATATCTCACCAAAGTTAATACATTTATTAATTGTAACATGCATTTTGTTTAGAGAAACTTTAAAATATGAAGAACATTTTAAAGTTGAGGAAATATAGTATAATATTATCACATTTTTAGTCAGTTGAGAGTTTAAAAAACTTTGCACATCTTTTCTCTCATTTGATCCTCATGATGACTTGCAATGGCAGCCGGAGCACCATGACATGCCCATCTCCTTTTAACTTATTGGTACCAGGAAGCCCCCTCTTCTTTCCTTCCCTTCACCACAGTTAATAAGATCTATCTGGACCTGAGAAACCCCACCACTGATACAGCCTGGACCTGCACTTCTCCCCATCTTCATGTCTGGGTGTAGCAGAGACAGGAGCCTGTCACTAGGATGGGGTTGGGTCAAAGGCAGAGAGAAAGGAAGAAAGAATGAGCTGTTACCATGGGGACAGAGCTGTGATGCCATGCCTTCTTTTAGATAACTTCTTAGGTGAAGAGCAGCAAGCTTGAAAGGGAGACTCAAGAGCCCCTGCCATGCCCAGAGGGAAGAGGATGGGTCCTGGACTAGGAGAGAATGGGTGCCATGGAATTTTGGACAAGCCAATTTACTCTCCGCCCCTCAGTTCCCTCATTGGCACAGTAGGACTAATGATTTCTACATCGTGGGTTGCTGAGCTATTAAATGACCAATATGTGTAAAAGACTGCCTAGTACGTGGCACATGAGTGCATTAATTTTGCCTGTTATAATAAGTGTGAGCCTAGTATAGTTTCTAGCATAGTAGACACTCAATTGGTCAATGGCAGCTCTAATTATGATTATTGCCCACTTTTCCTGGGAGGTAGCTCTAAGGCAGAGTCCTTCTCAGTGTTGCTTAGAGGACAGAGAAAATGCAAAGAGAAATGAGTCAGAGGCAATGCAGATACACAACATTTTAGCATAAATGGAGCCCAGGATTATTTCTAGGGAAAAGAGAGAGAGTGGTAGATCTTTCTGGCTGTGCTTGGGGTAGGGAGAGCTGAAACCTAGAGAATATATGTGGCCTGGCTCCATCATTAGAAAAGATGGTGCTTATTAAGTGACCATTGAGATGTTGTGTCTCCCTGCTCTGTTCCCCCTGTTCTACTCTCCCTTACGGTAGAAATAGAAGCTCTTAGAACACCATAGAGGGCTGTGTATCATCTTCAGAGAACTGAGAAGAAAGAGAAGCAGGTCCTTCCTGTGGTCTGAGAGGGTAGGCTCTGATTTGAATCATGAATAGGGGCGTGAAAGAGAGGCCAGCAGGACAACTCCTCAGAAGCAAGTGAAAAGGAAGAGGGGACTAGGAAGTCACTTTTATTCGAGGAGGATCTTGTGAAATGTACTTGGGCTAGAGGTTCCTAACATTCTCAGTAGCAAGTGTCATTAAACAGAGAAGAATCAGAGCAAGGGCGAAGAGGACGGAATGATTACGGGGAATCGAGACTGTTCTGCTGCCATCGTCCCTCCTAAGAAGAGAAATGACGTGAACATCCTAAGTAAAATCTGCAAGTTATTTCCCCCAAATCACCAGTGATAAGCCACACTGCCTGGAATTCCACGAAGGAAGCCTGGGAATTTAGCCACTATTTGTAATGCTGTTTCTCCGGGGGAGATGTTTTCTGACTCCTCCGTTTTTCTCAGGTCCCCCCTGATCAAGAAATGAACTTCCGGAATGTAAACCCTGTGCAGAGGGGAGATTGTTAATTCTGCCCACCTGAGTAGAGAAAGATGCCTGGTCTCTGCTGTTTTGTTTCAGGTACAAAACCAACTGAGTCCTTGGAGTCAGAGTCAAGAGGGCTCCCCGTGATTGCTGTGCACAGTGGGCACTCCACCCGGAACACGGAGTGTCTCTGGGAACACTCCTGCGTTCAGTCGGACGGACCTTGAAGCATATCTGCTCCAACATTCTCACCTTAGTGGCTCTCTTATTTGTGCTCCCTCCATTTGTTTTGAAAGCCCTCTTCCCTGTACCCAGGGAAACTGGGAATATCCATCCCCTGATGCCAGGGAAAAACCTACCTCTCCATAAAGCCGCATGAATTTTTCTCATCTCTGAACTCCCATAGTAAATTGAGATCTACACGGTAGGTTCTAATACTTTTTAAGTTTTATTCTTCTATGAAATGTATATTCATGTTTCATTCAAGTGAATATTATTTTGCAAATGATATTATCAGGTTTTAAGGGCAAGGACTGTCTTACGCTTCTTTGCCTCACAGAGCACTTTTCAATCCTGAGACTCAAGAATGTCCTTGCAAATATGTGGTTTGCTCACATGCTTACAGATAGTAATGACAGCCACCTGGTTACTCTTTAACCACAATCACTGCCATCATCCCTGCACAGAACCCTACTGTCACCACCCTGTATCACCACGACAACTGGAAATTTTGTATGGCAATTCAGAGTTTAATAAGTGTTTTCACATGCAGTATTTTATTTTATGTTCACAACCACCCGGTAAGTTAGACATGATTTATTATCCCATTTTACAGATGATAAAATGGAGGATAAAAAGGGTCACATGACTTTGCTATATGGCAGAGCTTCAAGTCAAAATCTTTTCAGGTGATCCGTGAATACACATCTCTGTGTATTTTTGAGGATGAAATGATGAGACTTCACACAAATACTTAAAAATGTTGCTCTGAGTATATAATAAAAGTCTACAAATTTCAGTGGCATAAAAAGCAACCAATTTCCTTATGATCTTAATTCTATTTGTCAGGAATTTGGACCGAGCACAGTGGGGATGGCTTGTCTCTGTGCTGTGATAACTGGGCCTCACCTGGATGGACCACATGCCTCAGGTCCTGTGTCTAGGGTCTTGATCCTTTTCCACATGGCATCTCCTGGGACTGGAATTTCTGAGATAGTTCTTTCATTAGCGTGTGTCTGGCATCCAGACGAGGATGTTTACAACAGCTGGGAGTGGTCTTTCCTTGTCACTCTTTCCCATGTGGTCTTTCCACGTGGCCACCTTAGGCTTTCTCAGAGCACAGAGGTCTCTGGGTAGTCAAATTTCTGACATGATGGCTGGCTTCTCCCGAAGCAGGTAGTCCAAGCCACTAAGATGGAGCTGCATGATTTCTTGTGACCTAGACTCAGAAGTCATGCAGAGTCACTTCTGCCACATCCTGTTGGTTATACATGGCCAGACCACAACAGTGTGGGAGTGGACGACCCAAGGTATAATTGGGGAAGGTGTGGTTCATTAAGGAGACATCTGTGGAAATTAGCTACCACAGTTAGTTTAATTAATTTTGCATCACAAATCATGTATGTGTAGGCAGTTCTTGTGTCTTTGCTCATAATGCCCTTGGAAAAGAGTGAAGAATGTCAGAAAACAGACCTCTTGGGCAACTGTTTTGAGTCTGTAGTTTACACCTGCAATTGCCCCTTTTTATCACTAGGGGGTAGGCTTGAATCAATAAGGCAAGATGTTTCAACTGGTTCTGAAAAATCACAGAAGTTGCAGACTTCAAGGACTATGTAACATAGCAAAAGGCAGCACTAGCTTCCATGAGGCTAAATTTTCTTTCTTTTTTTAAGTAAAGTATTTTTATATTAAATTATTAAAGCAATATGGAGTAAAAAGAAGAATTTGAGTTTCTTTCCTCGAGAGTTTGTATTTGACATTTTAAAGCACACTGTGGATTCCAGGGCAGTCTGTTTTCTTCACAAATTAAAGTGAGTTTTTTTTTTTTTTTTAGGAAGATTAGCCCTGAGCTAACATCCATGCCCATCTTCCTCTACTTTATATGTGGGACGCCTACCACAGCATGGTGTGCCAAGTGGTGCCATGTCTGCACCCGGGATCCGAACCGGTGTACCCCGGGCTGTTGAAGCGGAATGTGCGAACTTAACCGCTGCGCTCCTGGGCTGGCCCCTAAAGTGAGTTTTGAGGAGGTGAATGGAATCCTAGTAAAAATAATGACCTTCAGTTTGTTACTACAAGTATTTATTGAGCAGCTACTAGATTTCAAGTACAGTGCTAGGATGGGATGTATCAGAAAGCAAGTCAGATGTGGTCTCTGCCCTCACAGAATTTATAATCTAGGGAAGAGGACAAAACAAGCAATTAAAGTCTAGTGTCACACAGTTTTTGATTGGAGAAGAACAGGGAGATATCAGAATGCAAAGGAGGGACCTGTAGCCCAGACTCAGTTGGTGTCAGAAAATGTATAATACACATCAGAGAGAGAATCTTTTTTAGAAAAAATCTTTACTTTTAAAAAATTGTGGTAAAATATGCATAACATAAAATTAACCATTTTTCAATGTACAATTAAGTGGCATTAAGTATATTCATGATGTTGTGCAACCATCACTACTGTCCATTTCCAAAACTTTTTCATCATCCCAAACAGCAATGCTACTCATTGAATAATAACTCCCATTCCTCGCTCTTCTCAGCCTCTGGTAATGTCTGTCCTACTTTCTGTCTCTGTGAGTTTCCCTAGTCTAGGTACCTCATACAAACGGAATCTTACAACATTTGTCCTTTTATGTCTGGCTTATTTCATTCAACAGAATGGTTTCGAGGTTCATCTAAGTTGTAACATGCATCAGAATTTCCTTCCGTTTTGTGACTGAATAATGTTCCTCTGTGTGTGTGTCTGTGTGTGCATCATGTTTTCTTTATCCATTTATCCTTTCATCTGTCAATGGTTATGGACGTCCAGGTTTTTTCCACATTTTGGATATTTTAAATGATGCTGCTATTAACATGTGCACGTGTCTGTTTGAGTCCCTGCTTACAATTCCTTTTGGTATTGTAAATGGAATGCTGGATCATATGGTAATTCTACGTTAATTTTTTTGAGGAATTGCCATACTATTTTTCACAGTGGCTGAATGATTTTGTTTTCCCACCAGCAATGTACAAGGGTTACAATTTCTCCCACCCTTGCCAACTCTTATTTTCTGTGATTCTCATTTTCTGATAATAGCCATCCTGAAGGGTGTGAAGCGGTATCTCACTGTACTTTTGATTTGCATTTTCCTAGTGGCCAATAATGTTGAATATGTTGTCATGTGCTTATTGACCATTTGTGTATCTTCTGTGGAGTAATGTCTTTTCAAGCCCTTTGCACATTTTTGAATGAGGTTGTTTGTTTCTGTAGTTCTTTATATATTCTGGATATTAATCCCTTATCAGATATATGATCTGAAAATATTTTTCCTCATTCTGTGGGTTATTTTTTTCACCATCTTGATAGTGTCCTTTGATCCACAAAAGTATTTGATTTTGATGAAGTCTAATTTGTCCTTCTTTTCTTTTGTTGCCCGTATTTTTGGTGTCATATCCATGAAATCATTGCCAAATCAACGTCATGAAGATTTCCCTCTATGTTTTCTTCTAAGAGTTTTATAGTTTCAATTATTACATTGAGATCATTGATGCATTCTGAGTTATTTTTTGTATATAGTGGAAGGCAAGAGTCCAACTTCAGTTTTTTGCATGGGGGTATCCAGTTTTCTCAGCACCATTTGTTGAAAAGATTATCCTTTCTCAACTGAATGATCTTGAACTCTTGTCAAAAAATCACTTGACTTATATATGAGGGTTTATTTCTGGGCTATTTACTCTACTACATTGGTCTATCTGTCTGTCTGTATGTCCATACCATGCTATTTTGTTTACTGTAGCTTTGTATAAGTTTTGAAGTCGGGAAGTGTGAGTCCTTCAACTGTATTCTTCTTGTTCAAGATTCTTTTGGCTCTTCTGGGCCACTTGAGATTCCATATTAATTTTAGGATGAGTTTTTCTATTTCCACAAAAAATGTCATTGGAATTTTGATAGGGATTGCATTGAGTCTATACATTTCTTTAGGTAGTATTGTCACCTCAACAATATTAAGTGTTTTAATCCATAAATATAAGATGTTTTTTGACTTATTTATGCCTTGTTTAATTTTTTTCAGTCAAGTTTTGTAGTTTTCAGTGTACAAGTCTTTGCCTGCTTGGTTAAATTTATTCCTAAGTCTTTTATTCTTTTTGATGTTATCATAAATGGAATTATTTTTTTTAAATTTCACTTTCAGATTGTTCATTGTTAGTGTACAGAAATGCAGCTGATTTTTGTGTGTTGATTTTGTATCCTACAACTTTGCTGAAACCTTTTATTAGCTCTAATGGCATTTTCATGGCTCTACATATAAATCACGGATTATGTTATGTGCAAACAGAGATAATTTTACTTCTTATTTTCCAATTTAGATGCCTTTTATTTACTTTTCTTGCCTTACTACTCTGGTTAGAACTTCCAATACTAATGTTGAATAGAAGTGGAAAAAGTGGGTATTGTCCTGTTCCTGATCTTAGAGGGAAAACGTTCACCATTGAGTATGATGTGAGGTTTTTATATATGGCCTTTCTCGTGTTGAGGAACTTCTTTTCTATTTCTAGATTATTGAGCATTTTTAAAATAAGAAGGTGTCGGGGCTGGTCTGGTGGTGCAGTGGTTATGTTCGCATGGTCTGCTTCAGTGGCCAGGGGTTCGCCAGTTCAGACCCTGGGTGCAGACTTATGCACTGCTTATCAAGCCATGCTGTGGCAGGTGTCCCACGTATAAAGTAGAGGAAGATGGGCATGGATGTTAGCTCAGGGCTAATCTTCCTCAAAAAAAATAAATAAATAAGAAGGTGTCGAATTTTGTTAAATGCTTTTTCTGCATCAACTAAGATGTCATGTAGTTTTTTCCCCTTCATTCTATCAATGTGGTGTATTACATTGATTGATTTTCATCTGTTGAATCATTCTTGCATTCCAGAAATAAATTCCACTTGGTCATGTTGCATAATCCTCTTAATAATCTGTTGAATTCAGTTTGCTAGTATTTTATGGAAAATTTTTGCTTTGATATTCATAAGAGTTATTGTTCTGTAGTTTTCTTGTAGTATCTTTGTCATGCTTTGACATCAGGGTAATGCTAGCTTCATAGAATGAGTTAGGAAATGATTCTTCCTCTTCAAGTTTTTGAAAGAATTTGAGAATGATTGGTGTTGATTCTTCGTTAAATGTTTGGTAGAATTCACGTGTGAAACCATCTGGTCTTGGGCTTTTCTTTGTCAGGAAGCTTTTGATTACTGATTCAAACTCCTTATTAACTACAGGTCTATACAGATTTTCTGTTTCTTCAGGAGTCAGTTATGAAAGATTGTGTGTTTCTAGGAATTTGTATCATTTCCTCTAGGTTATACAATCTGTCGGCTTACAGTTCATAATATTCCCTTATCCTTTTTATCTCTATAAATCAGTCAAAATGTTTTTACTTTCATTTTTTATTTTATTAATTTGATTTCTCTCTCTTCTTTTTAGTCAATCTAGCTAAAGTTTTGCCAATTTTGTTTATCTTTAAGGCACTAACTTTTGATGTCTTTGAATTTTTATTTTTGTTTTATTTATCCCAATTTTCTGTTTTATTTATCCTTGTTCTCATCTTTATTATTGCCTTCCTTTTGCTAGCTTTTGGTTTACTTTGCTCTTCTTTTTTCTAGTTCCTTACAAGGGATAAAGTTAGTTGTTTATTTTGAGAGTTTTCTTCTTTTTTATTGTATGCTTTTATAGCTATAACTATCCCTGTTAGCACTGTTTTCACTGTATCACATCAGTTATGGTATGTCATGTTTCCATTTTCATTTGTCTTTCTTTTTCCCTTGTGGCTTCTTTGAAGCTTTGGTTGTTTTAGAGTGTGTTGCTATTTTTCACATATTTGTTGGTTTTTCACTTTTCCTTCTGCTATTGATTTCTAGTTTCATTTCATTGTGATTAGAAAAGATTCTTTGTATGCTTTCAATCTTTTTAAATTTAATAAGACTTTTGTGGCCTAACATATGGTCTATTTGGAGAATGTTTATGTGAACTTGAGAAGAATGTGTATTCTACGGTTGTTAGATGGAGTATTCTGTATATATGTTATGTTTAATTGGTTTATTGTTTTGTTCAATTTCTCTGTTTCCTTACTGATCCTCTGTCTGGTTGTCCTATCCATTACTGAATGTGGGATGCTAAAATTTCTAACTGTTATTATAAAACTGTCTATTTCTCCCTTAAATTCTGTCAATGTTTACTTCACATATTTTTGAGGCTCTGTGGTTTGGTGTATGTGTATATATGTTTATAATTGTTAGATCTTCTTGATGAATTGACCTCTTTATCAATATATAATGTCCTTTGTCTCTTATAATAGTTTTTGAATTAAAATCAATTTTGTCTGATATTAGTGTAGCCATCCCAGCTCTTTCTGTTACCATTTGCAGGGCATATCTTCTTCTGTCCTTTCTCTGAATGAGTCTCCTACAGCAGCATATAGTTGGATTACATGTTTTAGCCATTCAGCCAGTCTCTGCCTTTTCACTGACGAGCTTAATCCATTTACACTTAAAGTCATTACTGATGGGGAAGGATCTGCTATTGTCATTTTATTATTTGCTTTCTGTATGTCTTGTAGCTTTTTTTTTAACCTAATTTCCTCCGTTACTGCCTTCCTTTGTGTTTAGTCGATATTTTGTAGTGACACATTTGATTCCCTTCTCATTTCTATTTGTGTGTATTCTATAGATATTTTCATTGTAGATATCGTGAGGATTATATATAAAATCCTAAATTATAAAAATCTAATTTAAATTGAGAACAGCTTAACTTCAATATTTACAAAACTCTACTGATATATAGTTCCATCCCCCTTTATGTTACTGCTATCACAAATTATATCTTTATGCATTCTTTGCCCAATAACATAGATTTATAATTATTTTTATTCATTTGTTTTTTAAGTACTATAGAAAATAAAAAGTAGAATTACAAACCAAAATTGCTATAATATTGGAATTTATATTTGCCCATGTGTTTATCTTTACTGGAGATCTTTATTTCTTTATATGGCTTTAAGTTACTATCTAGCATCCTTTCACTTGCTAAGAAGCACGTCTTATAAGGCAAGTCTAGTGGTAACAAACTCCCTCAGCTTTCATTTATCTGGAGATATCTTAGTTTCTCACTCATTTTGAAAGATAGTTTTGCTAGATATAGAATTCTTGGTTGACAGGTTTTTTCTCTTAGCGCTTTAAATATATCATACGACTGTCTTTTGGACTCAAAGATTTCTGATGAGAAGTCAATTGATAACCTTATTGAGGATTTCTTTTATGTGATGAGTTGCTTGTCTCTTGCTCCTTTCAGGATTCTCTCTCTGTCTTTTGGTTTTGACAGGTTGATTATAATTGTTTCATTGTGGGTCTCCAAGTTTATCATACCTGGAGTTTGTTGAAATTCATATCTATCATCAAGTTCATAAATTTTTGCCCATTATTTCTTCAAATATTCTTTCCGCCTTGTTCTCTCTCTCTTCTTCTGGGACTCTCATAATGTGCTTGCTGGTCCACTTGATTCTGTCCTACAAGTCCCTTAAGCTCTGTTCACTTAAAAAAAATTTTTCTGTATGTTCCTCAGACTCAATAATTTCCATTTTCCTATCTTTAAGTTTTCTTATTTTTTCTTCTACCTATTCAAATGTGCTGTTGAACTCCTCTACTGAATTTTTCATTTCAGTTATATGTTTAAACTCCAGAATTTCTGTTGCTTCCTTTTTATAATTCCTATCTTTGTTGCTATCCCTATTTTGTCCATACATTGTTTTTCTGATTTAATTTAGTTTTTTGTTCAAGTTTTGCTTTAGGTTTTTGTGCATATTTAAGACAGTTATTTTAAAGTCTTTGTCCAGTGAGCCTGATGTCTGGGTTTCCTCAGAGACAGTTTCTGTCAATTTATTTTGTTCTTTCAATGACCCACATGTTCCTGTTGCTTTGTATGCCTTGTAGTTTTTTGTAGAATATTGGGCATTTGACTATTATAATGTGGAAAAATCTGGGAATCAGATTCTCTCCTTTCCCCAAGTTTTTACTTTTCGATTGTTGAAGGCTATAGCAGTCCACTGTGGAATTTTTTTGAGACTTTTCCAAACTATTTTATTACAAGCAAAGACTATTCCTTGTCATGTGTGATCGCTGAAGCCTCTATGTTCAGCTAATGTTTTGATAGAGATTTCCGTGAATGCCAGGAGCTCTCAGTCTTTGCAGATTGGGGCTGCTTCAGACAATTCTTTAAAAATTAGCTAAGCATGCTCTAAATCTAAGGATTTAGGTGAAAGTTTAAGATATTCCTAGGTAGTTTTTGAGCATGCATCTTGTCTGAGCATGCGCATGGCATTCTAAATTCCCCCATATACATGGCTGCTTTTGAGTATCTTAATTCCCCAAAGAGTCTCACCTCAGTTTCTCCACCAGATCTTAGATAGTTTATTGTATGTCTCCACCTATAATCTTAAACCCTAGACATCTACAGGTCTGTAGTCACCTTGTAGCTTTTATGAGCTGTGCTTGCCACTTTTCTGCTTAAGTTCCAGAGTGGGCAAAACAGAGACACTCATCCTCATTTGTCCTTTGAATATCTCTCAGATAGATTAGAACAGACCTATACAATAATTTATAAATAAGTTCTGCGCTGATTCCTCTGGTTTGGGGTAGGAAACTTGGAATCAGTATGCTGCTGCTTGAAGACCTTGCCAGGGAGGGAGTGGGACAAGTGTGAGTAAAATGCCATGAAACTTTCCTACCCTTTTCAAGATGGCTTTTTTGGATTAGGCATTGACTTGGTAGCTGTCAACCTCTGACTGCTTTCCAGAGCTCTAACAAGGTTGATTCAGACATTTGTGTTTGTTTTTTTTTCCAATATTTTTGTGAGAGAATAAGAGCTTGGAGATTCTTAGTCCACCATTTTGCTGACATCACTTGAAAGGTTTGCAGCTTTATTTTAAGGAGCCATTTTTGGAGCTGACTTTGACCATTGCATCTAGACCAGGAGAATTCTTATTTCCAAAGGTAAATTCCAAATTTTCAGACATTTGAAACTGGGTCAAAAATGGCTTCCACAATTCTAAGGAAAATTAATGTGTTAGAATGACAGTTCCTTGTTTAGATTTGCTAACACTGCTGTTTTTTTTTAAGTAAACATGAGCCACTGTAGCAGTCTGACATTACAGTTCTTATCAGCATGGTTGGTATTTAACTTGCTACTAATTACTTGATAATTACAGCCTCTCACCCCACTCATAACAAACCTGGAAACTGCCTTTAAACATACTACTGACTTCTAAAATCAGTGAATTTTGGACCTTCTCTTCTATTATTGTTTGACTTTCTTTGATTATTTTTCCAAATGAATGAAGATGACTTTATTCCATCCCTACCGAATTCTGTTTGGATGGAGACAAATTCTTCTTAACCTTTCTAAAATGGGTTAAAAAGTCAAATATTTCCATAATTCATTCTCCTTGAAAATGTCTTCCAAAGATCTTTAGCAGAATTTTATATATGCAGACTTCTATAAAGAAAAAAAAAACCTGCAGAATTTGATCAAGAAATTTCCCTTCACTTTGCATTTAATAAAGTATCTTTCTTTCAAGCCATTGTTCAAAGACAAAAAGAAATGATAAGAAGAGCCACAGGTCCTGGAAACATCTCCCTTTATCTTCTTAGGAAACGAAGTTCCATTGAAGAAGAGAAGGCAAAGATATAAAGCTCTCTATGTTCAGAGGGACACCCAACCAAGCCAGGTGAGACAAAAAAGCAGAGCAAGGGATATATTTCTGAAGATTCACTATGAGGTCAAAGAAGAATACAAAGCTTTTGGCTTAAAGAATATTGTTTCTACTTTTGCACAGTGCAGGATTCTGTGGAAATGGTTACAATACAGAATTCTCTAATACTTCTTCCTATTTTCAACAATGCTGCAAGGCCTCATTCCTGGGGAAGCAGAGTAAGAAAAATGCATAGTTGCCCTACATTTATCTCCCCTCGCCAGGGCCCACAGGGTGCAGGTTATTAAACAGCTTCTGACTTGCATACCAGCTGCATTTGCTCAGGGCTCTTCCAAAGAGTTCACCCACCTCACATTAGTCAGCAAGTCCTACCAGAAAAACTTTCACTTTGCCTTACTGAAGGACTATTCAGTCTTATAAAGCACACCAGATTCCTTATTCTCAGTAGGATGTTTAATAACCCCCATTGATTCACCAAGCAAAACAGCCAATAAGAAATTTTGAGCTTTTTGTTGTGACCCTAGGATATACATCCACTCCTTGGAATTTTGAAAATTTTTATTCCAGTTTCACTCTAAGTTTTCAGAGTAGAGAGAGTACAGAGATAAATAATTTCTTCAGGTAACCCAGCAGCGCTGTTCAACCATCTATGTGATGTTAATGGAATTACCTCCTGGAGAGCCGGGGGAGAAGTAGGAAGGGAGCCTTTGTGGAGCAGGGTGTGCACAGAGTGCTATGTGTGCACAATCACTCAGGACTGTTCCAGAGAGGTTGCCCAGAAAGACTTCCTGTTATCCTGAGGTTACAGCACCTCTCAGCATGTTCCCTAAAAAGTGGTTTCCTTATGAGAAGACTCTATCTAAATACGGTTCATATCATGGTCTGGGTTCCAAAGCAAAAGTAGGGAAATAATTGTGCATGGGTGAATGCCGATCTCAAACTTCATTTTACCTGGCCTTTGGGTAATTACTCAGACTAGTATCCACATTCCATTACTGAAAAAAAAAATACCTCTAAAGTCTTTAGCAACAATACACAAGCTTTAAGAACCTAGTTAGATCCTGAAACAGGCTTTTCTCTTCCTAACCCCCTAATGTGTTTTGTTTCCAAATTCATATGCAGTAGAGATTCATTAGCTATCCTTCTGTATTAGGAGCTTTTCTGAATTATCTCACTTAATATTTGGACGTACTCTGTGAACTGGGTATTGCTAGCCCTTTTGTAACACATAATGCAGTTACTGGTACAGAGTAGGCTCTCAATAAATAATTTGTGAGTGAAGAAAAGCTAAATGGATAAACAAGTGGGTTTACAAATGAGCTCAGAGAGTGTTAAGTGAGTTGATCATAGTCACAGAACTAGCAAGCTGCAGAGCTGATATTTAGGGTTAAGAAAATGGGAATGTGGGGTATTACAGACAGTCTAAACTAGTTTTCCCTTTCAAATTTTTTTAGCTATTTTAGTATGTATCAATGTCTTCCAACCATTATAAATAGATGGGACTAATGTCTCCTCACAGATTGTACTCATCAACGAAATCAAGCCCTAAGAAAGAATTCTGCCGCACTTCCACAATTGATTAGAAGTGGGTCCAACAGCAGACACACATCTATTTCTTGGAAACTTATTGGTATCCCCATTCCTTAGCCTGTTAAACATTCTGACAAGCAGCTCACTTGTAAGATGTACCCCCAAGGCAAGCACAGCTAATATTCTGACAGGAGGATAACTTATCTCCCAGTTGGATCAAGGAACAGAATCCTCTGTTAAGTGAAGGAAGACAGGACTATAGAAATTCCAGACCGTGGACTGCTCCCAAGGAGTGAAGCTACTGTCTGCAGCTTCCTGTTCCTCATTCGTGAGGTGAAGATGTCTGTACAGAATTTCAAGTCAATCTCTCCTGAATCATTTAGCGTGGCAAATGCAGGACACAGTTGTTTCCATAACAGCTTCCTTACTTTGCCCAGATATGTCATTTGTCCAGGAACTACTGAAGTTGTCAAGCTGAAGCTACCCGTAGACATGGCCACCTCTGGAAAAAGGCCAGAGCAAAGACGTTAGACTTCTGTCTGGGAGCCTCCAGAGGGTCCTCTCTCCTCTGGCACTACTGCTGAAAAGTGACCATTCCTTGGATGCTGCTCTTTAACCATCATCTACTTTGTTAACTCTGTGTGACCTAGGAGTGGAAGGAACCACCAGAGTCTCCAAGCTCCTTCTCTTCCTCACTTGGCAAACAGCACTGGGGAATAGGTCCTGCCAGGGAAACTGTGAGGGCAAACCACCTCCTTCCTATGTTTCTCTATTCAAGATACGAGGCAGCTGATTTGTGCTCCCTGAGCGAGGAACACAGTCTTCAAAGTGAGACCTAGTTCAGAGTGATGTGTCATCTTTTTTCTCAACTCTACTTCTCTGACTTTGAACCAGTGGAAAGGGGAAATGCCAGCACCTGCCAATGACATACATGCTGCCCTGTGTCTTAATCATACATCCATTTCAACAACTTTGAATTGCCTACGACTGGCCATGCACTGTGTTAGCTAGGCCTTGGGACACCATGCTGAAAGAAGAGTGTCTGCCCTCAAGAGACTTACAGTCTTTAAGGATGCTTGATTGAAGTCAAGATAATTCAAGCACACTGGGTGCAAAAGAAGAGAAGCAGGGTGTTAAGAAAGTAGTTCTTAAAGGACTACGCCATAGTTCTTTAAGATCTTTAATTCCCTGAGAGTCAGAATTTGGGCCGTAAAACTTCCTCAATCCATGACCTTCACTTCTTCTCCCAGATACCTAAGAAGATATGCAAATGACACCAGGATATATGGTTGTGTTTTTAAATTCCAGGTGGTAGACATGATCCATCATAGTCTTTAGCTACCATAAAATTGGACTCGGTCTCTAACTTCCTGAAACTAGTCCACATGCAAATTAGATTTGTGAATAAAAACCTAAAATGCAAAACACGGAGTAATCTGATACAAGTACAAGATAGATACTATATGACACTTTAATAGATTAATGATAGAAAAATAATAATGTGAAGCCATAAACATGAGGCCAACTTTTGTTTCCTTTATTATCTATGTCTTTCATTTTATTTTATAAAATTGATATCTGACATATAAATTACACAATATCCACTTAAGAAAATTGTCCGTTTCTCCCTGCTTTGTCCTCTAAAGTGCATGGTTATAAAACACCTGGAGAAAAACAAAGTATAATGGAAAGAATTGGGGCTTTGAAGTCGGGCAAACGCTTACTTCACCTCTTAATATCTTTGAGCCTTTGTACTGGGGACTAAAACAAGCTGTTGGACCGATACCAGCAGCCTGATGGCCATGCAGCTCTTCTTGGCTACCAGATCATCACACAGCGTGTTCCTGTGAGCCACCAATTCCAGGTAAGGTTACTTTTCATCTTTCCACGGAAAAAATTCAAGAGTATATTTGAAGATTGCTGAGCGCATGAAAGCTGGTATCTACCAAGCTGTCCATCTTCATGAGGTAGAGCAGGAAACACAACTCACTGGATGCTGCAGTTGCCAACGTACTCAGGAATGACCCAAATTTTGATGCAGATAAATGCCATGACAGATAGGTTAAGTATAAAGTACACTGTGCCATATAAATCTTTGTTTCCCATTGCTGTATCCTGGGCTGGGCTGACTCGTGAGATAGGTTTGGAAAATTAAAGACCGGGAAAGTATAAGTGTAGAGGGCTAGCATACGGCATTATAAGTGGGTGACTGTGAGCTCGAGAGTGGGGTAAAGCAGAGGAGACAGTGTGTGGAGATCAGAGGACACCTACCTGGAAATGGATCCCTTTAGGAAGGCCAGAGGTGCCTGGAAATCTGAGGAAAGCTGTACTTTCCAGAGCATTCGGTAATCTGGAGAAGTCGCCACTCTCAGTCAATAGCTGCAAAGGTCATGGTGGCAATCTTTCAAAAGTGATTTTTGGGATTGGCGTTTATACTATTCATTACTCTTTCTGTTCCAAGTAGCAGAAACCAAACTAAAAGAGGTTCAAAGAAAGGGTAGAGGGAATAATTTATTGGTTCAGGTAACTAAAAAGTTTAAGACTGGATCTAGAGTCCAAACTATGACACCAGGCATCTGTCTTTCTCCATCTTTTGCCTCTGCTTTTTCTGCTGAAACAGCCAATGAGGGACCAAAGATGGCTAGTAACAGTACCAGGATTACTTTCCTCCAACTTAGAAATATCAGCACAGAGTTTCTTCTTCTTGGCATCTCTGGAGATTATTCTAATTAGTGTGCTCACAAGTCAACTTATCTCCGTGGCTAGGTCCAGGTCTGGTGTCCATCCCTAGAGCCAAGAGTAGACTCAATTCCAGTTGAAGCACATGGCCCGAAGGGAAGTAGCGGCTGAAGGAAGAGAGAGGCTTTCTTAACACAGGGGGTTCTGAGCAGGTAAAAATAAGAGTTGTCCACTTCAGAGGTTTAATTGCCTTTAACCATATGAAGAAAGGGGATCAAAGTAGGATAATTAAATTTCTCCATGATATATGTTCCTCTTCTACTTGAGAGGCTAGATGGGATTTTAAAGAAATCGTAACTTTCCTTCTTCCCTCCCTCCTTCCTTCCTCTCTTTTTTTCCACAGACATTGGTTGAATAGCTACCATGTTCCAGGCATAGTGTTGAGTGAAATGGATACAGATGAATAAGGATATTGTTCCTGACCCTCAGAAGTTTCCTTAGGTCTACATCAATCCTGAAAAAGGTCATATTTGCTTGAGGTCCTTTGGCCTAAATGTGAGGTTCTTACATTGCCTAGGGAAATCTAGTCAAATGACTAGGAAGAGATTCTTGTATGTAGACATGTTCCAGACTTCATACGAATTTTCCAGCTTTCTTTGTGTGAAAAAGCATTAACCATAGACCCATAGCTTGCTCAACCCTGACACCTTAGGATGTAGTGCGAGATTTGAATCACAGGATAATTGAAAATAGTTTCTGCCACATACAATTTTATTTTGTAATCACTCATATTTGGACATTTGTTGGCTAATTGTGTCACTAGCTTGCTTTCCTTTACATATATTGTGATGGATGTTATTAGAATAAGATTTGATAACTATCACCGGAGATGGGAGAGGGGCTGGTGGTACGAAATGACATAGTAAGACCAAGTGGATCTTTTCTAATTATAGCCAAGCCCCTATCTGTAAGACAAGAGGGCAAGACAATTGACCTTGACCTCTATAAACCTTTGTTTTCTTTTCTATAAAATGAGGGGAGAAGTCTAGCCAGTGCTGTCCACAGCACTTTCTGCAATGATGGAAGTGTTCTTCATTTGTGCTGTCCAATATGGTAGCCACTAACCACATCTGGCTTGTGACTAGCTAGTGTGACTGAGAAACTGAATTTTCAATTTTGCTTGATTTAAATTATTTTAAATTATAATGTAAATAACCACATGTGGCTAGTGGTTACCATATTGGACTGCACAGGAAACTATCTCTACAGTGCCAGACGACTCCCAAATTCTAGGGTTTTAGAACTAGCCCACATGTGAAGATTGTTAAGTCTGGGTTTCCCCATATGAAAGTCCTTTTAAGCGTCAAATCCACTTTGTGTTCTCAAACACTGCAGTTCCCATTCAGCTTCCTGATTCAGCTGAAAGATGAGCAAAGTCACATGTAAACAGAGAGCTCCCAGGGGAATGAACATCATCTCAACAGGGCTCTTGTCAGTTGAGCGTTCCAGCAGACTCCCAGAATACATTACCCTTGTGAACTGTTCTGCTATGGCAGCCAAACACACACTAAAATATTGCTGGGAGGCTGAAGCCTTCCTCCCAGGCTTTCCTGACACAGGCTGCTGTTTTAGGCTCAAGAGGCACACAGTCCTGCAACGGCCTGTGCCTGCACCAAACAAAAGGACGTGGAGATTTAGAACTTACTGGTTAATTGAACCAATAATGATGGTCCAGCAATGAATGGCAAGATCCCCAAAGCCAGAGGAGGTTAAAGAGAGAGATGGGAATTACCACATTGCCTGGGCCTGAGTCTGTGCGGGTAAGCACTTGCTCTAGTTCTCCAGCTGGCAAGTACCAATTTGATTGGTCAGTGCTCCGATCTGAAGGATGGAGGCTTTGCCCAGTGTTGTTCTTCTTAGGGATTCTGGGTTCACGTCAGGTAGAAGAGCAGAAGGAGCTGAATTATATGTTAAACCCTGTTGGATTATCCCCAAGTAGCAGACCAGCTTTCCCCAACTCCGCTTTATGCCTCAATTCCCAATCCGTGAGACAACCCAGCTCAAGATGTGGAAAGTCACCCTAAAGGAACCGTCCGACTCAAAGACAATTAAGTCTGTAAATTGCGAATTGTTCTTATTTATATCTTTGCCCAGAAAAGATTCAGACAGATGAGACAGCATAGCCAAGGGAAGGAGTGGAGGCTTTAGAACCACAATGCCGAGTGACCACCCATGCCCAGAGTCCCACACTGGTGCCAACGTGTCACCTGAGGTCTGTGCAATGCAAAGGATCGTGAGAAACAACTTGGGTCATTAAGCTGCAGTGCTCTTGATTTATTCACACTGCCATGGGTGCCGGGGACAAGGGCTTACAGAGTGGTATCCGACAGAACAAATGTTGACCTCTAGTTCAGACGTGGTGCTGAAACTCCTCCTGGATTGGGGCAATTCTGAGGGATTCTGTCAGGACTGGCTCCCAGTGGGGAGGCTCTGAATGTCTAGGCATGCAATGTTGTCCTAAAATTCATTTTATTGCCCCTTCTCCCATATCTAGGGGCACTCAAATGGTTATTATTCATTCATTCAGCAAATGTTTACAGGGAACTTTCTGCCTGTCAGGCATTACTCCAGAAACAGTTTTGGTATGAATCAAACGAGCCTCTATGGAGCTTATATTTTGGTGAGGAGTGTGGGGTGTGGGAAAGATAGACAGGAAACAAGTAAATAAATATTTAATTGGGCAGTGGAAAGTGCTGGAGAGAAATGCAGATCAGAGAGAATGATAAAGAAGGAGAGTTGGCTCTTTTTTGTAAAGTGGTCAGGGCAGGATTCTCTCTGATAAGAAAACATTTGGATAGACACCAGATAGAAATGAGAGAGTGAGCCATTTTATTAACAGAGGGAAAAGTGTTCCAGGCAGAGGGAATAGTCAGTGCAAAGGCCCAGAGGCAGGAGGGTGACTTTGAAGAACTGCAATGGGACAACGTAGCTGGAAAGTGTGAGCAAGGAGGAAAGTGGAAGAAGATGAAATCAGAGGAGTGTGTGCGTGTGTATCAGGAAAGAACACAGAGGGCCTTATAGGCCATTGCAAGGAATTTGCCTTTTAGTCTGAATGAGATGGGAAGCCACTGGAAGATCTTGAACATAGACTGGGCGTGACCTAACTTACTTCAGTTCCACTCTGGCTGCTGTGTGGAGCAGAGTTGGCATGGGGACGCAAGTGGAAGTGGATGACTGGTGGAGGTGATACGGACTTCTTAGAGTTCAGTATATTTCAATGTAGAGGTAACAGGATTTCCTGATGATGAATTAGAGATGAGGTGTGAAAAAGACAGAGAATTCAAAGACTGACTGTAGGGTTATCACAAAAGCAATTTCTTACTGCTCCGTTCTTGCACATGGTACCAGAATGGACAGCAGAAATTTGCTGGAATCAGGTACACAGACGTGGCAGGATTTCAACACCTGTTCTAGCAAGTAAGGAGCATCCATCCGCTCCATCTTCTGATCTAGCAAACAGCACAGGCTGGGGAGTCGAGACTTTGGTAGGGTGGGAGACTGCCTGCCACTTCTATCTTCGTTGGGACAATTACCCTCCTGGGTCTCCACTTCCTCTTATAGGATGGTTGAAAGGATTAAATGAGGTAACCGCAGCACCAAGCCTGAAGTGTGGCATTCAGTGAGCATTCAGTACAGCTGGCCCTACAAAAGCTAATTTCTAATATTGTATATCACAAATGAAACAACCTATAAAATCAGGGCGATGAGCTCATTCTCTTTTATGTCGATATCAGTTTATACTCATAAAAGGCTTAATTTCGCTCTCCTCTCTCTGACTCTCTGGAGACCTGCAGGGAGCCGGGAGAGGTACCCACTGGGACAAAAGATAATTCTTAAATGAAGCGATTTGTTCTTTCCCTTCACGTTGGTGCAGCTGCAGACTGGGAGCTCATATCAGAGTCTATCGTAAAGCAGCTTTATTAAAAATAATAATAATAAAAAAAGGATCCAGGTTAATTCCGGCTATTGACCCTGTGGGCAGCACTTATATGGACAAAAGGGGATGCCTTCCAGTGCTGCTATTGATTTCCACGTATAAACCCCTCCTCGCAGAGTCCTCTCCTCGGTGCGGCCGGTGTAGAAGCAATCATTCTCTTTATGATCGCTCCTTCCAGTCGGAGCCCAAGCCGCTTGTAAAAGGAAGAAAAAGCCAAGAAGGCAAGCCCTGCAGCAGGAAGGCAGATGAGGTTTCTCCTTTTATGAGCGATGCCCTGGGCCAGCTCCAAACCCAAAGAGCTGAGTGTCCTGAAAACAGGTGAGACAGTGCGTCGCAGCGGCAATCAGAACTTTCTGGAAAATCCATTGAGGGTGTGTCATGGGGAATGGATTGTCCTGTAAGTGAAGGTAGCCTGGAATAGAATCAATCATACTGTTACCGAAACCAAAGTGGCTTCCATCCTGGAGAGTTAAATCAGACTCTCCACCAGAAGTAAGTTGTCTCACAAAGTATATTTGCGGCAAGTGGGAGACCACGAGGAATCATTTCCAGAGTCATGGCATCCCTGAACAAAGGGAAGCAGGGACATGTACTTCAGATGGGGAATGAATATTCAAAAGGGAGAGGTGGGTATTCACTTGCATGGCCTCAGTTGGAAAACATGCTTGCACATACACTGAGGTTACGGTAACAAGGCCTAAGCTCCTCCTGGAGTGACCTTAGTGTTAAAAATAAGGCAAAAGTCATAGGCGTAGCTGTCTGGTGAGGCTTGGTCTGGTTCCAGGAGGTTGGTGATTGCATCTCCTTAACATAACAAAAGGAAAAAGAACAATTTTGAAAAACAGTTAAATTATCCAAATCCACGCTTGAGTTCCTTGGGGTAACTAGTCTGTAACAGTGCCTCTCTCTCTCTATCTCTCACCCCCACATCCCACTGCCACAGCCCAGCTTGCCCCACTTCTCTCCCCACTCTAACTCAGTCCCACACCCCAAGAGGCCTAGTATTCATATGTATGGACATCCAAGCCTTTACATGCAAGTTTATTCCAATAGCCTTTGCCCCCCGCAACTCACACCCACCGTCAGGGCCACCCCTGAGCCTGGGAATGTGCCTCTACTCCAACAACAAGACACACACTTGTGGGGACACTCAGACCCTAGATGTGGGCTTATGGCTGTAGGGCTGGGAATTCCTGGGTCCTGTACATCTGCAGCATGATCTAGAAATGCGCTGTACAATACCACACCGCTAGACACGTGTGGATCTTGAGCTCTTGAAATGTGGCTGGTCCGAGTTGAGATGTGCTCTAAGTGTAAAATACATATGGAATCTGAAGACTTAGTACAAAAAACAAAGCATGTAAATTATTTCATTGGTAATTTTCATATTGATAACATTTTGGATACGTTATTAAGCTTAGCTTCATCTTTTTCATTTTGCTTTTATAACATGGCTACTGGAACATTTCAAATCACACATGTGGCTTGCATTACATTTCTCTTGGACAGAACTGGTCTAGACGAGTGGTTCTCAAAGTGTGGTCTCAGAACCAGCAACATCAGCCTCAGCATCACCTGGGAACTTGTTAGAAACGCAAATTCTCAGGCCCCACCCGGTACTTAGGGAATCAACAACCCTGGGCCTAGCAACCAGTGTTTCATCAAGCCCTCCAAGTGACCACGAGGAGAGCCACTCATCTAGAAGAGAGTGCAGCTAGAGGTGGGAGTTTTCCCAGCTTGCCCCTGGACTGGATCCCTTGTGCCAGGATGCAGAGAACTGCAGGAAAAGGGCCAGGGAAGGACCCTCCGAAGTCTCAGCTCCCCAGCCCAAGGGCAGAGCTAGTTCCAACTTCAGCCCTGCCCCCATGCCTGCCTGGGGTTGTTCTCCTGCCTGCAAGGAGACATATTTATTCAAAGGGATTCGGTCATCTCGCTAAATAAAACGGCTCTCTTAGGCTGGCAAATATTTACTCAAGCTGTTACGCTTTTATGTCTTTCAGCAACTCCCAATGTTCGAGGGCTCAGCAAGCAAACAAGAGCAGGTACAGGAAGTTATTGTGGTGTTTGGGGCTCCTGTTTGTTTTGGTGCAGCCGATGCCTGTTGCCCATTGTGAGGCTGGTTACTAATGACCTTGTTATGGAGCACTCTGCAGTTGATAAGGCCAAAGGCTTTAATAGAATACAAATGCATTTTACATTTCCACTTGAAGAGTTTATTTTAATTGTGTTTTGAAATATACTGTACCCTAAAGGCCTCTCTTTCCGCAGCAATGTACATCCTCCAAATAAAATCCTGCAAAGAATGGAATGCATAATGGGGTGAAGTGTAATGGGCAGCTTTGAATTTGGTTTGAAGGGGGCTTGCTGGTAGCCATTCTGCACAAATTGAAGTAGTTCTCCAGAGCTGGGAGGGAGGAAGACGTGGTGGGCCGCCTCATGAAGGGCTGTGCCCTCCTCTTCAATGGTATTAAAGAATTGGAAGGTATCGGAAATTCCTTGTAGGTTTCTGTGTTTTCTTTCATTGGCCTCTTGGTGCAATACTAATGGTGGGAACAGGAAATTTTCTTTTATTTCTGGTTCTAACTGGAGGGTTGGAGGCGGAACTTGGAGAATGAGGAGAAAGCTCCAGCATGCCCAGGGTTAGGCAAGGGGTAGAACAGGCTTGGGGGTCGGATCTGGTGGCAGCCTGGGGATTTGGAGAAAGAGAAGACGGTAGGCAGAAGGGAGCAGGACTTCTCAAAGTCACTTTTCCATGTCTTCCTCTCTAGATCCTTCTCTCTCACATCATTTTCTCCCTCTTACTTCTCTCTTTGCATTCTTGGTTATTTTCTTTTCCTCTTCCTTTCTCCCTCTTCCTTCATTCCTCCTTTTTCTCCTTCTGGACTAATGTGGAGGCAGAGAATAACTTAAAAGGAAAAAGAGAGGGAATTAGCCACTAAATAAAGTGTGTCCACGTATCCACCCCTACCTCAGGCACATGTACTAACAAACACACCCGTCCATATCCTGTGTGAGCCTACAGAGGCGTGTGTACACACATCCACACGTCTGAAATATGTAACAGCATTCTTTAGCTGCCAGTGACACTGATCCTGCAAACATTCAAAGATTGTGGTGCTTTAGGGTCTCTTGTTTAAAGTGATCACATGGAGATGACTAAATCAGGTAATGCAGTTAAGGCGCTGTCTTAATCTGCAGTGGCTGCCATTACAAAATACCATAGTCTAGGTGGCTTAAACAGCAGAAATTTCTTTCTCAGTGCTCTGGAGGCTGGGGAGTCCAAAATCAAGGTGCTGTCCAATTTGGTTCCTGGTGACAGCTCTCTTCCTGACTTGCAGATGGCCAACTTCTCCCCACGTCCTCACATGGCCTTTCCTTGGTGACGGCTGGTGGAGAGAGAAATTGATCTCTCTCTTCTTTTAAGGCCACTGATCTCATCATGAGGGCTTCAGCTTCTCAATCTAATTTAACTCTAATTACCTCCCAAAGTCCCTTCTCCAAATACCCTCTCATTGAGAGGTAGCGTTCAGTATATGAACTTTGGGGGGACATAAACATTCCGTGCATAACAGGCACTGGGTGAACACTCAAACAATATTAGTATTGTTGCTGCTTCTGGAATGAGGACTTGTAAATTGAAGGCATTCTGTGGTCGGAAGATCTATTTTACTTTTCTTCTGTCATTTAGACCTCAGCAATGCAGTCAAATCAACAAAATCATAAATAACTAGTTATTAATTTTTAGATGTTATTCTTTTAATTATAATGCATATGGGTTACACAGGATTTAACCCTTAATAAGTTAATAGTGAGAGCTCTTAGGAATCATTTCTCTCTCTCTCTCTCTGTGAGTTTTTCCTTCTTGACATTTCAGATGAAACCTGGTGATGAAACAGTCAGTTCAGTTCACTGACCAGCTAATCTATCACCAAGAGATGACCCATAATTTCATTACTGAGAGCATCTTCTAGTTCCAAAGCTCCAGATAAAAACCCTGTTCCAAGCCACTGCCCCATGATTCACCCCTGACTCCAGATATCAGTCTGTGTTTTCTCAGTGCACAGTTTTAGATGGTCCTGGAGGCCTGGGGCCCAAATGGATTAAACTCTGAGATGATGAGCTAATCATTCTGGGTTCATTCAAATCCCATCTGGGGAGGAACCACACTTTTCCAGTGGAGCTGAGCCTTCTGACAATTCTTTAGGCCTAGGTGCTTCTTAGGTTAGGTAGATTTAGATGCAGAAATTTTTCCTCCTAACTGTGATAATCACAGATAAGGAATGATTTTGGTAGGATTCATTTAGTCCCAAATACGAGCTAAGCACCGTATCTATACGATGTTTCACAGGTTCCTCAAAGTGTGATCATGGAGCTGGTTAAATGCTAATTCTCTGGTCGCATGCTGAGTTACTAAATCAGAATGTCTGGAATGGGGGTCTACAAATCTGTGGGCTAAAATCTGAAAAACATGGCTTTCGACCTGGATATGGAAACTAATATTTTGTTGTTGTTGCTTTTAATTTTTCTTCCTAGAGTTTTTTTCCAGAAATGGAAAAAACTTTATTTTCTTTCATACGATTATAACATCACGTATTTTCATTGTAAAGAAGTTCTGATAAAGAAAAACTTAAATAATAAGTTAAAAATCACCAGGATTATCATGACTCAAAGATAACCACTGATGAGAACTAACATTTTTATCCATTACATGTCACAGTGAACAAAGCCCAATCTGTGAGCACAGTTGCTGCTTTCACTGAAACCTAGGATCTTAACGCCAGGAGGGAACGTGGAGATGGTATAGGCCCTACTCCCTCATTTTTATCAAGGAAAATTGAGTGATTGTCTCTGTGGCACCAGTTCAGCCAGTGTCCAGAATAAATAAACCTCATAGTTGTCTCCATCGAATGTAGATGAGGTGTCAGTTTATCTATCTAATAGGTAGGAACTTTAGGATAGAGCTCAACATGGTTTCAAATCTCAAAGATGCCTAAATAGTATGTGTACATAATAAATCTAATGGTTTGCCCTTGGAGAAGAAAACGAACAGGTTAAGAAAGATATCATAGGAGACCCACTAATATTATTTCTCCATCCTTGGAGAAGTAGGGTACATAATAACCACCATCCATTAGTCAGTTACCAGTGCAGTATGTGATAATATAAAGGCAACTTCCATTCATCTATTCATTACTTTAACAAGTATTCTTTGAGCATCTCATTTGAGCCAGGCAGTACTGCTCTGGGACTAATGTCTTGGTGAGAAGCAAAGTGTACACCTTGAGGATATCATTTAATAAACTTGTACTTTACTAAAATGTAATCTTATCTTAAGGTGTTCTATTTGAGGCTGGGTTTTCGAGGCTGGGGAAGTCGTATGCCTCCTCCTTCAATTTTAACTTCATACCCTGCATATCATCAAGTGAACTTAATGAGAGTATTCCATCTCTGGAGTTGCTCAATATTTGGAGATTACTTTTTAATGAAATATCTTGTTATCATTGTCCAAATAACTGATGACCTTTCAAATGGAAGCCATATGTAAATACGAGGACAGGAAATTAGTGTTTTTCTTTGTACAGATAGAAAAAGAGAAGGTATATATCATGGTGTAAAGAAAAGAACAGGAGGCTAAGAAACTTCTGTTGAATGTCAATACAATTTCTGGTTGGTGAACTTTAGTTTACCAGTTATGTTGCTGTCATATGCACCACCCCATTTGCCCTTCGGAATGTCACTGTACCACAGACGGCAGCTAATGCTGTTACCCATGGCACTGATGGTGACTGATGAGTGAGAAGTTAGCTGGTGGGTGAATGCTTGGTGAGCCAATAGCACTCAACAAATTTAAGGTAGTAATATGAAGATCAGTACATGTGTATTATAGTAAAACACTTTGTGCTTCTCATAGCAAGGGCATCCAATGCCAGGAAGTAATTTTTAGGGACATTATCAGTTTCCTGGAAATGCGAAGCTTAAAAAGCTTTACAAAAACCTTTCAAGAATCAGACACTTTCCAGGTTATCAGGCTCCACGCCCCCATTTTATCGATGAGTAAAGTGGAGGTCAGAGAATTACACGCCTTACCCAACTGGGACTCCTGTTATGCCTTTCTACTGCACACATCTTGCCTAGAGAGTCTCAGAAAGCACATCTACATCTATCCCTCTTTAGTCAGTACTAAAGGTACCTCACATTGTGTCTTATCTTTCATGCAAGCATCCAACCTTTAGATGGTGGTGAGAGTCATGATGTCAGTTGACGGCAGAGTCAAGGTATTTATTGAAAAATAACACTCTCCGCATATACTTGGTGAGTCCAATTAAATTAAGGCTTGTGAGTGGAGTGGAAAAAGGGGGTGAAGTGTAGGGTGGGGAGTAAGGGAATGTGGGCATGGGAAGCCAAGGGCAAATGAGAACATTTCTGGAAAGTTCAGACAGAGAAGGGCTTTAACAGAAATGTTAGCCATGTGATCTTAAAGAAAAAAAATTAATGTTTGACTTTTGAAAGAAAACCATAACTCTTACCTGTCTTCCTTACAATAGGGCCCAAGTTTATGATCTGGCATTTTAACTCATTTCATAATGTATTATTAGGACAAGGCAAGGAAAATGGTTTATAAACATGATACTCTGCTGAGAAATGTCTAGACAGCTGTTTTTGTTCGTTCCCTCCTCTCCTTTCCAGTTGCTCAGAATTTGAATGTGAGAAAGAGACATAAGACCTTCAAGTAACAGGCCAAATAAATGTCTTTTACATTCCAGAAGGGAAAAACAGTGGGTCTCAAGGGCTCAGTAAACTGATTCTAAGTTGGCCTGGAAGAGCCACAATACTTTTGGTTCTCTGGACTCCTCATGGTCCCTACAGAATTATTCTACCAGTCCTGAAAAGCAGCTCTGTGACAATCTGGGAGTTTTTATCTTTTGTAGTGAATTACTGTATCCAATGCAAATCTCCTCCAGGGCTCAGAGAGATCTCAGCAAGCAAGGAATATGGAACTGCTCAAATCAGGACTAGATGGGGACTTTGAAGATAAGGTAAACTGTGTTTTCTTGTTGACAAAATAATCTGAAGCTTTTGTTGTGTGTTTCCATAAGAGCCTTCCAGGCATAAATCAATACGGCAGCACCAGCTCTGTGAGACTAAGAAATGATAAGTATAGTTTTCAGCACCCCGTAACCACTCATTACATTTATTTCCCAGTTTTCTTTGTTACTCCTTTCCTGTTCAAATCTGAGCCAGCACATTTTTGGCTTCCTAGCTGAAGTAGGAGGCACTGCCAATCAGCAGGAAATATAATACAGATAAGATTCATATAAACTCTTTTGAACTGGTAAAATAGCTGGATGGGAAATGGATGTTAAATTGTTTACATTTGGCACAAGAAGAAAACGTTCCTTTTTTAAATTCAAAGCCTCTGTACCTTTGTAAATGAAAACAAATCACACGGGTCATGTAGTGTTCCACTCTGTAAAAGCCATCAGGAGACTGATAAAAGCTTTTGTAAATCACTAATTTTATCTGGGACTTGCTCAAAGCGTCCTTCCCCAGATGAAAATGATGTGGCCCTTGCTTTGGGTCTTTGGAAAAACTGTGCAGCAGGCTCCCAGCCTCCTCAAAGGAGCACTCTACAAACAGTGGCAAGTGGCTTGCAAGGGGCTGCGGAAAGCTTTGGGGGAGATGCCTGTGAAATCTTATTTTTCAACTTAGGTCTTTCCAAAACCCTGTGAAGGTGAGACAGCATGAAGGATACATGTGTGATCTGAAGACATTGACACTGTGAAAAAGCTTTCATCTTGGCAAACGTTGGCACACCCAGCTAGGTGCAAGTGATAAAGGAGTAGTTTTTAAAAATGGACTGTTGAATTCCATGAAACAACCAAGTGGCTTATCCAACAGAATGATAAATTTCCACTTTGTCTGAATTTTTGCACATTTCAGCCTTTTGATCTCATGTCATCCGAGCATAGTCTAGACACTAAATGATGTAAAAATCACTCAGAATGTGTTTAGTAGTTAGGTGAAATTAATTGCAAAGCTGAATTAGAGACAGCTGACTGGGCAGTGAGCCCTCTGCCGTGGGTGAGATGCAGAGCCTGGGATGTCTTGTCACTGCGGCTCCCCTATGCCATCAATCTGTGTTACTGTGTCATGGTCAAATATATTGTAGGTTCAACCACGTGGATCAAGGAGAGGGGACAGTAGGACTATGCTTCTTCAGACTAGCCTCATTAAGTTACATACTGGCCTGAGTTGCACATTAATAGAAAAAAACCATTGGGTTTTTATTATTAAAACAATACTGACCTCAGGAAGAAGCTGATAGGCGGAAGCTCCGTGCAATTCTGTACATCCTTTCGGAACCCTTAGACCTCTTCCTGTTAGGGTTTCTGCCATTCATCCTTTCCACAGAGAAAATCCTGGACTACAATCAGGAGTGTGAAATGAAAGCAAATGAAGATGGCTATCTTCATCCACCTTGATCTCTCACTTATATTCAAGCAATTTAATAATTTGTGAATCAGGAGATTGTTTTCTTTCAAACTCTGGTGGGTACAGTTTCCTGAGATTTCCAAATGGTGCAGCTTGCACAGGCAGGGGAGGGAGATGTGAGCACCCTCTATAAAGTGCCTTCCTTTGTAGCCATTCTCCTGCCATGCTGGATATGAGTACTCATTTTCAGAGGATGACTCGTTGGCAGGATGATACCCACTTCCCCAGTCTCTACGTGGTTTTGTAATCATTCCAGAAAGGAGGTTTGAGACCAGACACTTGTCTCTCTCTCTGCTACCTATTGGGCTTCTTCTAGCCAGCACCCCACAGATTTCAAACAAGTGCCAAGCATGGAGCAAAGTCAAGGAAGCAGGACACGGAGGAGTCTCTGGCCTTCTGAGTGAGCCTGAAAGGACACTTTGAAGTCAATAGGCTCAACGTGGAAATCAAAAGGAAGTCTGTGGAATGCATCGAAAAGTGAGAATGATTTTCTTTAAAGTGAACTTCACTAGCATTCCCCAGGGACTCAAGTGCTGTTGGCAGCCCCAGGTTTGCTGATACTGCCACAGATGGGCCCTATTTATTGCTGAGATGAAAGAGCCCAGTGTTACATTAAAATAACGATAGTGTGAATGCTCAAATTAGATCACAATGATGGGACATCATTTTAAATATTCAGAGAAGTCACCACACATTCGTAAACCAGCAGTTTTGTTCAATACTTAGACAAGTTTTATACCTGAATTGAACACAACCTCCCATTAGCACCAGTTATTTGCATTCACTGCACATGAACAAAAGTAATAAACAAACTGAAGTTCCTCTATTGAAATTCAAGATAAAGGAATCCCCAGACATATAGGGGAGATGCAGATACTCTGAAAGGCTTATTTTTTACACTGATGAGAAATAAAACCTCACCTCCATCAAGACTTGGAGACTTTCCTGGAAATAAGGAACCGGAGTTTTGTAAATATCAGCTTATTGGCAGCATTGTTGGGTGGATGGGTGAAGTAGTTCCTACCTAGAATTTGCAGAGGGATCTCTTAGGAGGAACAAGTAAACAAGCAACAAGTAAACACTTGGGGTTTTAATTAAATTATTAACAAACAAACCTCGGTTTGAAAGTTCATTAATAAGAATGCATCTGGGATCCCTAGCATTGATATAATCAAGCCCAGCTTATTGTTAGGAAGTGGTGGGTCAAGGAGAGCAACAGGGATGCACTGCCTCCCATTTTCCTATTTAGTTATATTATTTTATTGAAACAGAGGCTGTTCTCCAATGACAGACATTTAGGATATTTGGTGATGGAGTAATAGAGCATCATCATGGCATTGCTGTACTAATGATACTTGGCATTGAGTTTAATAAACATGACTGGATAACAGGTGCTTTCCTGATGAGGCGATGACTTCTGCAAATCAGGCTAAATGTACTGAGGCTGGTTTGTGGCCTTTTCCTGGCAATTTTAGTTTAGAGCTGGCATTACAGCAGCAGTCCTTGATAATTTCAATCTGATTTGAACATTTCAGTAGGATGTTGCTTCTGAAGTTTGTTCTTTTCTTCAAAGTTTGTCCCTCCAGCTAGTTGTTGACTGTCTTAGTTTGGGCTCCATCAGAAACAGACCCTGAGACAAGGATAAAAATACAAGTAGATTATTTGGAAGGCAATCCTAGATAGGGTTGCCAGATTTAGCAAACAGCAATGAAGGAGCCTGGCTACATTTGAATATCAAATAAACAAAAAAATTTTTTTTGTATAAGTTATGCCCATGCAATATTTGGGATATACTTACATTAACAAAACAAGTTATTGATTATATGAAATTCAAATGTAATTGGCATCCTGCGTTTTATCTGGCAACCCCAGTCTGAGGAAGCTAAGAGAGTGGGAACATGAGACAGGCTAGGGTAGGAGATCAATGCAGGGTGCATTAAGGAGCAGATGTGGACCACTTTGGCTCAGTCCCTCTGGGAACTTTGGCAAACTACATAGGACATACCTAAGAGTTGTTCTATCTGGGGACAAAAGAACCTAGGGCATGTATCCATCGTCTCCTTACACTGTTTTTAAGGGTTGATTCTGGAGGCATAAGTCCCGTCACCCATTCTGTTTGCCCTGGGGAAGGGGGTGAGGGGACCACCTTCCTCTAGTCATAGAAAGCCCTTGACAGAGAGTTGTAGGTACTTGAAGTAAGAAGTCCCTGGCAAATACTAGAACCTTAAGTACCAAGAGATATGGGTAAAACCCTGATAGTGTCTTGTTTGATGACTTTGGGGGAGTCATGGCACCTCTTGGTGTCTAAATCGTCAACTAGTCACATTTCTTCCCAGAAGCTCTCTCCTGAGGACACTGAGCCACTGATACTCCTCTTCTCCAGGAGAAGCTGCTTGTTTCCCAGCTTGGGGCAGTGAGGTAGGGTTGGTGTTCCACTCAGTCACTCAGGGTCTTTCTCCACCCTGGTTTTTCTTCCTTACTCTTAGGGTGTGATTATACCCTTGTCTCCTGCTTCACAAAGAAAATAGAAACCATTGGATGAGAATTGGTGGGGATTCTTGTCATTGAAATTACAAATTTTCCACACTCATCTTTTTCTTCTTTTCTTTTGATACAGTGGTGGAAAATAGGTTATGTATTTGTTGCCTCTTGTTGCATCAGTCTCTCCCCAACAGCCCTTCCAGCTCCTTTGGTCATTTCCTCTGGGAAGCCTGGTCTGTTCTCTGTCTCCACCCCTACTCCAGTATGAATTAGGTGTCCCATCCGTGTCCTCCCATGGCAACCTGTACTAACTCCTTGTCTTGCCCCGAGGACACTGTAACATAAGTCTCTAGTCATAAGCTCTAGGGACAAAAGAGATCATAGATTTGACTGGTTCATAATTGTAAGCTCAGTAGGTATTCAAAAAGTATTTGTTGAATAAGTGAATTAAAAAATGAATTGGCATTGTATCCATTTCCTACCCTCCTTAGAGATGGGCATTTTTATTCTCAAGCATTAGATTTCAATAAGATCTAGTGAATCTACAGAGATTATGGATACCACAGGAAGGTATTTTTAAGTGACCCTGAAAGGAATGATTAAATCAATCAGTTTAGTCAATAAAATGGCCAATTAAGAGGAACTTGACCAGCTTATTTGATGAATTTTAAAAGTCAGTTCAATCAGAATGAAGAGATTCTACAGTCCCATATAGGCTTAGTCTGTGTTAGACCTCAGGAGGGATTATGTGTCCCAGCAAAGAAAAGATTAAGAAATTCTCAATGGAGAAGAAATGCATCTATTGATATAAGCATCAATATCCTGTCAGTCCTTTCTCATTGGATTTCTCCTTCAGTCTTATAAAAAATGGAAGTTGCTCATAAGTTAAGGACATGGGTGCTTTGTTATTTCTTAGTGTACACATATTTCAAAATATTAAATTAGTTTCTTGACCATCACCTTCTTCATTCTATGTAAAAGATCTCATTATACAATCCCAATACATGTACAATGTCTACTTTTAAATTTCAGGAGAAGAACATGAGTTCTTCTATCTCACTGAGAATATGAATAAGATTTTAATCTTCAGGCATCCAGAGGAATCAGCACATTTTGGTAATTTTTTTCTCCTATTGAATAAGTTCGTTCATAATTTCTTTGAGAAATTTCCATCCTAAATCATCCGTTAAAGCCTGGTCCAGAAGTTCATTTTGTTGAGTACCCTATGATTTCATTAGCAGTTATAAATCTCATAGTTATTGATATCTCGAGGTAGCCTGAAACACACATTATTGGTCCCCAAATTGCAAAGACAAAAAAGGACTTGGATAAGAGTAAAACATTACAGTATCTAAGACCAAGTATAAAGTCAAAATACATTTAATCACCTACAAGGTAATTTTGGTATTTGCCTGAATGGGTCTTCTATTTGATCAAAATTTTGTATGCTCTCATTCTTTCTGTGACCCAGTAAAACACTGCCATTATAATAACCTCTCACTAATCGAAGCTAATGGTGGGGAGGTGTGTAAAATTCCAAACAGAAGATGAATTTCAAAGTATTTGATAAAAATTACCCAAACACACTTTGATTCTCACTCACTTGTTCAAGGAGCTATATATTCTTCCCTTGCTCATCCTCCAGCTTGCCTTCTCTATTCATCCATCTTCAATTAACTCCTTTCTAGCATGGGCTGTAATAAATAGAGACCAGATCCCATAGTAAGCTCAGTGGCAAGACAGTACATTGAGCATTACTGTACCCACTCAATGAAGCCAGGCTGTGCCAGGAAGAACACCTCAAGTCATGATGAGCATGCAAAGCATGGGTAATGAAGAGCTGATCATATTTCTTGCTTTTCTTTAATTTTATACCTCCATTTATTGAGAGGTTAAAAACCAGCTAAACTATACTTAGAGATTTTTTAGAGGGGCAAATACAGATAAAGAAGGTGGAAAATCACTGTATCTAGTGCTCGGGATAAGGAGTTCAGCACTGAATTCAGCTTGAGGCCCATGGAAACTAGTGCAAAAGGCAACTCAATCTGTCATATAATTCTTATTATTTGAATTTAAATTTAAAGATGTTTAGGAAGTATGTGTGCATGGCAGGAAATTCTAAGAGAAATACGTCAGGGATCATGGATTGTTAGGGGAGGGACATTAATGACACAGTGGAAAGTGCCTTCTTAAAACAATGGAGCACCATAATATTCTTTCAATTAGTTATTAGAAGTTTTTTTTCCATTTTAAGGATTAAAAAAAATGGAGTCACATGTGCAGAGTCAGTAGGAGAAGGAGAATACAGACTTCATACTTAATTCCCCTCTGCTGGATGTTTCTCTGCTGCATGGTGGTCCAAAGCAATACAAACATAGCTCTTAATGGAGGCATTGGGGGTGCTATTTATCACTTCAACGCACTGCTTTAGTCCATAAAATTCCCAGAGACAGAGCTATTTTTATGAGCCATCACACAGTTTTAGTAGGACATTTGAGGTTGGACTAAGTCCATGTTTGGCTGCTTATATTAAATTGTCATTCCAAAATGGGGTGCATTTCAACAGGGCTGGCATGGAACACACTCCTCCTTGCTATCACCAAGCCAATGGACCCAGACCTGTCTCTGCATTTATGGTGTTGTACTCACCCCATCTTTCACCCATGGTTAATGGCACTAAAGCTGGCTGAGTGAAAAAATGAGTACCTCAAGAATTTGGCCACTGTATTCTATATTCAGATGTTTTATAAATCAAGGCACGTAAATAAGCAAAACCTTTATTCAAAAGCAATTTTCCCCACCGAATACTTTTGTTTGGTTTGATCTTATTTTTTATTTTTCTTTTGGCCTGCAGTTTAGGTTAGAATAGGGGTAGAAGTTCCAGGATGCCAGGTGAAAGGCCAGGATAAGGATACTATGATAGCAACCAGAAAATAACTGAAATCTCAAGAGACAATCTTTTCAGCCACATCTCCCCTGATTTTTCAAAGGCTGAATTGAGCCAGTCTTAACTCAAGTGACTGATGGAGCTATAAACCCTGCTTTATTAAGCATATGCCCAGTGGTTGCTGACGACCAGCCAGCCACCAGGCTCTGGTTTGCCACGTCTTCGCAGCAGGCCTCTTTTTTAATCCAGGTCACACCTCCAGATGGCTGCAATTCACAAAGCTTCATAGCTGTCTATCTAATTACAATCAAACGTGGCTAAGGCCAAAGTCTACCAGTCATGCTCTTGTTTGCATGAAATGAGTCAGCACCTTAAAAATGGAGGTAATAGAAACAATTTCATGTAAATAACAGTTGATGCAGATGCTGTAAGAAGCAGCCTTGCCTCCCCTACTCATCTTCATTTATCAGTTCTGTGTATGGCTCCAAAACCTACATTTCCAGCTTTCATCCTCTTTCAGATGGCTAGTAGAGAATTTTCCTTCAATGTTCTGCTGTCAGTTCCACATCACACAACAAAATGCAAACTCATCATTCCTCTTGGAAACCAGCTCTATCTCTTTATATTGCCCTTTTATTTCTTTTTTTTTTTTTTTCCAAGAACTACATCAGATCTGGGTAAATTCTCTCTCCACTCTGTTCTCTGTAAGCAGGAGTGTGCATGACCCTACTCCTCCCTGCAAGTCTGTGTAAGATAGCTTCTTACTACCACAGAAGCAAACAACTCAGCAAATTTCTGGTTGGAGCAAATGTTTCCTCAGTATTCAGTAGAACCAGAGAAGTACGTTCAGCCTCACTGACAACTTCATGCTCTGCTTCCATACACATTCCCTGCCCCCATAAAATTAAAAATAAAAACAGTACTAATTAGTAAGAAAAAAAGTGTATATATATATTAACATATATACACTATTATGTAAGGAATCCTACAGTGCTGTTTTTTCCTGTGATGATTAATTCTGTATATTTTTTAAAATTTAATTTCTACTTGTTTCTTTTTTCCTTAGCGTTCCTCTAGATTTGCAGATGCCCTAAGAAAACCCTTCATCTGCCTTTGGGGGCTCCTGTTAGAAGTATCAATGGTTCCTTAACGCTGCACATCCACACCTGTCTGTGATCTCTCGCCTGACCCTCTGCCTTCCCTCTTCACCAGACCCTCCTTGTTTGTTTCATCTAGGCTGTAAGTCTGTATTGTGCTCTTAGAGTTCATTCCAAATTTCCTGCCTTTGGCCACTGGTTTGGGCAGGCTGTGCCTTTTCCTTCAGTGTCTGAGCCTCCTGGACCCCAGCAGAATGCTGGTTCCAAGCCACGGCCTTAGGACCCGAAGCGCCCAAGTTCACCTCAGTTCCAGACTGTTTATCTGGACCCTAGGTCATTTCTGATTGTGAGTTCCTAGGCCTTCCCAGAACTCTCTGGTGCAGGACCACTCATTTTCCTCTCAGTGTCTCCTTGACCCTCCTGCTTTCAATTCTGCTTCCCATCTCTGACAACTACCACTGCTAGCTGCCTCCTGACATCCATGCTTGAAACCTAGGAGTCATATTTGATATTGTTCCTCTCTTGTCCAGCATCACTTGCAGAATGCTTTTGGCTTCTCATATTATTGCCAGAGATCATTGTTCCCATCTGAGACTCTCGTTATAATTAATATTGGCCTAGTCCGGGCCTATATCAGTCCCTACTATTTTCCACACATCTGGGACACAATTACCAGTTTAATCTTCTGGAAAACACCACTTTAATTGTAAGACCCCACAATTCAAGCACATATCTACATTCCTTTTTGTTGACAAAACAAATTCCAAATTCCAAACATAGCATTTCATAAATAGGCCCTAACATATCTTTTAAAACAATATATACCTATACTATTTAGCTTACTCAGCTGGTCAACATAGATCCCCAAGATAGACCTCATGCATCTGTACCACTCGGCTTGCTCAACTGCTCTCCTTTCCTAAAACACCTTCATGCCACTGGTAGGGTGGTTTTACTTAAGCCAGATAACCTGTTAAGAACTCCAGAGTACTCACTGTGCAATGAGGTTAGGAGACAAGATGAATCCTAAATCCTTCCGAGCTTAGAATTCCATGATTCAGAGGTATCCTTCCATCTTCATCCACCTCTTTCAAGTCCTTCAAATTGTCTCTAAGATCACCTGTGTCTGCTTCTAACCCCCAGTGAGCATCTCTTCTTCTGACTTTATTGTGCCCTTTCTTCCACTACTCATTGGCCCATAAACACACATCTTCTTGTATGTCTGTTTAACTTGTCGTGTGTCTGTCTTTTCTCTCTAGCTCCTGAATTGTGAGATCCGGGTGTCCCACCATCATCTTGTAGTAGTGAGTCCAATCATTATCCATTGATGGATGTTGAGTGGATCAAATCGTCAGTGAAAGTTGCTGGAAAATAAATTGGAAATGTGGGTACCACAAGGGGCCTCGTTAAACATACTCTCACTGGTCTAATTGCATTTAATTAAGTCCGTTGGGGAATAATTGCCCCTCAGGCCGTGTCATCCAAGGTCAATGTGACTCATTTTAATCAGAACTTCTCCTAGGGGTGATGGAGCAATTACATAGCATTTGGACTTGCATCTATGGCTTGATTGTGGCACCATTTTAATTTTGTATGTGAGACATCTGAATTCTAAAGCATAGGAAGAGGACTCTGTAAATCAGGCCGAAGCATAGCCATTAAGACTTGCTTGCACAGTCATCCAACATTTCCTCACAGCTTCTACATCCTTGCTGTGGACTTTCTTTTCAGAGGCCCTGGATACGCGTTAGATGACATAATGATCCTGGGCAAACTAGATGTGAAAGGTAACTGATGGTTAAAGTGATGCAGTGTTTTTGATAAGTATGATTGTGCTGTTTATCTAGAAATGTAAAGTAAAATAAATTATTGTGTGGTAGCTTTGAGTCTCCACTGTGGCATTAGCCTCTGGACATGTTAACTAAGAAGTTAGTAACTATAATAGATTGACAGGTTTTACTTTCTGGACACTTTTGAGGGGGGGTGGGATTCACCCTGAGCTAACATCTGTTGCCAATCCTCCTCTCTTTTCGTTTGAGGAAGGTCAGCCCTGAGCTAACATCTGTGCCTGTCTTCCTCTACTTTATATGTGGGATGCCTCCACAGCATTGCATGTGGAACCTGCAAACCCCGGGCCACCGAAGCAGAGCAGGCAGAACTTTAACCACTCAGCTGTGGGGCCGATCCCCCTGGATACCTTTTTTAATCATTACAGTTACGGGCTACATCTTGAATCCACTGGCTTCTGCTCTTTGATCCCGAGTGTATGGATTTTGTCATCAAAGAAAATGGTTGCGGGAATTATAGGGCAGCTCCTGTCTATTTTGTCCTCAAATTTGGAGGAAATGTTTAGAATAATTTAAACATTTCTCACAGCCATGTATTATTTACTCACAAAGTCTTTTTATGCAGGAGTGAGCTTTGTCATTGTCTAGTTATTATAAAGTTATCATAAAGAGGCAGTAAGCCACTCATTGAATAACAAAATAAAAAATTCTTAACAATGTTGGAAACTTTTTATGGGGAGTAGATGTGAGAGAAGGTGTTGGGATGGTGATACATAGTTTGGAAAATATAGATGATATAGGGAGGGTGAAAGCCATGGGATTCAGGTCAGCATCTAGGGCTTGATCCCAATTCTGCCCTTTCTGTGGTCTGTAACCTTGAGCTCATCATTTGATGTCTCTATACCTTAATTCCTTCAACTGTAAAATGATAATTACTGTTCTACTTACTTTTATTGAGTTCTTAGAATTATTTGAGATTTTTTTTTTTTGAGGAAGATTATCCTTGAGCTAATATCTGCAGCCAATTCTCCTTTTTTTACTGAGGAAGATTGGCCTTGAGGTAACATCCGTGCCCTTTATTTTATATGTAGGACATCTGCCACAGCATGGCTTGATAAGCAGTGCATAAGTCCGTGCCCAGGATCCAAACCTGTGAACCCCTGGCCGCTGAAGCGGAGTGTGCGAACTTAACTGCTGGGTCACCAGGCCAGCCCCTGAGATAATTTTTAAAAGACAAAAATTTACATTGCTATACATGTTTAACCTATTAATATTATGTTTTTCTCAGTTGCGTTGAACTGCCCTTTGAGTCATTTGCAAATGGCTCATCTTAACTTCATTTTTATCCACTCAAGATCAAAATCTACTCATTTGACATATAAGGGTAGTGATAAATAGGAACCATAAGGGCAGTGTGGAGTCACTGGCTAGAGAGTTCATGATTCTTATTATCAGATATATATTAAGTTTCTAACATACGCTAGACGCTTATAAAAGAGATGAGATACATGGAATTCACTGCTTTTATCAAGGGCTATATCTAAACATAAAAGGCCTTATTATCGAGCTCTCTTAATAGTGCCCTCAAGCGTGGAGAAGAATTCAATTCATTATTAAAAGGATTATTTTCTGTGTGCAATTATTATCTCTAGGATGCCCCACAATACAAAGGGAAAATGAAAATAAACAACAAAGTAGAAATGAAGAATAAGGATTAGAAATTTCAACCTTGGAATAAAATCTGAAAAATATCAGAGCACAGCACAGTAAACACCAGAAGTAATTTTAAAGGTCTGAGTTAATCTAAGGATGGCTTTAGAGAACAGCTATTGGTTTCAAGTAATAATACCATGTTTGGTTCTGTTGGTAGTTCAGGCAAAAGAATGCTGAGGAAATGTGATTAAAAACTCTGGCTCTGTGATTGGCTGGGTGATTCTGGGCAAGTCAGTGAGTTGGTGGGGGTGGAGAAACTCAAGTACCTCTGATGTGAATGGTGGGGATTTGTACTAGGTGATTTCTAAGAGACCCTCTGGGATCTGCAATTCTGTGCTTTGTGAGAGGTGTCATGTAATATAGTAAATAAAGCCATATCCCTGAATAAAGCCAGTCAGTGCTCATGAGTCCCCCTTCCTTTGTGAGTTGTCCCCACCAACACATCTTCATTTTATATATGTTACATATTCCCTTCAAAATCATCTTCCTGAGTCTTCACATATGAAAAATCGTATATCACTTCCTAGATTCTTAGCATGTGCTACCTTATAGGATACATTTTTGAATTTCCCCTGTTTCCCCAGGACTTCTGACACTTAACATAACGCTTTGCATATAGAAGGCATTTGATGGATGACGATTAGCATGTGATAAAGTTTCAGTTTCTGTATAAGATGTATTTCTCATCAATTTAGAGAGGCAGTACCTATGCAATGGAAGGATGAAGGTTCAGGGACATGACGGGAAAAGAATGGTCCTCAGCACTAGATACTTGTTGTTTGCAAGTCTAGCTTCATTTGCTTGACTCATTTTTCTTCATTATTGGATTCACAACAACCCCAGAACCTGGCATTTCTTCTTCCCAAAATATAACTTTTCAAGTTAAAAGATCTCTGCTTTTGGTATGGTATAAAAATCTCTGTCAAATTCCCTTCTTAAGATGAGAATAATTTTTGTTGATTACATTGCTCACTTTTATCTCTTATATTTCACATTCCATTATTTTATTTATTTATTTTTTTGAGGAAGATTAGCCCTGAGCTAACATCTGCTGCCATCTTCCTCTTTTTGCTGAGGAAGACTGGCCCTGAGCTAACATCCATGCCCATCTTCCTCTATTTTATGTGTAGGACATCTGCCACAGCATGGCTTGCCAAGCAGTGCCATGTCCGCATCCGGGATCCAAACTGGCTCTGAACCAGTGCACCCCAGGCCACAGAAGTGGAATGTGCAAACTTAACCGCTCTGCCACTGGGCCCGCCCCACCCATTAATTTTTATATTAATATTCTCTCAATTCCTTTGATAAATAAAATTAAAGGTGACCAAAAAACCCACTCTTCGTATATGTATGTCCAAATCAGAAGTGTGTAATTTCCCATCTGGTTCACTTAAATACTCTAAAACATCTTTCCAACTAGCAGTTAAAAAGTTGTCTCTGAGCCTTAAAAGTTTTTCACGTAAATTTTTGCAGCATCTTTATATTTATGTTCTCTTTCCAATTCCTGGAAAATACAACTCAGAGTTCTTAAAAAGTCATTGAATTCATGGTTTAAGTCTGTATACCTTTTACACATTTGTTGATGGGAAAAGAGTTCCATAGACTAGCTCCTTCCTGCATAGATTTTAAACCTTGTTTTCCCTCCACTAGACATGTCAGGCATGGTAAGACATATTAATAGCGCCTTTGGCCTGTTCCTTCATGTTTCCATGACAAGTGGCTAGGCATAGCGGGCAGCAGACTATTCCCAGAAGCCGTTCTAAGCTCAGACAGTAAAACTAACTTAACTATATATGGAGTTGACTGCATCTCACATAAATATATCTGACTAAACCCAATAAATGTCTCCCAAATTTAACCTTCACTGAGCCATAATCCCAAAATGTTCATGGTCACTCCAATATCACCCCGTAAGGGGGAAGTGTGATGGAAGGAAAATCAGAATGGAAAGAGACAGTGGTCTTAACCAATTGCAGTTAAAATATCTTCCTTCACAAACTTTAAAAAACATATGAGCGTGTGAACACATCGCTAGGAATCTTTCCAGAAAAAGTACTCATGCAAGTGAGGAGACTTGAACTTCAGTGGTATTAGTGGCTTTATAAATCTACCTCTGTAACTTTCAGATCATTTTAATCACATTAGAGGAAGTAAGCATGAGCTCAAGTGGGTGGGAAACACTTATTGCCCAATTCCATTAAGAGAGCGATTTTATCTATAAAAATGGCAGTCTTTACCCTGAGTTCTCAAGCAGCAAAAGTATTTTTAAGCATGAGTAAATTGACGATATGTGCACCACAGTCCCCACGTCAAACATTTTCAAGTACAGCTAAATATTTCCATGCAATTTTTTCCACCTTCAATATAGCATGAAGCATATTTTAAACATTAAAGCATCCACTTTTTAAATTTGCATTCTCTAATACATCCTTAGAGTCTCTTTCATCAACTCTGTCTATATGGTATCTGTTTGTAACATCAATCACAGTTGACACAAAGGGTTATGTCTTTGTAAAATGATTCCCACACTTTAACTGCAATTACTTACCAAAAACTCTTTATTGGTCAACAATGTGAAAATGCTTCCCCTTAGCCAGGTTACTTTAAAGCAGTGTTGTGGTTTGGGAAAAAAATAAGCTTCCATGAGATTTTCCTTATCTCTGTTTCCCATCTGGCTTGCTGTTATAAACATTTAATCCAGTGTTTGCTGCCAACATTTCCCAGAAAGCCTTATAATTGCTTGGAATTTGTATGAACAGTTCCAGTCTGGTGCACAATTAGGGATGCACTATAAAATTTTCATTGCTCGATTGAGTTGAAATTATAAGATGGATAGGGAACAATAACACCTATAGTTGTAGACTATAAAAATAACTACCAGAAATTTGCAAATAATAATACCGATAGATAAAATTTTGATTTGTAGTTATAAGCCCCAAATGAAGACATCTCAATCCAAACATAGACCTGGAATATTTAATGAGAAACTTTATAAGTGAAAAAAAAGGACTTGAAGTTTGAAAATTCACAGGATTCAGGAGGAAAAGAGGGAAGGAGCACTCACTGCCCTGTGCTTTCCCAAGTAAAAAGGCTTTAGTACAATACTCGTTGACTCCTGTAAGAGGCAGTCTTTTTTCTTGTCCTCCATACCTAAGGAAACAGAGAGAGAAGTAAATAGTGACAAAAGGCAATTGGTATCAATGTCCTGCCAGAATGGGCAGATTAATCCAACTGGCATTCTTCATTTCTGAAATAAGCTAGTTGTACAAAACCTTTCGACAGGACTTCCTGTCATACTGTGGTCTATAATTTCCACTGCTTCTAGATTTCTCGGGGCTCCAAAATTGCTCTACCATTGGCCATGCCATTAGAATGTATCCATTAAATTAAGTGAATGGTAGTAGGTCTGTGCCAGTTAGTGTCTGTGAGTGTTTGCACGTGCCAGCATCTAATTGAAAAGTATATGGTCCCACGCTTGCACTTCAAATGTTTCAGCTCGGTGGGCACATAAAATTAAAAGAATAACACTGCTGGGCTCTTGGCCTACAAATGCATTTGAGTGGAGAAGCCAGGTGAAATGTAGATAATCCAAATGGTGGTAAATTGGGATTTCTGAAAACCTCTTGCTACGGAAGGCTTGCTGTGAAAGGCCCAATGTTCAGAGTGAGAAAAAGCATTAGCTATTAAGAGCCGACTAGGGTAGAAAAACCAATGTTACAGTAACTCAATATCAGATCCAGAAGTGTGGTCTATCTATCTATCTATCTATCTATCTATCATCTGTCTACCTACTTACCTTACCTACCTGCCTATCTACCTACCTACTTAATATGTAGGGAGATATTCAGCTGCTCTGCCGGCCCATCTACAGGTAAGACGACATGGGAGGCAAACTGGCCTGTCAAGGAAATGGAGAGTTCCAGCACGAGATGATTTGGAATTTGTAGTTTGGTTTTTGATGACTTGGAACCTGAAGGAATATAGCAGTCACATTTTGGCTTAAGAAGTCATTTAAACCCCAAATTTCCAAGGCCCTAAGGATTAAGGATGTAGAAAATGTTTCCCGAACTCTATGTGAAATTTAAACACTGCTATTTACATGTTTCGACACTTCTGACCCAGCACCTATATTGTTCAGTTTCCATGGACGTTTGTGTGCCCCAGACCCAATGCTTGTGTACGTCAACTTGGATCATTTCGTACCATCTTACTGTTGGAGTAAAATGGCGCATTCTGAGAAAATTCTGCCCTGATTTTAAAGACTATAGGCAGAATGGCATTACTTTCTCTCTTAGTGAATTTTGAGCAGTAAAGAAAGGCACATAGTGAGCAGTGAGCAGATTCCCACAGTCCTGACTCTGCTATTGAACACCTGGTTGATATTAAACAATTCACAGGCGACAGTTTGCAATCTTGTGAGCCTCCGAAACTTCATCAGAAAATTAAACCTAAGCGTTCTGGCCCACAGTACAGATTATTCTGACGGTGCAATTAGATAATAATTTTTCTTTCCTAGTACTTTTCCCACTCCAGATTAATTGTATGGGGAATATATAGATAATTTGCATCTTTCTTTTTTGTTTATTTTAAATTTAACTTTGTGCTTTGATGTCAGACAATTCTGTCAGCGATGTATAGCTGTGAAACCATGAGTCTCTCAAAGTTTCCTTTTCCTCATACGTCAAATAAGATTAATAGTAGCTACAATGAAAGTTTGTTAGAATTATTAAACAAGATTGTATATGTGTGTATATGCATGTATGTATACATATGTATACATATACTTTATATATTTTATATACATTTATACATACATACATACTTTACACACATGCATATAGTCATGCTCCACATAATGACATTTTGGTCAACAATGGACAGCATATACAACTGTGGTCCCGTATTACTACCATGTAGCCTAGGTGTGTAGTAGGCTGGATCATCTAGGTTTGTGCAGGTACTATGGGGGAAAAGAAATTTTCCTCTAACCTTCGATGTTCTTCTGGCCAGTCAGAGAAGTAAATTGATATGAGACAGATTAACAGGAGACAATCAAACAAATTTTAATAACATGTGCACATGGGAGAAACCCAGGAAAACTGAGTAACTCACCAAAAAGGCCGAAGCCCTCGGCTTCAATACCATTCTCAGCTAAAGACAAAAGATCTTGGAGTGGGGAGAGTCAGGAACTTCAAAAGGAAGGAAGGCAATTCACAGTTAGGAGAAAAGGAGCAAATGTTTGGAAAGCATGTGTTTGGCCACAGAAACAGAAGAACACAGAGGGGAGCTTGACAAGGAGACTTTTCTAGGTTCCTCCCCGTCTAGCCCCTAGTTTATGTTACGCTAAGGTGATGGCTCGCTTCCTGAGATAAGTTTTCATCTGAATTCCTTCAGCCAGTTAAGGGGGAGGGAACAAAAAAATTTTTGAGTCTTTTGCTTCTTAAAATAATCAGTCTAAAATAATCCTCGTGTTAAAAAACATTTTGGGGTGGCAAGCTTTGTTCCCCTTCAGTACAGTCTGTGAGGTTCACACAATGACAAAATCACCTCACAGTACCTTTCTCAGACCGTATTCCATTGTTAAGTGGCGAGGACTGTATACACTTTATATACATATATATATGCATACACACGTATATATACATATATACGTATACACACACGCACACATATATATATATACTTTTGTACAGTTAGGTAATATGCTGTTTAATAAATAGTAGCAGTAATTGTTGATTTCCTTATTACATGCATAATATTGTAAACATTCAGGGTAGCAAGACATTCAAAGAGAATATACATTCCTGAGTGGTTTAGGAAATAAAATATTTCTCGTCTTTGGAGAGAAGTTTATAATTTGCTATATATTATCCAGAAAACTATAAAAATACATCTAAAGTTTGACTCACATCAAGTTTAAAATCTTGGAAAATAGTGTCACCTCCATAGCATATTACTGGATCAGAAATCTGGGGATAATTTCAAATCTTCTTTTCACCTTTGAAAACAGATTCAAAAAGCCTTAAATTTGCTACTCCCCAGTGAGGCAAGTGTGGCCACCAGCGGGGGGGTGGGGGGGGGGGTCTCACCTATGACAGTAACTACACAATTCCAATTTTCCTTCCATTTCCTCCTTTTCTGGTGAACTTGTTGGGCTGCCAGTTAGTTAGAAAGTTAAAGTGTAAGAAACCACAAAAATGCCTCAAACTCCATTATATGAAGCTCCAGAGATTTACTTGGAGATGGAGATAACCACAGAATGAGAACATTTTGAAATTTCTCAAGCCAAAACTTGTCCACAGAAAGGACTGATTGTGAAGGTATTCTAAACGCTCCCTCTCAAGTTTCCTTTCTGAAGGAAAAGAAACTATATCCAGGCTGTGGCTTTGGAAAGCCCAAGAGTTTTCTTGCATTGCAACTAACTTCTTTAAGAAGCATTTGTGAATTGCGTATGTCTGTGTTGCAAGGTGGTGTCTGTGACTTTAAATGTGAGGCATATCCAGTGTCAGACCTATTTGGTCATTAATTCCGCCTCTTTGAAAATGTAGGAGAAGGGTCTAAAGTAACAGCGTGGTATTTGTGCCCTAGAGAAAGTATCCTGCCCTTACAATTGCCTCATAGAAGCTTTCTATGAGCGTTTCAGAATTCGCTACCCTGGGGAATAACAGAGAGACATCCCTGAAAGGATTTTGGAGTGACACTGCTGAGGTATCCTGGGAACATTGCTGGGTCCCCTCCAGTCTGCACTTGGTCTCTATTACCAATTTCTGACCTTGAGCAGCCACTTCACCTTCCTGTAATTCAGCTTTCTCAACTGTAGAACAGGCCTCATAATATTTGTAACTTAACTCCCCAAGTGGAATGTTGTAGAGATGAATGAAGCAATGTTTCCAAGATGCTTGGAGGTCCGGGGTGAAAGTGTTCTGAAATGGAGCACGAAGTTAAGTCCTGATCTGCCTTGTGTATAGCTGCTGGATACCAGCCATGAGGTTTGTACCCAGTGTAGACAGCATCTGACCATCAATCTACTCCAGCTCCTCAAGACTGTGTTTAGGCTGGCAAATCAATTTGAATGCACAGGGTCACTGCAACTCACTATTTCAGTCTACGCTCTTCATTCACAGCCTAAGTTGTCTTTCATGGTTCAGATTACTCTTACCACCCTTGCATCCATCTGCTATAATTGTCACTCACTTTTGAAATACTCAAACCCTTTCCCTTTCATTCTTTACTTTTGGCACCATTTTTTATACAGTTGTCCCCTGATATTTAATAATAACAAAAAAGATTAAATGTTGTTAAGTATATGCACTTTTAAATGTCACTTAAAAATGTAAACTCAAAAGTGAAAACGAGGGAAATCAATGGGATTAAAAAGTATTAAAGGTCAATGCTATTTAACCCACAATACATTAGTTTGATCCTTAGAAGAAATGTGGATAACAATCACTAGATCAAGTTAGGAAGTTATTTTAATGCTAATGCATGTTTATAGGCTCTTAGGATAAAGGTATATTCGTTTGCTTCCTGTTATAGTAACATCCTGAGATAGTCTTACTTGAAATCTCATCTTTAATCAAAAGTAATCATGGTACCTAACTCTCTCTCTTTAGCACACACCATTGCCTCCTTCTTGCCTGCTCAGGCCCCAACGCAAGCGCACAGACATGCCCATGGAAATAGTTATTAGCCATAGATAGGTTATTGAAATTGAACACATAGAGGTCCATGACAAGATGTAGATGCCAAGAAGTCTCATTGCTGGTTGGATCTCCCTTACTGGCTTTCTCACTGTCTCTAAAATTCCCAGATTACTCATTGCCTTAGGAAAGAAACTGAAGACTGTCAAGATGCAAATATTTACAAATGAGTCAATGCCATTATCTTGGAGGTCAAGGAAATGAGCAGTGATGCAGGTCAGTTTTGATAAAGGGGAGCAGGAGAAAAGCTGTGTCTGTAGAATGGGATGATACTAAGCTGGGGATGTCAGACAGTGCATAAGTTGGGGGGGCTTCTGGGCAATAAAGGAATAACAAGACAGTATTTGATACACAGAAGTGATGATGGAAGCCCAAAGACAGATTGGAGAATTTTAACACCATGGTAACAGGGCTCAATATTATGTCACATGTGCTGCTTAAGAGGGTACGAATAGTCTATGTGTTCAAGAGATGACTCAAAAAGATCGTAATAACTTCATTTGAATAACTACAGGGATCCTTTGGATGAGGGATTAGCATTGTTCCAAGAGGGCACTGGAGGAAGAGTCTTGGCCAATGGTTGAATCTTCCTTACTATGATCAATTGCTTCCTACATCAGAATTTTCCAATGGCTGCATGCCTCAGAAGGGAGGAGAGATTCCTACCACCGGAATATTTAACACGAGACTGGATGTAAATTGATGTGCGTGCTGCAGAGGAAGTTGAAGCACTACAGATGTTGAGCTGGAGCAAAACCATGTGACAAGTTTTTTATACTCTATAATTCTATGACTTTACCAATATTTTGATGGCTGACATAGCCTATATACACTTATATTAGAAGGCGAATAGGAAATAGACTTATCAGGCAGCTATCAAGAGCTGTATATTCTGTGTGTTACCTCATTTAAATGTCTTAACAATCCTTTCTGTGAGCACTTATCTTCATTCATCAGATAAAGAAGCAGCCTTGGAGATATTGAATAAATTGACTAGGCTATACACTTTACAAGTAGATGTTGGACCCAGGATTTGAAAGTAGGTCTTTCTGGCCTCAAAGCCCATGATCTTTTCACTAAGCCATCCCCCAACCAGGGGAAGTGAACTCTGCCCTGGGCTTTTGGTAGACTGACTAAATGAATGTCCATACTTTCTAGGCACTGTCTGTGCTAAGCAGTCCTAAAGGAGAGGAGGCTAGGTGAAGAAGACAGTGAGCATATGCTACAGGCCTTTGAGAAGCTGTGCCCTGTGGAAGCCTGGAATTTTTCAGTTACTGAATTATCATAATCAAGTGTTTCTTCCAGCTACTGTATCAAAAAGCAGAAGTGTGAATGGACATTCTTCAACCTGGTTCAACATTCTTCAACCAGGTGCTGACCCAAGGAACCAAGGCTAAGAGATAGAAGTATAAGAAATATCCTGAAACCCACCAAGATGGAAAAGGGAGATTGAGAGCCTTATAAGAAAGAAATGTTTCATCATTGGTGATAGCTCTGCCACTATTAAAAATGGGCAATTTAGTTTCCAAGACATTTACTGTTATCTGTTGGAAAATTAGAATGATAAATATATTAATTTAAGGTGACCATAGACATGAATGTCACCACATAGTTTTATGCAATGTACAATCTACAATGTACAGTGATGAGGACCAGAAGTTCTCATCTGGGATAATCACACTTGAAATAAGACTCATGAACAATATTATTACCACTGTTTATAAATAATAATTCATTAAATCAGATATTAAGGACTTGGAGAAATAGAACATACTAAAAGTATGTATAATTGAGAGATAATTCATTTAATCATTCACTAATACAGCAAATATTTGTCAAGTGTCCATAATGAGCCAAGCTTTATTCTGGAAGCTAGTTAAATAGCAGTGAATAACACATACAAAATTCTCTCCTCTAACAGAGCTTACATGGAAAGGAATAACAATAAAATTTATATAAGTATATAATTTTTGAGAGAATAATATGTGCCAAAAAGAAAAAGTCAAGGACAAGACACACAAAAGTGTTGGGTGATAATGTATTTGAGAATAATTCTGCAATTTCATGTAGGTCTGTAAATAGTTTGTGTTTCCATTAGTCATAGTGAAAGGTCTCATAACGCACAGGCATCAAGTAGAGTCTTCAGAAGTGTACTGCCTGAGTACCAAAGCAACATTAGCTCTAAACTAACATCTGCTCTGGACCTGCCCTAACAAGGTTCAGAACAAAGACTTGAAAGGATTTGACTGACCTTAAGTAACTTGACTTCATGCCAGGACAAAAGTCAACGTGATTTAAAAGAAAACAACCAAATCTGGTAAACAGCAATGAAAAATTCACAATATTTGGCATCCAGTCAAGAATGATCCATTTCTCAAAGGAAGAAAGTCGATCCAAAACCAGGAGAAAAAACAAAATCAAACAATAGAAACAGATGTTAAAAATTAGAGATGGAAGGAATTAGGAAACAAAGACATTACAACAGCCACTCTAAATATAGTCAATACATTTAAGAAAATAGATCAAAAATAAGCATCATGAAATAGAAGATATTTGATATATAAAAAAAACACTAGATGGGATTAAAAGTAGATTAAACATTGTAAAAGAAAAGATTTGTGAACTTAAATATATAAAAAGTAAAGTGAAGTACAGAGTGCAAAAAGACAAAAAAATGAACAGAATTTCATTGACCTGAGAGAAATCAAGTAGTCTAACAGTTGTATAATTGGAGTCCCAGAAGGAAGAGAGGGGCATAAAAAAATACTAGAAGAATAATAGCAGAACATTTTCCAAATTTGATGAAAACTATAAATTCCACTGGGTTGAATAGCGTCCCTATCCTCTGAAACTTATTTCCACCCAGAAGGGAATGTGACCTTATTTGGAAATAGGGTCTTTACAAATTTAATCAAGTTAAGATGAGATCATAATGGATTAGGATCAATCCTAGTCCATTGATTTATATTCTTATAAGGAGAGGGAAATTTGCACACATACAGATGTGGGAAGGTGAGGTGAAGATGGACTGATGCATCTACAAACCAAGGAAATCTAAAGATTGCCAGTAACCACTAGAACCTAGAAGAGTCGAGAATAGATTCTTCCTTAGATCCTTTGGAGGGAGCATGGCCCTGCCAACACCTTGATTTTGGACTTCTAAGATACATAACTGTGAGAGAATAGATTTCTGTTGTTTTAATCCACCCAGATTGTGATAATTTGTTACAGCAGCCCTAGGAAATTAATACATTCAAAACTCCAAGAATCTCAATGAACCCCAAGAAGAATACACAGTAAAAAAATCATGCTGAGAGCTGTAACAAATGTTTTAAAAAATGGATATATGCTAAAGGGACACAGGAGCCAACCTGAAAAGGTTCCCAATGTACAGAACTGAAATGATTTGAACAAAAACATAAAGTAGCTTTGGATTATGACTCAAAGTATAAATTAAATATCCATGAGAACATACTGATATAAAGAAATGATTAAGTAAATACATGTTGGAGAATAGACAAATCTCTTGTACAGAAGAACTCCAAATAATTTATGCAGCTACTGCCCGCTCAAGGGGGAGGTGCTTGATTATCCATCCTTAATTGTTGGCTATGCTTAGTGACTTGCTTCTAAATAGTACAGTATGGAAGCAGGGGGAGAAACTTTACAGTAGAGAAATCAGGCAAACACTACTTCAGCCAGGTGATCAAAGTTAACATCATTTGAGATAAGTGATGTTCATATCCTGTGCCCTGGATATGCTATAACAATGGTACGTACTTCTATTATCTTCCTCTCAAAATCCCAAATCCCAGTCTAACTATAATAAACTCATCAGACAAACCCAAATTGAAGAACATGCTACAAAAGATCCTGACCAGTACAACTTAAGGTAACTTAAAATGAGGAAAGTTTATGAAATTACTACAATCCAGAGGAAGCTAAGGAGACATGATGACTATACATAAGGCAGTATTATAGATAGATACAAGAACATGAGACATTTTAGGGAAAAACTAGTGAAATCTGAATAAGTATGAAGTTTAGTTAATAATTATTAATCAACATTGGTTCATTAGTTGTGACAAATGTACCATAGTAAGGTTAGTAATAAAGAGAAACTGGTGCAAGGTGTATAGGAATTCTCCATACTATCTTTATGACTGTTCTCTAAATCTAAAACTAATGTTTAAAAAGTTAATTTAAAAAATATCTAGAAAAAAAGACATTACATACAAAGGAACAACGATAAGAATTAACAAAGATTCTTATTAGAAACCATGTAAGCTAGAAGACGATGGAGTGACATCCTTAAGGAAAAAACAGTCAATCTAAAATTCTTTACCCAGTGAAAATATCTTCAAAATTGAGGGCAAAATACTGTTTCATACAGGAAAATTTGAAAGAATTCATCACCATTATATCTGCGCTACAAAAAATGGCAACGGTAATTCTTTAGGCAGAAGAAAATGACATCACATAGAAGTTTATATCTACATAAGGGAATAAAGAATGCCCCAAATGGTAAATATGTGGGTAAGTATAAGAGACATTTTTCTCATTTTTAATATGTTTAAAAGATAATTGTTACTGAAAGCAAAAGTAATAACAATGGAGTGTGGGGTTTAAAATATATGTAGACATAAAATGTATAATCATAATAACACAAGTTATAGGGGTTGAGAACTTATTGTTGTAGGTTTCTGACATTATATGTGAAGTTGTTCGAAGATAGGGTATGATAAGTTAGAGAGGTATATTTTAATCTCTAGAACAACCCATACTAAAAATAAAACAAAATTAAAAATAATTACAACAATAAAATCAAAACAGATATGACTAATAAATCAAGAGTAGGGATAAAATGGAATCATTAAATAAAAACTTCAACTAATCCAAAATAAGTCAGAAAAGGAGATAAAGAGGAATCATGAGCAGATGAGAATAATAGAAGACAAACAGCAAGATGGTAGCGTTATATTAATCCATATCAACAATTAAATTTAATCGTTTAAAAACTTCAGTTAGAAGGTAAAAGCTGTCATACTTCATAAAAATCCTTACCCAGCTATATGCTATCTAAAAGATACCCATTTTAAATATAAAGACATAGATAGGTTCAAAGTAAAAGGATAGAAAAAGATATTCCATGCTAACACTACTGAAAAGAAAGGTGGAGTGGCTATATTAATATCAGACAAAGTAGACTTTAGAGCAAGGAATATGACCAGATTTAAGAGGGATATTGCATAAAGACAAAAAGAAAAAAATTATCAGGAGGACCTAACAATTTTCAAAATACATGAAGGAAAAGATGAGAATTTAAAGGAGTAATAGACAATCTACAATTACAGTTGGAAATTTTAATACTCCTTTCACATAACTGATAGACCAATGAAACATATCATTAATGTAGAAGATTTGAACAACTGTAAAGCAAATTGACTTAATCAACATTTACTGAACACTCCTTAACAGCAAAATACATGTGGAACACTTATCAAGGTAGACTATATCATAAGTCATAAAATAGGTCTAAATAAATATAAGGTAATTGAAATCATACAATGCATATTATTTGTCAAGAGTAAGTTAAATTAGAAATCAGTAACAGAAAGATATCTGGAAAATCCCCAAATATTTGAAAACAAGGTAATTCTACTAAGTCATGGATCAAAAAGGAAGTCAAAAAAGAAATACAAAAGGATTTTGAACTGAATGAAAATAAAAACATATATATCAAAATTTGTAGGATGCAGCTAAAGTAGTGTTTAAAGGGACATTTATAGCATTAAATGTTTATACTGGAAGAAAAGGAAGTTCTCAAATCAATGATATATGCCTCTATCTTAAGAAACTAGAAAAAGATGAGGAAATAAAATCAAAAGGAAGCAAATGGAAAAAAATAATGAAGAGCAGAAATCAATTAAATAAGAAATATCAAGTGGATAATCCAGTAAATCACCCAAAGCACTGCCCACTGGGAGGATTTCCTCTCACCCCTGTCTTTCAAGGCCTCTTCTGAATGGGGCTGTCATGCAGCAGCAGTTCATTTTCAGCCAGTAAAACCACCCATCTGAGAACTAAATGTAAGCACTTTCCTCTTTCACCCACTATACATAACCCGGTCCTAACATGGTCATAGGTGTGAGCTGATGGAGAAGCAGTGATGAAACTGGTACATTACACGGGATGGCTTACTTGTGCCCTTCAGCTCTACTGCTACCCAGACCCAGATACACCAGTATTGTTTTACAGAGACATACTACTATACATGTCTAACGCTCTGAATTTATGAGTCTCATAAAATTCAGCTCATGATGAGCAGTTTTAACCACACTTTCACTTGATTGTCTCATGGTCAGATGCTCCATTTCTACCAGAGTCCTATTGCACACTGAACTGTTTTTGAATTATGTATACTTTCTGCTACATTTGGCATGGCCTTGTTCCAGAACCCTGGCTGTCTATGTTATGATTATCCCACTGAGACTTTTCGTAAACTCTACGTAGCTTCTTTTTCCACCATAAATATTTCTAGTTCCATGGGATTTACCAGGTCCTATGACTAAGAGGCAGAGTGCTTACACTACAGCAAGAACCTGCTACAAAGCCTTTGCTGCTCTTGGCCCTACTCAAAAGTGGGAGCCTTTCATGTCACCCAGTATATGAATCAAAGCCTTATGCCTCAAGAACTGAAGGAGGTCCACCGAGGGTTGTGCCGCCTGATGAGTAGAAGATGTAATAATTTATCCTTTACGATGAAGGAAGAGTTCCAGCATGCCCTTGACAACTTGACATCTTCCAAAACTTCATTGATTGTGGTGGGCCCTATATTTTTATATGGACTGTCTCCCACCTATTAGTATTCATGTGTCTTTGTTTCTTACCAAGACTTCAATGTCTGGTGGCAGGAGAGGAAGAAGAGGTAGGTCCTGAAGCAGAGAGGTGCCAGACCTTAAGAGGGAGCAGTGGGTCACTTCTGCAGGCCAAGAGGGTCCAGGGATATTGGAGTTTCAAGGTTTTCTAGTGCGTTGATCCAGATGTCCCATTTAAAGCCTTAGGGTCCCACTGCTTCCATACCAGGGTTCCCACTTTGTGCAGAAGTCTTGCTGGGCCTAGGAAATCAACCCTCCCTGGAGCTCTGCTACCCTTACAACTGAATACTGGGCCCAGTCTGCGCCTTTTCTACCCTCCAACTTCAGGAGAATCTTTTTAAATGCTGCCAAGTAGGCTTTCTAACTTTTCACAATTTGGCTTAAATTAGTGATTAACCACCTCCATCTTTCATTGTCCTTCTCAGCTGCATAAATTGCACTCAGCAACAGCCATCCAACTTCATTATCCTTTTAATTACCATTTCCTCTGAATTTCTCAAATGCATGAGGATACTGAGTCCTGTAGTTACTTCTGGAAGGTTCCAGAAGAGTCTCATAAACAAATCTAGTCCTAGTTCTTGCTTTGTGTTCTAGTGCTTCATGGTGTGGTCCACAGCTAAGCTCCCCCAATGCTTGTGAAAAGCAGTTGAGTATCTTGTCACTGCTTCTGAAGCTCACTATTGTGGAGCCCCTGCTGTTCCACTGCCTTTACAGGGTACCAAAGATGCGGGCATCAGAGATGGCACTCTGGTGTGTGGAGGTCTTCAGGCTTCCAACTATGTTCCCTGCAGAAGTAGAAAGACGGTATATTTTCCTACTCTGCGTCCCTCCACATGATTGGAATGAAAGTAGTGTTACTTTTGTCTCCATGCATCTCACAGCACAGAGCTTTGTCTTCCCTTTCTTTCCACTATCACTTACGACTCCTGAGAGGTCATTCATGGTGACTTAGAAAGGAATAAACTCTAAGATCAATTTTGTATCTCCTCTCATCCTTTCACTACCTCTGTGTGGTAGGTGAAATAATGACTCCCCAAAATGCCTGTGCTCTAACCCCTGGAACCTATGAAGATGTTATAGTACACGTCAAAAGGAAATTAAGGTTGCGGATGGAATTGAGGTTGCTAATTAGCTGACTTTAAAATAGAGAGACTATCCATGATTATCTGGATGGGCTACTACCTATGGCAGGAGGAAACAGAAGAATCAGAATCAGACAGGGAGACGTGAAGTTAAAAGCAGAGGTTGGAGTGATACAATTTCTGGCTTTGGAGATGGAAGAGTGCTGTGAGCCAAGGAATGCGGGCAGCCTCTAGAAGGTGAAAAAGGCAAAGAAATGGATTCTCTCCTAGAGCCTCCAGGAGGAATATAATCCTGCCAACACCTTGATTTTAGCCCAGTGAGACCCGTTTTAGACTTCTGACCTCCAGGACTGTAAGATAATAAATTTGTGTGGTTTTAAGCCATTCAGTTTGTGGTAATTGGTTGTAGCAGCAATAGGAAACTAATAGCCTCTGAGTGCAGCTCTTTCCTACTCCTGTCAACAACATCCTGAAGCAAGGTTACTCCTGTAGATGGGCCTGGAGGGCCTCCTCACTGGCCGCCTGCTGTCGAGACCCCAGCGACCTCTAAGGGAATAGATTCCCAGCTTGTTTCAGTTCTGTCTTTACTAAGCCACATCTTTAGTACCTTCAGCTGAGGGGATGGAGACGGGACCCTGGAAGCTTCATTTGTCAAAGTACTCCAGGTACAATTCTGATGATGGGAAGTGAGTCTTTGGAGGTGCTTTAGTCCATTCAGGCTGCTAACAAAAACACTATAACCCGAGTGGCTCATAAACAGCAGAAACTTATTTCTCACAATTCTGGAGGCTGGTGGTCCAAGCTCAGAGAGCCAGCATGATCTGGAGCAGCCCTCTTCCTGGTTGCAAACTGCCAATTTCTTGCCGTTTCCTCACTTGGTGGAAGGGACCAGGGATCTCTGTGGGGTCTCTTTTCTAAGAACGCTAATCCCATTCAGGAGGGTTCCATCTTCTTTTCCTAAGCACCACCCAAAAGCCCCATCTCCTAAAACCATCACATTTGGAATTAGGATTTCAACAAATGAATTTTGAGGGGTTGCAAACATTCAGACCAGGGCAGGAGGTAAACTTTTGGAAGTTGGAAAAATTGTAATTGTGTAGATTTTATGCTGTAGTATTTGTGGTAATAAGGAAATAAAACTTAAAAAAAGCAGTCCAGTTGAATATGTATATTGGCAGAAATTCATTTCTTAAGACTATTCTACCTCATGACTCTGTCATCTATCTTTTTGCATTAATTTTGTCAAGACCAGGTGGGTTCTCCCAAACGAAATATTGGAATTGGCCTGCTAAGTTACTGGGTAAAGGCCTGTTTCCAATGTGATACTTCTGTATCAAGAAAATGACTGTGACGTTGCCTGATGATTAGACCCAAGATAATTGAGACAGAAACCACTGTTTTGAACAATATAATAAATAAAATAAATTCCCATTTTCTCTTTAAGTGTACACAGGGCCTCAAAATAGAAGAAACACGTTTGCAAAACCGCCCTTATATTTGCTGAATCTTTTCATTAATAAATTGTTTGAGATATTCAACTGAACCCACAAAACTGTTTACGTGCAGAAAAAAATAGATAAAATCAGGAATGCATTTTGAACTTTTTAAATTACCCTTTTTTTCCAGCAAATATTTGTTGATTAAATTTGGTTTGTCTTTATAAGCCTATTCTATATGCAGTTTTTGCTAAATAAATCAATGCAAATATTTTGTTAGGACCTAAGTTGGTAAACAGCCCAAGTTTCAATGTAGTTTTGTGTTTGTTCCATGCCAGATTTTTCAAACTTCAGCTATTCGAATACCACCCTCATGATTTTTGTCACATCTGTGCGCTACTGCAATACCACTAATATTTTATTTAAGGAAACTAACTTTTCTTAGATATATATTGAAAGAAAACTATATATCACTACCAGAAATGAAAAAAAAACCTATCACTTACCAGAAGTAGACAGTAATCACACATAGAATAATAATCACACTAAAAATAAACCAATGATATTTTTTGCCTGCTGGACTTTGAATTTTGGGACTGCTCTCTCTTTTTTAAAATGGGTAATTAGAAGATATTAGAGAATCACTAAAAACGTATAACCTCAAACTAATATATTTTTTTCCCTGAAGCTTAATCAGAAGGATTGAAAAAAAGTTAAAAAGGAAATAATATTATTACTATGTGATTCAATATACTGTATTATCAAGTCTGAGTGCCAACTAAAATGACCTCAATAACATCAGTGTTTGGGAAATGCCATTTCAGACCATTTAATTTCCTTTCTGAACTGGTTCCCGACATGGGTGTCTATCAATACTGCTACACTGCCTTGACTTTAATCATGTCTTAGAGGGAATAGTCTTTATAAAGCACCTACCTTGTACTATTATGCAAGGTTCCTATTTACATTTAATTTCTACTTCCTTGTGTGTCATCTACTACAAAGTAACCCAAATCTAGTTCTTCTTCTGATGAAACTTCTAGAATAAATTCAACCTGTGGCAACCATCCTTTTACTTACGTGGAATCTCGAAATTCTTTCTACTGGCAGCTTCCATCATCGTTTTATCCAACCCTGACTTGCCCATACTGCCTCAAAGGAGCCACTCAGGCTTCAGTAGCCTAGGATTCAATCAGAACAACTCCTACTTGTCTACGCTAGTTCCTTGCTACTCCAAGTGTGGTCCAGGAGCTGGTAGCATCACCTGGGAGCCTGTTAGAAACTACAGATGCCCAGTGCCCACCTCAGTCCTATTGAATCAGAATCTGCATTTTAACAAGACACTCAAATGATGCTTATGCATGTTCAAGTTTGAGAAGCACCAGTCAGTATTCTTCTCTCTCTCTATTCTTTTCTTCCTCTTGCTTTCTCAACTACACCCTCCCCAGGGCCCATCTCAGCCTTGGACTTCTCCACCTGTAATTTGATGGTTCTCAGCCAGAGATGCACACTGGAATCACCGGGGGAGTTTTATTTGTTTTGTATTTTTGATTGTTAGTCCTCATCCCCAGAGGTTTTCTGTTTTTGTTTTTTAATTAATTGGGAGTATCAGTTTTAATTGCCCCAGGTGATTCTAATGTGAGGCCAGCATTGAAAACCACTGAAACACTTTCAATGGATGATTGGTATGGACTCCTGGATTTTGCCTTTTGCTTCCACAAAACCATTCTAGTAGCAAGGTGTCCCTCTCCAATAAAACATGCTGGGCCTAATTGAGCCACACTTGACGTCCTGTAGCAGCTGTCCTGTATCGAGGGAAAGTAGCTGATTGGTTTTCCCTTCTAAACACTCTATGGGAAGAAACCCACACGATTGATGCAGCATCAGCAGCAACATGATGCTTTCCATCACTACCATCAAAACCGACCATATCTATCCCTGTAAGTATAGGAGTTTCAGCATTAACAAACTTAAAATTTGTCTAAAGCCACTAGCCCATTTTCTATTATTAAAATGATTTTAGACACAAATGATATAGCTTTCATAAAAACTGCAACTCAATCCACAAGGAGAGAATTTTGTCATTTTGGAGTTTTAGACATAACCATAATGTATTCAAACAACACTAAGTGTGGAAAAATCTGTTTCGGAACAAATAAGAAAGTTTATTTTGGAAGGATTTGCCTCATGGAAACCTCATGTCAGTAACTGCCTACTATCTCGTCTACGTATTTGTCCAGCAGATACCCCAGATCTGCCTATACTCTCAGATAACTGGTCCTCATCGGAAGCCTTTACAAAAACATGCACCTCAGAGGGCAGCTGGCTCACTAGTGTGATGCTTGCTGCTCCTGTCTCCCTCTACGCCATCTCCCAGAGTCTGTTACTCAGGCCTCCAGCCAAATCCCAGCATTTAGTTGTGTAGATCCTTGGCCTTGTGGTCTTCATCAATTCCTGCCTAGTCCGTCTTCTGGTTTCCTGACCCTTCCACAGATTCCCAGCCTGGGCTCTTGGAATAAGAACAATGACAATTACTTGCTAGATATTGCTAAGAAAAGATCAAACATCCAAATATCATCCCATTTTCTCTTCACAATAACCTTATCCTGATTTTGCAGGAATCAGGAATCTTTATGCCACATGAGGAACCTGAGGCATGAAGAGGTTTACGTCACTTGCAGTATTAGGCCATTTCTGCCAGGTTATGCTGTGGCAAAAAATTACCCTGAATTTCCATGGTTTACAACACAGACTCATGATAAATGTCAGCTGGAGTTCTGTGATTTGGCTGTGGCTCTCCCCACAAGTCATCTTTGTTCTGGGATCAGGCCGAAGGAGCAGATCCCATTGGCAACATGCCCTTCTCATGGCAGAGGGAAAAGAGCAATGAAAAAAAAAAATCATAAAATGGATCTTCAATCCTCTGCTTGGACATGATTTTCATCACTTCTGCTCATATTCTACTGTCCAAGTAAGTCACACAGCCAACCCTGAGAGCAGTGGGTGTGGGGGGGTCTCCTTCTACAGGGAAGGCTCTGAGGGGAGGACCAACTAGAGAGAGGCGGCAAAGATTGTAAGGAAATACTATAACGACAGTTGTCCAAAGTCTCACAGGCAGAAGGAAGCAGAGCTGAGGCCTGAGTCCTGCTCTGTTGGACTCTGAACCATTGTGCAGTGGTACTTCCATTTTCCCTTCTCGTCTTGCTGATGTCAAATATTTAACCTCTAGCTTGTTTGACTCCACAGTCCTTGCCTGCTTCTCTTTGATTTAGCCGTTCTCCCCAGACATAATTTCTGGTCTGAGTGAATTATATTCCTGGCAAATAGGTCTTCAACTTAGCTGAAGTGCACGTCCCTTCCCTCCCATCAGTCTGGTGTGCCTGCTGCCCAAGGTCAGGGTATGTTTGAGTCTATTTCTCCAGCTTTTAACTCCATGGACCAAATAAAGGCCATCCCGTCCTCAATATGGTGGATACAGACACCTTCTTTATTGCTGTAAGGAAATTCACAGAGACCAGATTTTAGCAGCATGACCTTAAATCCTGAAGAACTATATTTAAACTTGGACAAGAAACTTTTTAGGACGATTTCCTGTCAGAAACAAATCCTTTCTTGTGGCGGTTAAACATGCTCCACGGGAAGTCTTGTTTATTGCTGGTCTCAGGGCAGTGAGTAAGTGAGATTCTGTCAACGCGCTCGAATCGTCTCAGGGTGGGTTAGCCCCTCCAAAATCTACCCACTCATGTCATCTTTCACCACTCGTAAAGAGAGGCCACAGATTTAAAGCTTCCCGTGTCTTTTGCCAATGTGAGATAGCAGCAGAATCTTATGCTTTATTTCCAAAAAGAAAATATATTTTGTGTTACAAGATCCAGTTTCAATCATGTAACACCATCACTTTATTAACCACAAATAAGGGCTAAATTCCTCTTTTGTGAGTACCAATTTGGACCTGCTTTTTATATTACCAGTTGAGAAAGTCACCTTCTAACCTAAACGCTGAGTTCATTTTTTTAAAGAACGCTATTGGAAAAGAAAATAAATAGTAGGCTAAAACTGTCTTTGTTACAATCTCTGCAGAGTATGACCTCACTGTATTACACTTTGAGGAACTCTGTTTACTTTCTCCAGTACACATATCCAGCTATTCTCTGTGGGGTCATCTCTATAGTTAGCAGTATACTAAACCTTATGTCCATTAGAGGCAATGAAAATAAGACAGAGTTATGTACATAAAAGCATAATTTACAGAGTTTCTTTCCAGAAGAGCAGTTACTTCCATACTAACTTGCCTCCCAACAAGCTCTTGTTCACATATTAGGATTGAATATCTCAGAAACTATCATCTCAGTATATTTTTTTCACTTATTGGTTGCTGTATATGGAATCATGGTGAGGCATAAAAATATCCTGTTAAGTGTTTTTCAATGTTTTTGAGGGTTTTTTTTTTTTTTGCTTCTTGACTCTTAAAAAAATATGTATCAGAGACCCAAAATCTAGAATCAGATTTTTTTAAATGCATGAATCATAATTAGATATTCTCTGCATGTGCCTTCTATGAATTTTCATTATGTATTTTTGTGTAAATGAAATAGAGGAAATGAAAATCAGGAAATGTGGTTCTAACCGAAGAATGATTCTCTTTCTTCAATTTCCTCCCAATTTAAGGATGTGGTATTCATTCTCACCCCACACTTAACAAAGGAGCAGTGCCCATTTACAGTTGGCATTGGCCTTGGCAGTCCTGGCTTTCCTCCTGCTGGAGCTTTCTAATTTTCTGTATGAGTAGCAATCACCGCGGCAGTTTTGATTAAATGATTACCCACAGGCCTGCTCTTGAATGAAATGACAAATGTTCTCTGGAAAAATTCAAGCAGACACTGTAAACTTGGAAACTTTCTAGCCTGTGAGCATGCGCCAAGTGGCATTATGTACTAATAATAGCAATGATCTATGACTCAAACATAATAATCTACTTCCTATAGAGAGGAGAAACTAGCTTCATTGACTAAAAATGATGAGGAAAAAGAAGTAAAAACCAATTTTTTCTGAATATAAGGAAAGAGCTTGGTGAAGTTCAAAACTTTCTTGTCTTGAGAACTTGTAGAAAGTATGGTGTTTGGAGATAGGCTAATAAGGTAAACCTGTGCCAGAAAGGAACATTTTGGAAGGAGATTTAGAAGGCCAGGGAATTTTGTCTTCTTCCTTTTCAGTCTCTCAGTATATTTGTTGTATGAAAAAGAGCTTGTTTTCTTTGAATGAGAGAAAAATCATTTTGACATTCCGATAAGAAAAACCTTACAAATCTTGTTTTTAATTTCTATGATCTAATTGCTGAAACAATTGTATTTGTAAAGAGTAATACTCTGTGCTTTGACTTTATTGTCTTCATTTCAGTTCTTCATCCTTGTCAACAAGACACCAGCAGGGCAGAGTATAAAGGTTCAAAGCAGGAAGAAGCTACAGCCTATTTCCAGAAGTATTCACAACTCAACAATAAACAAAAATTTAACTTTTGAAATTAGTAGGTTTTAAAGGCGTACTCCATATTTTGCTTGGGAAACAATGGAATTATCCAGTATCTAAGTATTAGGTTGTTCTAGAGACTTTCATTCTTAGCGAATCCTAAAATGTTACTGATTGTAGCTTAAGAGTTCAAAAGAATGTAGGGAATGGCCATTAATTTATGCCACTGATATTGAAACAAATTATTTGCCTTTGAAATGTGGGGCCTTTTACAAATATGAAGATAAAACATATGGGTTGCTACTTTGTGTACCATAGGATGAACGTTTACTTTGGGTCAGATATAAAAATATGTTTTTTTCTTCATTAAACTATAACCACACTGGAAATTTATGTGATGATATTCAATCAAGAAACTAAAATAAACAAACAAACAAACAAACCCAACAGGTTTTAGGAAAAAAGCACTTGGGCACCAGGTTTTCATTCTGGCTTTGCCATTAACTAGCTGTATGATTAGCTTATTGATTTCAGGTGAACTAACCTATAACTTCAGTTTTCTATCCCATCTATAATGGAAGAGGGGGCCTGAATATTAGGTCTCCCCATTGCTCATTCTAGCTCTAATTTGGACTTTGTTACCCTAAGCCCTCTGTAGAGATACGGCATAGTTGGGGATTGAACAGAGGCCTAAAATCTTATGAAAATAGAATGTATTAGATTGTTTATTGAGGAATAAAAGGAAGATTTTCAGTAAATTTTTCCCTTAATGACAACAAGGAAGGCAAGGTCAAGGGTGTTGAAGATTAGGATAGGATTAGCAAGAGTCTTGCCAAGAGTGGAAGTGAAAGAGGGGAATGTTTCTCATAGATGTCACCAACAATTCTTAAAGGAATATCAGCAGAAGGGCTTCTTGCATCCAATAGTCTTTTCTTCTCTAACATTGGTGATGACTTATTGCCCCTTGAGAATGGACAGTCTGAATGTGTGTGGCTTCCAACAGAGGACACTGAAGGACAGAATACCATGATTCTACTGCTTCATACTGATACAATCCTTGCAGTTTACAAACCATGTCCCCTATATTAGCCTACTGTTTCTTCCAATAACCTTAATAAGGCAGAAGCAGGGAAAGAATACAGTGGTTAAATATATGGGCTTTAGAATCAGACAGTCCCGGGTTCAAATCCCAGTTCCACCCCTCTTGGTTGAGTTGACTTTGGACAGTTCATTCTTTTAACAAATCCATGTTGAATCTGCTATGCTAGGCACTGAGAATACGGGAGACAGGCAATAAAGTAAATAATGATTTTAGAGTGTGATAAGTGCTCTAAGAAAAATAAAATAGGGTAATGAAATGGAGAGTGATGGAGCAGGGGCTAAATGGGACTGGGCTTTAGGGAAAACTACTCTAAGGAAGTGACATTTGAGCTAAAACTTAAACGAATGAGAAGGAGCTGGCTGTGTAAAGATCTGCTAGAAGAGTGCTCCCAGCAGAAGAAATAGCATATGCGAAGGCACTGTGGCCAGAAAGAGCTTACCTGTTCCAGGGAAAGCAATTCAGCTAGTGTCCCTGAGTGCTGTGAAAGAAAGGGAAAGTGGTGTGTGATGAAATCAAAGAGGTAATTAGGGGTCAGATCATGTCTGAGGCTTACAGGACACAAGAGGAGATTTAAATTTTCCTTTTTCTAAATGCAAATAAACCCTTGGAGGATTTTTTGCAAAGGGCATAACGTTATTCTTTTGGTGATCTTAAAAGATCACCCTTGATACTCTAACAAAGTGGATTGAAGAACAGTGAGAGTGAAAGGAGGGAATTTAGTTTTGAGATTATTTTAGTTGTCCAGCCTCAGCTTTCCTATCTGCAAAATGGAAATAATAATAGGTACATCACAGAGAAACTTTAAGAATTAAATGAGAAAAGATAAATGAAGAAATACACAGTTCCAGCAAATAGTGAGAGTTCAATAAACAGGGATGTCATTGCTCGCTATTTACACACAAGAAAATTGGCTCTCTTAGAGGTTAAATGACTTGGTCATAATGAGACAGACAAAATCCTTGGCTAGTCAGAGCTTAAATCCAAATTACAGAATTCCAAACTAGTGTAAGTCTATATTCACATGGTCAGAAAAAGATAACTTGAATTTACATTTCAATTCAACAAATGTTTCTGAGACATAGAATAGGGCAGACACTGTGCTAGGTCTTGAGGATACCAAGGTTTCTTCCAAGAAGCTCAAAGTTTAGTAGGAATGATGGATAAGAACATAAACAACTTTGAACTGAAGTAACACATAGAACAATAGATATATGTCATTCACAGAGAGGAACTCATATAAGAAAATGTTTAGAGATAGGTTTTGAGGTGTAATAAATGATCACCAGACAGATGGAATGCAGCAAGAGCAACACATGAGGAGTCGTGGAATGAGAAGCAGCTTGTCATGCGTGGCAAACTCTGGGTGAAATTATTGGTGTAAACAGCATGTAGGGGATGAAAGAGGAGTTGAGGTTGGGGAAACAGGGTCAGGGGTGAAATAATTACCAATAGTAATGATGATAGCGTTGAAAGTGGAAACCACCCTTCTATAAGTTGGAAGTGAGTAGGATATCTGGACTGCCAGGAAGGACGGAGCAAAGGTGATGTTGAATAAATAGCAAAACATGGCACTTTAGCATACTGCTTGACGTACGCTACCTCATAGGAGCCTGATAGCTCCTCCATGAGCTCTCAGAGCACGGAGTGCACATATAGGGAGACCGAAGCTCAGCTGGGTTGAGTGCCTTGCCCAAGGTCACTCAGATGGCAAATAAAAGAACCTGGAGAAGAACCTATTGCTTACCTTTTGTTCAAGAACCACCTATCTACTACATTACTTGTCAATGTGGCCTGGGCAATAGTGAAGACTGTTGAGCAAGAACTAGAGGCAGAGCATAGCAGAAGGGTTTGGTGACCAGGACATTGAGAGCATGAAGGAAGAGGTAAAGAGAGGGTGGAGCAAAGAAATTAACATCTGTCTGGATAACACCTGAATACAGGTTAACATTGGGGAATTGGGAAGAAATTGACATAGTGCCTAGAGGAGAGCAGGGACCCAAAGACTTTTGGAAGTAAGGAAAGGAGGGAGGGTGGAAGGGTAGGAAAGACACAAGAAAACAGGAAGAGGGAGAGGGAACGGAAGAGGAAAGGAGAGAAAAGCGAGAGAAGGAAGAAGCTGGCAGACAGGCTTTGGGGGAAACCAGGTGTATAGATAACCATGCCAGGGGAAAACGTTCCTGTGAACAAGAAAACAGAAATATAAAACTTTGACGGGATGTATACCAAGATTTGGTGGTAGTTCAAGGATTGCAACAGTGGGGCTGACACAGTTTGGAGCTGGAGAAGATTGGAGGAAGTTTTCCTCTCCCCATTGTTACAATACCTCTGTCCTTTCTTGCTGTGACCATATTTTCTGAACTTCACATAAATAACTTCAATAACTTCAAATAACCTGATAAAGGAATTTTCTGCCACTTCCAAGCAGGAAAGATAATCTAAAAATGTAGTTAGTTGGCATTCTTAAGATTTTTCCATGATAGATGACTCCAGTAAGAGACAATATTTGAAATTGAGATAGCTCAGAAATTCCAGAATATGTGATAACAATTAATCCTTTTTGAGTGCCAAGTGTTGTTCTAAGTGCTTAAGTCATTATCCTCTCAACAACCTTATGAAGTAGATTCTTTTATTACCTCCACTTCACAGATAAAGAATCTGCGGCACAGTGGGGTTGAGTAACTTCTCAAGGTCACACAAATAGTAAATGGCAGAGCTGACTCTGAGCTTTGTTGCTCCCAACTGCTAGGCGAAATTCCCAAAGGCTTTCATTCCATTTCTTTTAGTTCTCTTTGAAGGTGAAGTTATCTCAAAGGGTTTCGGGACAAAAACGTTATGAGTTTTACAGGTTCTGTTAAGGTACATCAGCAAGTTTAATTCACCATTTAAAATATTTGAATATAGGTAAGTAAAACCTCACGAATATGGGTAAGTAAAATCATAGGAAGCTGACGTGAAGTGTTTTCTCTTTCAAAATGAAAAATATGTTGCCAAACAAAGGTGAAAAGTCCCAAGCCAAACGCTAAGTAGGTAGTATTTCTTTCTATGTTGCTTTATGAAATATTGGCAGCCAGACATATTTCTCAACCTTAGAAGACATAAATCTTTCAAAGGCAAACCAAATTTCTTTGGTTTGGCTGCCAAACTATGACTTCAGCCTTGAATCTCATCTCAGAAAACTGTAAACGCCCTTTTCCTCCCCTGTGTTTAATTTTAAGCGTATCTTCCTTTCCCGAAGACCATCTTTCTTCCTTTCGGGTGACGGTCTGTCACTCCTGTCTTATCCTGCAGGCCAACTTGTCTGTGCCGAGCTGCTGAGGGACAGGCTGCCTGGACCTATTGCAAGCTCTCTGCATTCTCACCTCATGCTCACTCCCCCTGTCCTTCTTTCCTCTACTTTCCACCTTTTCCTTTTTTACTAATAGTTCTTGGCTTTCAGTTCACATTCCACTGCGGGTTGATGATTTTGCTCTGGCGTTTTTTTCCATGGACTGACTTGCTGCTGTCTGCCTTATCAGAGTGTCCCTTGGCTTGTATGTTGTGTCAACAGGGCAAAAGGATTCAGACGTTTCATTTAAAAACGGTCTTAGCTCACTTTTCTAGTAACCAAAGACTAATTGAATAGGTCAACCCAAGAGCAATTATGTCTACACAAATATGCAAACATCTCTAAATCTGTATGTGCTTCGAGAAGAAAGGAATTAATATGCCCGGGAAGGGGAAGGCAATGGTGTTCATTCTCCAGAAATTCAAATCAGCGTGAAATCTTCTGGGCGATCACATGAAGGAGACAGCAGGGTGTCGAGGAATGAGCACTGGACTGGGAGACAGAAAAGTAGATCAGGTAATTGTCCAAGTTCTGATACAAGACAAACCAGCTGTGTGAAACTGGAAAGTCATTCTGTCATCCGCTCTGGGTATCAGTTTTTCCTGCTTAGAATAAAGCACTAGACTAAGTAGATTCTAAACCTGGATAAAACTTGAAATCACTTGGAGAGCTTTAGAGTGTCAGAATAAAAACAGATATCGGGGCTTCAACACAAACAGACTTAATTAGAACACTCAGAAGTGGAGCCTTAGGACCTGAATATATGATTTGATGTAGGCACCCCAGCCTAGATTTGAGGATGAGCATTAGGGGACTTTTTGATTTGTTAAATTCTTATGTCCAAGTTCCATCAATACCATCCAGCCAAGGTAAAGCATAGAATAATAACCTCATCACTATCCATTAGCACATGCTTCCGAGGTGGCTAGTGCTTAGCTGGGCAACAGAGAGCTGGAAGAGCTAGACTTGTTGCCTTGGACTAGTTTATCAGCTGCTGGATGCTCATGGGTTCTAATAGAGTAAGTAAGAGAGCAGCAAGTCCTTCTCCTACATGATTTTTCCACCTTAATATGTTGAAATCATAATAACTTTCAGGGTTGTTTCTATAAGTAGACATTATCTAGCTATGATCTGATCAATTCTGCTTCTATCTTAAGGTACTGGTCACATCCCTGTCATAAGATTATTCTGTTGGTTCTTGGAGTCTTATCGGTGTACAAAGATACAATGGAGGAACCAGGTAAAGCTGCAGTTCATAACAGCCAGATGAGAACGCTGCCTTTTAGGACTCAAGCATTTGTTGGACTCATTTCCTTTTTGCTATGGAGCACCAGTTTTTTGTCAAAAATATTGATTTCTTTTGTGGTAATTCTGTCTTTGATTCTTGGATAATTACCCCAATTTAGTTATTGGCTCTCTCTCTTCACCCCTTCCCCTACCTATTCTTGTTGTCAGTTGATTCTGCCATCACTCCCACAAAAAGCAGAGTGTACTTTCTCACCACTTGACTTTGGGCTTGGCCACATGACCTGCTTTGGCCAATGGGATGTTACTAGATAGGATGTAAGCAGAGACTCCAACTCTACTTCCACGATGGGGCATGCACCTCATACTTTGCTGTGGGAAAGACCTCCTTCACGAAGCTGCTGGGACCCAGAAGGAACATGTGTGCAGCATGTCTTTGCCACCCAATGCACATCTGTAAGCAGAGCCACACAGCTGGGCCCAGCTTAGATCAGCTGATCCCCAGCATGTCTGCAGAGGCCTGAGGAAATAAAAGACTATATTTTCAAGTCAGTGAGTTTGGGACTGCTTTGCTACACTGTGATAGCTGATGATTCAGTATGTCAGCCAAGATTTCCTGCCTTCGCTTAGCCAATGAGTAGCATGTGACCCAATCTAAACCAGTCGGATCTCTTCCCCAGAATCCCAAACCACAGGGGACGAGTTGGAACTGCCTCATCCCCAGCAATCAGCTGTTCCCAAACATTCTTCCTTAGTTCCTGACACATGGGCCATTTGAGCTTCCTGGTACCTGTCCTTTCCTTGCTGGTTCCCCAGACATCCCTCAGGCTTGGTTCATTCTTTATATTCCTCTACTGAGAGTTTATTATCACTCCCTTATGTTCTCTCTTATGTCTATATCCTAATCGGTTCTTTTTTATTTAAGTTAGGGTATTTTCTATTGCTGGCAATCAAAAAATCTTAGCTGTTACTGAGAGATTCAAAGGGGAAATGAAAAGGTGCCAAAAGCAAACTTGACCTAACTCACAATGTGAGGTGGGGGGAGATGGTTAGTTACGTTTTTGTAGCCCCTTTCTCACATTAAACCTCCATTTGTTATGAAAAAGAGAGAAATTTCATGAATTTGTTATTCTCGTAAAGTGTTATTAATGAATATATCTACTGAGGTAAAAATATTCTGAATTTTTTATATAGGATTTCAGAAAACGAAAAATTGTTAACCTACTTAGAAGCAACTATTATGAAAAAAATAATAATAAGTGACTCTCCTACAGTAATCCACAGGTAGAAGTGGACAGGACGTGTCATATCTTAAAGTCCTGTTGGCTGCCTACGATGAGGACGGTCTTGAATGTCACCTGAAATCATGTTCCACATTTGTCAGAAAACAGTTGTTCCTTCAAGTTACATTTTCCCCTTTTTGCAACAGCCTCGTATTAAAGAAGTAACATATGTTTCACTTAGACTAATCACACCAATAGGGTGGAGGGTAATCGAAATCTTCTAGTACATGTAAATTTTACTTATGAATGGACCAGACACTGAGCACTGATAGTTTTTAGAGATTTTGTGTCATCATGGATATGACAGAACTTTTTAGAATGCCAAATACGTGCCATAAAAAAAACTGTGTAGGAACATAGACTCTGACAGATGTTAAGCACCCTTTTTCATCAGAACCATGACTCTTTGTTTCCACGAATCTTGAAAAAACATTGCCCAAGATCTTTGAAATGAACATACAACAGAAAATAAATCCATCGCAATCAAAAAGTGACTCAAAGGAAACAGGCTTTCAGAAGGGGAAAAATAAAAGCAGCCGCCAGACTCCATGCCACCCCCAAAAATTGTTGCACAGCTGTTACCACCTCAGTGATGATGTTTTGCCAAACCAAAGACCAAGGTATTCCTGGGATGACATGCTAAGTTCCTCATCCAGGCATCTCTGTATATCTTATGCATTCCAAAAACAAGGAAAATTGGTTCCTCTCCAAGGACAAAAAATTGGTGGAAAAGGGACATTTTTAGGGCATGTGTCTCCTGGCAGGAGTCTAGGCAGAGGTAGTATTCCTGAGCATTCTTTCCTTTCCAAAAGGCTCTCTGGGATTGTGTTGACAGCTTATCTTGAGGACACAAAGAGAGTGTCCAGGAAACACAAAAGCAGTGCGTTAAGAAACCATCACTCCAATGAAAAAGTGGAAAATGTGGTAACAGACTGGAGGAATTTTGTTCAGAATCATAAAGTTTGCTTTTACTCCACAGACTCTGTATAAAAATGTTTTAAGTTACATTCTCAAGCAATCACTAGGACACTTCTTTTCACTTTTTGTCTTTTTCTGGACTGGTTATTAATTTCTGATCTAGCAGATATCACTGAGTTCCCACAATTTGCTTAAAACTCTTTGATGAAAATTCTTATTACCTTGTGAAGCTTGCTAGGAGAGGTAATTTCTATTTCACTTACAAACAAATGTACAGGAAAGGATAGATTCTCCTGGAACCTTAGAACCATGGCAATTCAAGCCACCTCACTAAACAAATCTTTATTGAACATATCATCTGTTATGGGCCAGGCACTGCTCTAGATGATGGGGACCCTTAGATAAATAAAATATTATCCCTGCCTCAGAGATCTCAGAGCCTATGAGGAAGAATTTCAGAGTTTAAATCTAAAAATAGATTGTTTTCAATTCTATAATGGAGATATGGAGAAGGCTCCTGACTCATATACGCACCTGCTTTCTTAGAAGTATGATGCAACGGTTACGAGCATAATCTCAAGATTCATGATGACTTGGACTTGCATCGAAACTCTACCACTCACAAACTGGGTGGCTTGGCCTGTTAGGTAGTTTCTGTGAACTTCAGTTTTATCGACTGTAAGATGGGGACAAAATTGTAGCTACCGCACAGGATTTTGTGAGAAATAATTGAGATCATACATGTAAGAAACCTAGCGCAGAGCTTGGCACAGAATAAGACCTGAGTAAGTATTGCCTTAAATCATTACTATGTTCCAGACACTATGCTACGCTCTTAGGTATGCTGAGATGAATAATTCGCTGTCACTGCCGTTAAGGACCACGCAACACAGTGTGAGCAACATCCCCTCTGTAGGTAGCTCCACTCAGAGATTCCATTGTTCTTGCCTTTAGCTGCACTTACAGAGCTCCTTCTTTGCCCGCCGCATGATCTTGGATCTAGGTTGCAAAGTCTCATTTTCTTTTTTTAGGAACCTCATGAGAAAACTAAGTATAAGACATATAATTGTAATATCCCTATAATCAGCTGGTTGAGACAGGAGAGGGATAAAATAATAAGAATTCCTGAATTTTCTCTTGTATTTAAAGGATTAATTTATTTGTAGGTTTGTTTACTTTAGTGAGGCATAGCATAGTATAAGGTACACAAATCTTATGTGTACAGCTCAAAAAATTTGACTCACGTTCACACTTGTTAACCACTACCCAGATCAAATTTACTAACGTCTAGAAGGCTGTCTCCTGTGTCCTCCCAATCATGACTTTCTGATCAAATATAACCACTATTTTGACTTCCGTCACTACATATTAGTTTTGCCTGTTTTAGAATTTTGTGTAAGTAGAATCGCACAATATGTACTCCTTTGTCTCTGCTCTAGCATTCGACATCATATCTATAACGTTCAGTCATGTTGCATGCAGCAGTAGTTTTTGTTTTCATGATAGCTAGTATCCCATTGTACAAATATAGCACAATTTATTTATTCATTTTATTGTTATTGAACATTTAGTTTGTGTTTCATTTTTTACTGTGTTGGATAATATTTCTATGAACATTCTTGTACCTGTCTTTTGTGGCTTATGTGTATGCTTTTCTATTGACACCTAGAAATGCAATTGCTGTCATATGATCATGTGTCATGTCACACTGCCAAACAGACTTCCGAAGTACTTCTAGAAGTTTATAGTCCCACTAGCAGTGAATGAGAGTTTCTGTTGCTCTGTATTCTTGTCTACACTTGGTTTTATCTATTTTTTTCCCCTTAAATTTTAGCCATTCTAGTGGGCAGTGAGTGATAGCTCTTTGTAGCTTTAATTTGCATTATTCTGGTGACTACTGCTGTTGATCACCCTTTCATATGCTTGTTATCTGTTTGTTCAAGTCTTTTGTGTTTTTTAAATTAAGTTTTTGGGATTTTTTTCTTGTTAAATTGTAGGATTTCCTTATTTTTGTCTCTTTACTGGGAACATAAATTCTATTCCATGGCTTGCATTTTCACTTTCTGGGTTGTAACTGTTAATGAACAGATGTTCTTACATTTAATGAAGAAGAATTTATCAACCTTGTCTATTATGGTTAGTGTTTCTGTGTCTTTGTTTTTTTTTTAGAGATTGGCACCTGAGATAACATCTGTTGCCAATCTCCTTTTTTCCTTTTCCCAAAGCCCCCCAGTACATAGTTGTGTATTCTAGTTGTGAGGGCCTCTGGTTGTGCTTTCTGTGTCTTTAAAAAGAGTTTTTTTGCATACCCCCAAATCATGAAGTTATTGTCTTATATTATCTTTTGAATCTTTATTTTACATTTTATGTTTAAGTCTTTGACCCGCTGGAAAGTGACTGTATGTATAGTATGAAGTATGAAGTAAAGGTTCTTTCTAAACATCTCTACAGATAGTCAATTGATCCAACACCATTTACTAGAAAGAGTGTTCTTTCCCCACTGCATTGCAATGAGGAATAAGGGGACCATAAACATATGGTCTCTTCCTGGTTCCTCTGCTGTGTTCTCTTTGTTTGTCTATTCTGACACCAATACCATTCTGTTTCCGTTGCTTTCACCTTATGACAAGCCTTGATATTTGGGAATATAAGTATTACTGCTTGGTTCTTATTCTGCAAAAATTGTTTGAAAATTGGTATATCAGTTTCCACCACTCCCTCCCTTGCAATTGTTTGCATGTTAATTGCCATTTATTGAGTCTACAGAATTACCAGTCTTCAATTTTGAGTCTTCCAATCTGCGAACATGATATAGCGTCTATTTTTTAGGCTTCAATTTCTCATAGCAATGTTTTCTAACGTTTTTATTTTTAGAGGTCTTATACAGCTTTCTTCACATATTTTTTCCTAAATAATTTGTTTTGCTGTTAAACTAAATGATGCTGTTTTAAAATTTTATTTAAAGAAATCTTTTTTTTGTTGGTATGTAGGAACATAATTGATTTTTATATATTGATCTTGTAGCCAATCACCCTACTAAAATATTAATTCCAGCACTTTATATACAGATTTTTTGATGATTTCCTATGAACACAATCATGTTAGCTACAAAAAAATGGCAATTTTATTTCTACATTTCTGCATCTTATATCTTTTTGTTATTTTTTTCTTATTACACTGGGTAGATCCTCCAGTATAATATTAAATAGAAGAGTTATAAGCAGGGCATGCTAATGTCATTCCCAATCTCTAGGGAAAGCTTTAGTTATTTCCCATTAAATATTATTTTTGTTGTAGATTTTCAATAGATATTTTTTGTCAGATTAAGGATACCAAAGGTTTTTATCCTGAAAGGTTGTTGAATCTTACCAAATACTTTTTTTCAGTGTGTTGTGATGGTCGTATTGTACATTTTTTCTTTTCTTTTTTCTTTTAGTGTGGTGAATAATATTGATTTATTTTTCTATTCTTAAACCAATTTTGTATTGCTGAAACAAAGCCTACTTGGACATAACGTATTACTCTTTTATATTCCTGGGTAGAATTTACTAATATTTTGTTTGAAAAGAATGCATCTATTTTAATGAGAGAAGTTGACCATTATGACACAGAAATTCTTATAATGTCCGCTGACGTTAAGGTTTTGCTTGCCTCGTAAAATGAGTTAAAGCAGTTATTGGAGGAAAATTACAGGTCAAAATGAATATATTAGAAAAGAAGAAACCTTGAAAATCAAATATGTAAGCAACCTTCTAAAGAAGCTATAAAATAAACAGCAATTTAAAATCAAATACGTAGGAGAAATAAAATATTTAAAAGGTGTAGTCAGTGAAATAGAAAACAAAATGCAGTAATGAAAAAATAAACAAAGCTCCAAGTTTATTCTTTAAAAATTTTAAGAAAATTGATAAACTCCTAGAAAGAGTGATAGAAAAAACAGAGAGAAGTCACAAATTACCAATAACATGCAAATAAAAGGGGATATTCCTAGAAAGTAGACTTTAAAAAACAATGAGCGTGTTAGTTTAAATGTTATGCTAATAATTTTAAAATTTAGAAGAAATGAACAAATTCCAGTCTAAAAATTAACTATTTTAAAATTGACAGAAGGAACAGAAAATCTAATTTTTCTTGTATCTATAATGAATTAAATATAAATTTAAAACTTTCTCACAAAGAATATTTCATGCCTTCATAGATCCCTTGGTGAATTCTTACAAACATTTCAGAAAGAAATACTGCTGAAAATTCAACCATCACTTCAATGTCCCTTTGAAAGTAATGTGTCTTTTTACCCTATGGATACCTTTAGGATTTGCTCTTTGTCTTTCAGCAGATTTACTATGATGTGTCTAGGCGTGTTGTTCTTTGATTTGCTCTGCTTTTGATTTGTAGATATTCTTGAGTCAGCGGGCCTTTCAACAATTTTGCATAATTCTAGGCCATGATCTTTTTTAAAAAGCTTCTTCCCATTCTGTCTCACTTCTCTTTCTGGACACAATTACACATAAATTCCATCTTCTCACTGTGTCCCATATGTCTACTATGGTTTTTAAAGCATCTTTTCTTCTCTCTCTCTTTTTGCTTCAATCTAGATATTTTCTATTAATCTATCTTCTAGTTTATTAATCCTTATTATATTAGTCTAATCTGCTGTAAATGATTAATTATAAAGATTTCTATTTCATTATTTCTATAGTTTCATAATTTACTGTGAAATTATCTACCCTCCTCCCATTTTTATGAACACATTAGTCATAATTATCTTAATGTTTATATCTGTTATTTCCAACAACTGGATAATTTATGCATTTGTTTCTATTTTTTCTTTCTTTCTTTTTTTTTTGGTGAGGAAGATTCACCCTGAGCTAACATCTGTTGCCAATCTTCCTCTTTTTGCTTGAGGAATATTGTCACTGAGCTAACATCTGTGCCAATCTTCTCCTATTTTATGTGGGATGCTGCCATAGTGTGTCTTGATGAGTGGTGCTAGGTCTGTGCCTGGGATCCAACCTTATGAACCCCGGGCTACCGAAGTGGAGCACACAAACTTAACTACTACACCACTGAGCTGGCCCCTATTTTTTCTTGATTTTTATAGATGTGGTTATGTTTCTTGGCATGCCTGGTAACTTTTGAATGAATGCTAAATGATGTATATGAATTACCCTAGTGTTGCTGGATGACGTTATCACCTCCAAACAGGATTTAGGTTTCATCTCTCAGGAATATAGAATACAGGTATGGAGCCTTGATTCTGTAAAGACTAGTCTATTTCTAGTTTGCTAGGGAGTAAGCTTTCAGGGTTTCCCACTAAAATCCTAGGGTGTTTATTAGGGCCCCTTCTCTTTAGAATATCCTGAAGCTGTGATAATCTCTGCTTAGCTTAGTAGTTGCTTTATACTTATTTTCTCAGCATCTTGCCCTGTTCAAGTACTGATTAGTGGTCGGTCACAAAACGCCTTGAGGGGAAATTGCCTGCAAATGTAGGTCTTACTTTTCTATGGTTCCCTTCTCTCTAGAATCTTAGCTCCTCATGTCCTGGCTGTTTTGGTTGTTCTCCAGTGCCTTCAAAAACAACTTTTTTGTTTTTTTGTTGAATGGTATCCAACTTTCAAAGTTCTTCTTATACAACGGTTAGTCTGATACCAGCTGTTTCATCATAACTGGCAGCAGAATGGTCTTTAAAATGTGTGTCATATTATCTCATTTAGGCGAAGTAAGTTGAGGGAATCAGGGCAGCTGTAAAGAGATCAATCTTCCAGATGAAGAAATGGAAACTCTAAAGTATTAAGGATTCTCCCAGATTGTCAGGAAGCTGTGTGCCAAGTCAGTCCTAAAATCTTTGTCCTCAGCTCTTAGTCATTGGCGCTTTAAACCATGCTAGCGTTTATCAAATTTTAATCATTGGTAGACCACTTAACAGTGTTTTGGGGTAATTGTGATCTTTGAGTTTTCTGAAAAATTATCATAATTATTTAAATAACAAACATAAAGCATGGTATAAAATATAGTTATCATTAATATATCATTTCTTATCAATGATTGAGGTGGTTTTGTTTGCCATCCTCCACAAAGAAAAAAATTACTCCATTAGTTCAAACCGTAAGTTCTGTATCCAGTTTTCTTGTTTTAGTATTTAGACCAACTACACTAGACTATCCTTTCACAATATTACACATCACTGAGAATGCTAGACTGTCAGAGAATTTGAGATATTTCTATTATACAATGAACCAAAAATTACAGACAGAATTCTCTGAATGTAACGTTTGGCTCTCTTTCACCAATGAGGTCAGTGAGAAGAATGTAAACAAAAGCTGGAGTCTTCAAAGTGTCAAGTTGGAAGATACAGTAAATGGATTATTACTGGTATTCTTTAGTTATGTTAACACCTGGAAAGTATTTGTTTATATTCTATTTGTTATTTGAATATAATTTTCAATGAATCATTAATTTATTTCTCTAATAAATGAAACAAAACATCAAATGTTGAGAAAGGATCAAAATAGCAGATGATTGCCTTTGTAACATCAATCAGGTTTTGTGATAAATATTAGTGTGTTATAATTATCATTAAAAGTGATGACATTTCAACTTTGAAATAATAGTTTCAAGCTATTAGAGGTTATGTGAAGTCGCATCACTTGAATGAGCCACTTCAAATAATAGAAAAGATCTTTACTGGTACTATGAATTTTATGAAGACAGTTTTAATTTCATTCATCATTTCAAGGATTCACCTAAATAATTCCCACCTTGAAAATGCAAATTAAAACTACAATGATGTCTTTCTACACATCTACGAGCTTGGAAAAATTTAAAAGTCTGACGATACCAAATGTTGGTGACAATATGAAGCAGGAAGCTCTCACACAGAGCTGATATGAGTGAAAACTGTTTCAATCATTTTAAAGAAGTATTGTCCTTACCCACACGTACCTGTGGAAAAACAATATCTTATGACCAAACAATACCAAACAATTATATTCCTGGGTACATACCTAGAGAAATACATTCACATGCGTGTCAGGAAACATGTAAAGGAAAGTTCATGGCAGCAATTTTTGGGATAGCTGAAAACAACTCTAACATCCATCAAGAAGCATGTCGGGAAGAATAAATAAATTGTGGTTGTTAATATAATGGAATTTTGTAGCACAATTAAACTAGAGCTATGTACAAGAAAACTAATTGAAATTTACAGATTGTTTATTGCAAGAAATTTTCAAAATTATGCATTTATATAAAGTTTAAAACCAGTCAATATTAGTCATTTTATTTAGGGCTACATACAAAAGCAATAAAAGTACAAAGAATATCAAGGAAAATATTATCAAACATATCAAGACAGTGTTGTCTAATCTAAAGGAGTAAAGGAACTGTGATTGCGATGAAATACCCGGGGCGGGAAGGTGCAGGCAAGATTCCATTTCTTTACTTAGATGGTGGTTAAAAGGGTGTTCACTTTCTAATGATTCATTATATTGTACATGTATGTGCTATGCACCTTTCTGTGTGTGTCTTATATTTCATCATTTTCAAAGTTATGAAAATTTCCTCTTGGGAGCCAGCATACTGCAGTGTGGAAAAGAAGAATCTCACTTCCTAGATTATGCTAAAAAGACATAGACTGCCATCTGATTATATCCACAAATGTCTGTATTTCCTCAACACAGAATCAAGATGAGGAGGCATATTGTTGATCACCAGCCATTCTGTTAATAGCAAAGTGTGTAGATGGGCAGTCTGTCACAGTCTTTTAATGTGTAGCCATCTTTTTCCTGACTGTGCAGTGCCTGATGCCTTGTTAGTAATGGTACCAACACTCTTCCCCCAGTGTACATCATGCTTCAGAAAAACACCAAAGACAGACTAAGAATTTCCTCTAGCGTGGATTTTGAATGGTTAACAGAACAAAAATCATCAAGTACTTCTCTTCCATGTATATGTCACTTAGTACTAAGACCTGATTCATGCCTTACACACTGGTGGTTTTGCCAACCGAGAAGCAAAATACCTGCTAGACCACACACATTATATGCCACTAATGTTCCATGATATACAACTGCCACATGAGGGAGAAGTTTTGCCAAGACCTACTATGCTTTCACTTTGAGCTCATTATTTGTTTTTAACTTTCAGGCAGCCTCACCTTGAAAAAGTATGACTTGTACCTATCTCCGTTTTTGCTACAAGGACTGTAACTTCTGAATTATGCCTCTGTAGTTTGGATATCCCCATTTCCTTTAGCAATAAAATCTAGCAATTTAAAACTGGAAAATATTTCTATAGGAAAAAATCATTTTTTAAAACCAGAAAGGTACATAATACTTACATGCAAAGCCTTGATGGCTTCATGCCACCATTTAACCAAGTTTTATAAAAGGCAATTTACTACACACCAGGGTCAAAATGATTGCTAGTCTTCTTAAATAAAATTTTCCATTGTTTGTTTTTGGGTTTCCTTTTTCACATTTTATATCTGGCTGCTTCTAGCTGTTTTTCCCTTGTCTCAGCAGATATGTAATCACATTCTATAGCCACTCTGAAACCTGGTCACTAAAGATGATTACAGTGTTGTTGTATTTCTGTCACTTCTTTTATAACTATCTTTATGCTTGCATAAACTACCTCTGTATTTGATTGCTTCTTTATTAAATTAGAAATCTAATAATAAACCCCCATAGTAACAATTTAAACAAAGGCAAATGTAACAAATGCAAACAGTTATATGTTAATAATGTGAGAATAAATTAACCTAAGCGCATTGCATCCAATTAAGTGACTGGAAGCTGAGGACTGATCATGAGTCCTTGCAATGGGTGGGCCACCTTTAGGATGCTAAGACTGTTAAGAACATAGCAGACCTCAGTGAGAATTATATTTAATCTTACACTTTAAATTTGTTAAACAGCTGTGGATAAAGTTTTTTTTAATCTTTTTTTCCTCTGAAATTTCTAAACTATTTGCTGAAAAACGACCAGGGGACACAAACGATGTATGGGCTACACTTTGAGAAACGCTGCTCTGTGTCATGCTGTGATCTTAATAAAAACCAAAACTTTCAAAACCAAAATAGCCAATTTTAGGACCCATGAAAGTCTGGTTCTTAGCAATTCAGTTCAAAGTGCCTCATTTCTTAGCTTGCTCTGTGATAAATTTTTAAAAGAAAATGTATCGTGGCTCTATTTGCCCAAAACAATATAAGGTTATGGATAGCATTTTCTAGGACTTAAATTTAGCTCTCAGAGCTCCACCTTATTTTTGGCTACAGTCCGGCTTAGGCTTCCAATCACCTTGTGTCCTAATAACACTGTCAGCCAAAGGAAGTTTATGAAGGGAACCAGTGTCCCTAAAGGATGCACTCTCCGCAGGACAGAGCTTTAGAGAAAGAATCATATGTGAAAAGTCAGAACTTTACTTCAAGAGCAAAGCTGCATGCTGGGCAGGCCTGCCTATAAGTTGGGATCCAGACACCAAATCTCATTTTTCCCAAGTTTTTGAATTTTTTCAATTTTACCACATTGCCTGATGTGAACAAATTAAAGATTATTTGGGATTAATTTGCATGTTTCCTTAAAATGCAAATAGCCTGAGATGATTAAGAGGTTATTCATTCTCAGTGCAAATTGTTTTGGTCCCTAGGCATTCCTTCTGATGATACCAAGGTATTTTGATTAAGGCGAGCAAGGGCTGGATGTAATGGGTTCTACACTTGAGACAACAGGAAAGGAAGGCTTCACAATAAAAAAAAAGTCTAGGGAATCGTGAAACTACCAGGACCCGAAAGATGATTGTGAGAAAGCAAGAGAAAAATTATAGGTGAGTTTCTGGAAGAGGGTGAAAACCAACTTTGCCTCTTCCAAAATGTTGCTTGGGATAACCCTACTAGTAATACAGGAAGGAACTCTTTTTCCTTCTTATTCCTTTACTCTTTGGTCTCATGCCCCCATGCTTTCATATGAATGAGAGACAGGTTTGCACCTTAGAACGCAGACTTTCCGTCCTAACGCAATCCTTTAAATACATTATGGGTTTTGTTCTGGGTTAAAAAGTTTTTGTGAGAGCCTATTTCCCATTTATAACATTCCTTCCACAAGAAAGCACAAACTGAATTCCAAACAACTGAATTATAAATACACATTTGCAACACAACCCCCTTTTAAATAAAATATTCTCTGTTTGCCAAAGTGACTAGTCTCTCATTGCATCTTTTCTGCCCCCACTTCCCTGAGAACATCCCGATGATACATGGAAATAGGATAATCAACCATTGCTATTAGAGGGAGCCATGTAATGAGAAAGGATTGCTAGAGGAATGAAACTGTTTATTTTTTCTCATTGGAAAACCCAAGTGACCTCATTCTCTAGGGACATCTTTTAGGGAACTATGAACATATTTTGAAACCATATCTCAGCCCAGGGCAAAAAACAACGTGGAGTGAATGAGGATATGGTTTCAAAATTTCACAAGAAACAATAGAATCAAATCAATCAGGGAGAACTCCCATCGCAAGGAGAAAAGCTCAATTAGGGAGAATGGAATGAACCAGCCTGGGGGGACTTGCTGGCTCCTCATTAGCTCACAGAAGTTCTTGGTACTCCACTTCGCTTTTTAGTTTCAGCCACAACTTCAGTGTATAAGCATTTAAAGTTATCTCCTTGTTGGGCATCTCTTCTCAATCAGCGTGCAGTATGGGGATTAGAGAGGCTGGCACAGTGGTTTTGTGGTTCTGACTGAGACCAGTCAAAGCCAGGATGGTGATGTCTTGCCTCTGATTTATGATTTCCTGAAAGGTGTAATACAGAATGCACCCTGGCCCCAACCCTGGCTGATAGAAGGAGGCTTGGGAAACAAAAGATAAAAAATTTTCATAAGTTCTTCAGTTTCTTGTAAAAAGACGTGTGTGTGTGTGTGTGTGTGTGTGTGTGTGTTTTGCCTAGCCTTGGTTATTTGTTTGCAATTTTGTAGTTCATTCTAAAATCTTTGTTCAAAGACGCAGGTTGGTAAAACTGACCTCTCAATTTAGTTCAGCTGATTCCTACTGAATGCGCTTGTGTTCTCCTAGGCAGTTGGATGTGTTAGGAATGAGCACTGTTGCCAACAACTTGAACAATAACCTGGCATAACATCATGTATCTGTTGGACTAGCCGAGATCCAAGTGACACAAAGGAAACTAGGCTGAAGTATGGGGCTTGCTATACAAAAATAAATTCTGCTGAAGGAAAACAAAAGGGAAACATTAAGACCTTCAGAACAGCCAGTTTTTCTATGGGGACAGGGTAAAAATCACAGCTTATTAGTCAAAAGATTTTTTTCCCTTGACAGGAAGGAAATGGTTCTGCCGTCCCGTTGTGCGAGGCGTACAACGAGCTTAGTGGAAAAAGCCTGGGATCTCTTTGTCATGAATTACACTAACCAACCTCAATCAAATTAGGAAACCACAAATGAGAGGAATTAACTTATAAATGAGAGGGTCACCTTTTATATAAAGGCATGATCTCTTCTACTAAGGTCTCAGTTTGGAGGACTCGTTCAAACAGAAAGCACGGCCTACCCTGTGGGTACTGTTTTGTTTGACTGATTTAAATGCAGTCATAGAAGCACAATGTCATAACTTTCCCTCTAGACAAACAGGTTCTTTATGCCACTGTTTCAGTCGAGGGAGCCAAATAATACCTTTTTTATTGCAGTATTTTTAGACATTGGATACATCTGGAAAAATATTCAAGCAGATAATTAGATTGCATTAGCAATGTGTCTGTTGTGGTTTCCCTGATCCCAGAGAAGGCAGCCCTTTATGAAGCCTTGGCCGCAGTCTCCATGAAATCTACTGTGTAAATTGGCCCACACTAAAGCATGTGGAAAACATTTTTTGGCTGAAACTCGAAACCATTCATGTGGCTTTGAGACTGGGAAGCTCGGGCTGCCAACATCAATAGAACTTTGTACTACAAACCCAAATGGTCATTTAGACATGTGTACTTCTATGCTCACAAATGCACTGAGGTCAAAGATTTTTTAATCTTGGGAATTTTTCCTCTTTATACAGCCTCATATTTCATGCAGGAAATGAGACTGCGTACAACAAACACAAATCATTGAGACTGACAGAGCATATTGGGTTCAAAACCCAAGCCTTGACTCTAATTGCTCTCCAAAGGCCCCTGGCTCAAGGTAACTGTTCATTTAGTTCAGCTGTTTTCAATCAGCACTGTAAGGTCTCGCTAAGACAAACTGGTGAGGCCGCGTTACATTTGTACCCTGGATCCCTTGGGTATAAGTATAACACAGTTAGCATTTTAAAAGATTGCGTTTGTCTGTACGCTGCAGGCAGTAATTACAAGCAGGCAAATCTTTTGTGAAAGATGGTGTGACCTTCCTTATGGTGAAGGAGTGATGATGGCTTCTAGTGGAGGGAAAATAATGTTTCCATTCAGAGTTCACAGATGAGGCCCGCCTCTTTTCAAATGGTTGCCAAACTTGACAGCCAGTTTGTTGTTGTGTTGTGGTGAATATCAAAGTAATTTATTGCTTGAAGGGGCCAATTTCTTGGTATTACTTAACTGTTGAAGGATTTTCAAAAGCACACAATCTGGGACTCACAGAGCAGTGATTGCTAAACTATATTAAAATATAGTTAATTACTAAAATATTAAAATGTTCTTCATCAGGTGTCTTTAGGTTATCCTTAGTTTTTCTAAGCAGCCTACAAGCAGTAGTAAAAAGTTTAAAGAGCTGAACACATATTCTTCTGCTTGGAATAATGTTCTCAATCTGTTGTTGACTTTGAAGTTGCAGAGTGGTCTTTAAAATGAATATGTTGGACTGTCTGGCTATGGGATTGAGTTCGAATATGAGAATCAAGGGTAAATGTCTGGTCTAGACTAACAGCCTGAGATTAAGGAGAGACTGTGTTGCTAATAGTGCCCAGGAGAGCTCAGTTCCATATGTAGTTAATAGCTTCCCAAAGACCAACAGACTGCTGGGAGACCAAAGAATTTTTATTATTTCAATGAGTTTCTAGTTACAAAATCATACCTTAATTGTGTGTGTGTGTGTGTGTGTGTGTGTATGTGTATACACATACACACAGCTTCTCCATCACCTGGCCAAGTGCTAGGTGCACAGTAGGTGCTAAATAAATATTTATTGAGTGACTGACATTGACGGAACAAATGCAGTACAAGTATATATTTAAAATATGGATGCCTTGCTTTGAGAAGACTAAACATACACTTCTCTTTTGTAAATCATAGAAATTGCCCACGGAATCTTAACTTTTAAAAAATTTTTTGTCAATTATACCTCAACTAAAACAAAATGAAAAATTATATTTAAAAAAATAGAGCAAGAAAAAATTTTAAAAAGAAAAAATTCTTTTAAAGTCATTCAATTAAATATTGGCTAATCAAGTTAATTAAAATCAATTTAAATAAATATTCAATTTACAGTCAATTTTTCAGGATTATTCTTTGATGAGGGGTGCACGTGTATGCACACATATATGTGTATGAGCGCTGGTGTTTATGCCTGTCATAATGCATGAATGTATTTATCTAGGGATATTCTTATATCCATTACCTTTCCTGGAGTCCAAATGATTCCTCCAAGTGCATATGTGTATGTCAGTTTGTGAATCCATCCATATACATGTAGACACACACATGTGTGCGCGAATATATATATGATGATATAGTCCGTTTCCAACAGGCTGTTTGGAATTTCTATTATAAGTACTCTTCTGCAGCAGCTGAACTTTTCAGAATTCTGTTACTCGGTGAGATAAATACTCCCTGTAGTTAAGCCATGCCTTTATTGCAAGCAGGAAACTTTTAGGAGGTTACATTTAATTCTTTTAACCATAAGAGTAATAAATGTCAGTTTAAATTAAATTAATTTTTCCAAAAACATATATTGTAGTTTCCAAATGTGTATATACCGGGAAGAGTATTGTGCGTCAAGACAAGCTGGCACATTGAACTATATTTATATCTTTTCTAGGTAAGAAATAATAATAACCTTTCATACATAGATGATGCCTTGAACAACCTCAGTGTTAGGTTCCAAAGTAAACTGGCTGAAAATCACGTAAGTAACTTGGCTTTAAAGGAAAGCTCCTGAAAGTAGTGGTTCTTAGGTAAATTACAGAAGCCATTACCATTCTCTCTAATGCATCTAAAATGTCTGAAGGCGACTGTAGATCTTTTGCCTACATTGCTTTCAGGAGCAGCAATTATGGAAACCACGTCTAAGAACGTTCTTTCAAGTGTGGAGTCATGGGATCCTGTCTTAGGAGAGAAAATTAGGAATGGAGGCTTCATACCCCCTAAAAATTGAGTTAATACTCAGGCAGGTCTGGGTTTAAATTCTGGTGCTATCACTGACCAGTTATAGAACTTTGAGCAAGTCATTTACTTCTCTGAGGATCATTAAGAATATTAAATAAGATAATATGCAGAGGCCTTAGAACATGGGAAGCATTTAATATTTGATATTTCCTATAATCTATGCTACTCATTTTTCTCACTTTAATATTTAATATTTACTATTTCTGAAAGCAAGGGGTATCTTACAATTGATATACTTAAAATATTTTATTTCATCTCTCTAAAAAGTGATGATATTGCTACGTCCTAAAATTATGGAATTATTTGGGTTCCATCCTTCATTCTCCTCTCCTCCCCACTACCCCCAGGCCTTCATCTTCTCTTCTTAACCGACAGCTCAGCACGGTGGTCAAGAGCTCAGGCTTTAGAACAAGTGATCTCTGTTTGATTCGCAGCTCTGCCACTTACTAGCTGTTGATCTTGGGCAATTTATTTAACCTTTTAAAGCTGCAGGTTCCTCATTAACAAAAAGAGCCTTGTGATAGGAAACTCAAAATGTTATCATAAGAATTTTAAAGTGTTAGCACTGTATGTGGCACGTAAGAAATGTAGTACAGGTTTGTTAGCAGTTTTTATTATCGGGCTTGGCTTGTAAGGACAACAGATGACAATGTTTGGCAGTGTTTTTAGAATACTTGCTTGGTTCCTGGATCATCTCATAAGGATATTTGCCAGTAAGAGTACAAACTTCACTAATTTGGCTCTAATTGAAGTTTTATTTCTATTCATACTCCAATTTATAATCCCTCAGAGCCCCCACTTGCACATTGCCTACCAGTTCTGTCTGAGTTCCCATTGCTGCTTCCTTGATATCCAGAATCAGGACCCTCATGTCCTTTGGCTCAAGTTGTCTATTTCTTCTCTCACTGTCCTCTTGTGACAGGACCACCTGTCTGCTGGGTAGTGACACCCTTTGGGAGTGTCTTTCTACCACCACCACTATCTTTAGAGAGAGGATTATACACCTCCCTCTGACCTGGCTGTGCCATGCATGAAACACACCTTTTCCTTAATTCTCCACAGCATCTTTAAGACCAGATTGTAAGATTTTAAATAACTAAACAGCAAGGATGATAGAAAGAAAACATTCTGGTTATCCAAAGGGTCACTTCCTTTCTAGCCTATAACTTCTTCCCATCCAGTAGAGATCAGTCCACCTATTTCACCAGGAATATTTTGAGTACTTGGGCTTTGGGGTCCAAGACTGTCCACGGCAGAGTCCAGAGAAGGGAGGAATATCTTTCTTTGTCAAGACTAAAGATTTATTCCAGTCCCAGTAATGATCTATTCTCAGTTGATTGACAGTAGGAACGCTCATGCCCATGATATAAAACTTCACCTGTGCCAACTGAAGTGTGATCTTCCTTAAAGCTGCAATAAGACATTTATGTAGACCAATGGAGTTCAGCACCAATATGTTCTGGATTATTTGATCTTAAACATCATGGGAGCAACCCAATTCAGCTTAGAAAGAGCCAAGATCTTTAAACCATATGCCTTCCAAGCAGGACATAAAAATCACATTAGTGGTATCTTCCTCCAGTGTTCCCTGTCTCATCTCCTTTATTTATTTGTTCAACCAAGAAGAAAACCAACTTCACAAGAAATAGTACTATAAATTTATAAGAGCCAAGAGATATTTTTGAACACCAGCAACCCTTTATCACATCTCCTCCCTTCCCTTTCCCTCCTACATCCCACCCCCTGCCCAAAAATAGCAAGGGCACTTCGTAGTCTTGACTTAGCTTGGCCATGCCCGACAATTTCCATTACCGAATCAAGAACGCAACTTCTCAGCACCTCATATATGCTGTAAGCAATGGTATCTGCTTGCCTCTGCTTGTGCTTCCTTTGCAAACATGGCCCTCCTCATGCTGTAAGGCAGAGAGGAAAGGCTGATTTGACACACTTGTGGTCATTTTCACAATCAACATAGATCCACAAAGGCACCTTGGAGTTGTTGACAATCCACAAAATACCTACTATTGCTTTTTTTTTCCTTTTTCTTTCTTTGTGGCTGCCAAGCAATTATTCTGTTTCCTTGGGTCCAAAATCACACCTTTTGCCCCCTTAGTTTACCCTCTATCATCAGCTTGAGGAACTAGTATTAACAGTCTGTCTACTCCGATGTATATGGGTTAAATAAATACGGTTTTTCTTGTTAACGAAGAGACTGCCTTCTCCATTTTCATGCTTGATACTTCTCATTTTATTAAAAATGTGGTTTGTTGCATAACTGTGCCTCATGGCCCCAAAAAGAGGGACATGGAACCTGGAGATCTGAGTTTTAGGAAGCCTGAGGCCAGAAGAGTGGGAGTTGATGAATCACTTAAATTCTGCTTTGGTTTCCTCCTCTACAAAATGGGCTGGATACTCGTTGTTGTGCAAATATGTTCTGCTGGACACCTGAAATTCTGTTATCCTCAGAAGGGAAACTTGTTTGTCCCTCAAGCCTCTAACACTCGCTTTTCCTTGTGAGCTTCACTCCCTACCACTTGAAATTCATGGAGCAAAAGGTGAGGTTCTGGAGAGCAAGTGGGCCGCCCAGGTTAAGAGGAGATGTCAGGTGAGCCTCGCTTCCTCATCCTGAGGACAGCCACCATAGCAGAAGTCAGCCTGCTCAGAGACTCTGTCAACTGCAGTTCCGAAGGTCAATAGATTGCTCTGTAATCACCACCGTGTACATGGGTAGAAGAATGAAAGATATTTTGCCTTGTTAATTTTAGGAAAGCCAACTGATATTTATGTTGTTAGTTTCTCTTGACCTGCCCTGTGCAGCTAGGGGCTATTAGGCCGCCTGCAGGAAACACAGGCAGGGTAGAAACACCGAAAGGCTCTCTGACCCTGATTCTTGAATTCTTCTCTTCTTTCACATTCTCCATCAAAAGCTGTGGTTCTGAATCCTGAAAAAATACCCAGCCGCAGTTCTCCAGAAAGTCTGATTCATTCTGGGGTACATCCTTAGCATCAGATTTTTTTTTTAAAGTTTCCAGGTAATTCTAATTTGTGGTTGAGAACTGCTACTCTGCAGCCTCCCCATTCTTTCCCTTTTTGTGCTATAAGGCTGTGTGTTACCCGTGCAGTCTCATGTGAAGCGGAGGTGTGCCCCTCATCTCATTAGGGACTAGAATATAGGAGGCAGACAGTAAAGTTTGCAAGAGGAAGGAATGAATGAGGAAACAAAGGATCAGAGGGATAAACAGTAGAAAGGAAAGGGAGTTAGCAAAGGGTTGGGCAGGAAGGAGGGGTAAATGACAATTTGTCTCTTGCAAAGCTTATGCCTCCCACTATTTTTCCCCTTAAATCTCTTCCGTGACAGAGCACTTCAGAGTTACCTTCCACTGCTTAAAAAAACACACTGCTTTCTTTCTGGAATTCCTGTCTAAATGGGCCCAATGTAATTTTTTAGACATTGCCATGGGGAATAATATTTTCCTTCTTCTGAAAGGCTGAAAGGAGAGACAATGACAAATGGAAGAATGAAAGGCTGCACAACTTGGTGGCTTTTTGATTATTCTAGAACCTCACATATCCATGCCCTGACTGCAATGTGAAGCCCTGCTTTTTGAAAAGACACATTTGACTGTGTTGGAAAGAACAGCTCAGCAGTGGAATCAGTGGTATATCTCCCCAAATTGTACATTTTAAATTTAAATAACCCTCCTCTGAGAATAATTTCTATGTCAAATGCACACGGAGTAAAGACTTATTCATTTATGACCTGTGATTTGTTAGACATATTCTCATTAAGTTGGATTGCATTTAGTGTATGTGGGAGGGACAGGTCTAAGTGGTAAAGGGTGTTTGTCATCATGAAAGAACATATTTTAGAGGACCAGAGTTGCTGGGGACAGTGAAAATTTGACCCCAGAAGGCTTTCATTCAAAGGGAAAATTATCTTGGAGATCAATGAAATGGTGACAATTCATGACAAGCAGTTTTCTCTGTCTCCCACTGTGCGTGAAGGGGACAAGATCAGAAAGAGTTCTAGGTTATGGTGCATTTGAGCAGCCCCATGGCATGCATGCAAGAGGCTGCTGGAGGTGGCCATTAGCTCAGGCTGGCCCAGTGAGGGTGGAGGAGCAGGTCACATGGATGGCAGTGCAGGATAACGGCTATGAGCAAAGAGTTTGGAGTCAAACATTCCTGTGTTACAATTCCTTCTCTCCCTCTTACTAATTGAGGCTTTACTGAAAGAGAGAGAAAGCGATTGAGAAAGAGAGACCCTGAGCTGAGCTAGGGGTTTTCTTCTTTTTTTTTTTTTGAAATTCAATTATTTTTTTGAGGTCACATTGGTTTATAATATTATATAAATTTCAGGTGTACATCATTATATTTCAGCTTCTGTATAGACTGCATCGTGTTCACCACCAAAAGTCTAGTTTACATCTGTCACCATACATATGTGCCCTTTTACCCCTTTTTCCCCTCACTTCCCCCTCTGGTAACCACCAATCTGTTCTTCATATCTATGTGTTTGTTTGTTTGTCTTCCACACATGAGTGAAGTCGTATGGTAATTGTCTTTCTCTGTCTGGCTTATTTTACTAGCATGATACCCTCAAGGTCCGTCCCCATTGTCACAAATGGCAAGATTTCATCTTTTTTGTGGCTGTGTAGTATTCCGTTGTATGTATATACCACATCTTCTTTATCCATTCATTCAATGATGAGCACTTAGGGTGCTTCCAAGACTTGGCTTTTGTAAATAATGCTGCAATGAACATAGGGGTGCATGTATCTTTTGAATTAGTAGATTCTTTGGATAAATATCCAGAAGTGGAGTACTTAGATCATATGGTAGTTCTAGTCTTAATTTTTTGAGAAAGACATTATGGAAAACAGTATAGAAATTCCTCAAAAAAGGAGTTCCTTCTTAATGGTAGTAGGCCTAACATCATCTGAGAAAATGCTCTTCATATCAGGGGCAAACATCTGTGATCATTATTAAATGTCTGGTCATTACTGAGAACTATGTGGAAAGTAAGTTATAGTTCATAAGAACTATATATAAACATACAGTTCATAAGATGCTGTTTATCCAGTAATCAACATATATATTCTACTGAGAAAAAGACTCAGCAAGTCATATATAGCAATGGCAGATGCTGCCATAGCAGCAGAATTCTATAAATTATGTGACCATGTAAGAGTCATATAGCAGCATAATCACAAGAATATTGTTTCATAAAGCACAGCTCTTGAATGCTTTACCATGCGTAAATTTCATCTTTGTTTATAAAATCTCTTCCCCTTCCATTTGTGTGGGACGCTACCAATGATTTTGGATTAGAAAGACATGAGTTCTAACCCCCACTCTGCCCCAGGCAGAGTTGATGTTGAAAAGTTCCTTGTTCTTTCTGCTCTTCAACTTGGAGTTCTGTTCCAGGAAGTGGACAAATCGTTGGACTACATGGTTTTAAAGGTGCCTCTTAAGCTCCAAGAGTCTTTCTGATTTGTCATAGGACTTTTCACTCCCTGAAAGGTTATAAGAATGTTTGTTTTTCAAAGCAAATATCACAATTACTTACAAGAATTTGCAAGGTTCACAGATGAACAATCACATTAACAGAATGGCAGGTGATTGTTAACCTTGTCTAGACTTAATTATGAAGTCAGTAGGAGTTCATAATTGTTGGAGAATTTGTGAAGCTGAAAATCCTAAGTTCAAGCTTCATACACTGTTTCATAACAGATGGCAAGTTAAGGTTATGTCATATTCAAAAACCATTCACCTTTGAAGGAACTAACACACTGGAGAATGACTGCCGACACAACCCAGAAACATGAGAGCTCATTCTTCAAGGTTTTCCCCCCCAACTATTTCTGGTTAACATTTTTAAAATGAACATACATTTAAATGCAAAGATGTCATCTTCTATTAAATATTCAACCGCCATTTGCCAGTAATCAAATCTTCATGCTTAAATAGTCTTTATTAAGTACTAATGTGTGTAGTGTGGTGTGTTAGATACTACATAGAAAAAAAAAAACAAAAACAAAAAACCTGGCATGAGCATAGATGTTCATTTAAATAGACAGGCGAGCATAGAATTCTTCAACAAAGAGAAATGTAGACGTGCCAGGCAAGAATCCAAGCTAATAAATGAAGAAAAAGTATAGTAAAAACGTTTAACAAGTTCGTACTTGTAAAGCTTTCTTGCATGACACATACCTGTTTTTAGGTTATATATATAGGCACGTTTTACCACGTCTCTCCTAGGATGTTCTCCCTGTTAAGAATTTTTAGCAGCTGCTTTTTACCAAAGACCTTGAGAGGATTTTACTGCCCTTTCATTATATATAAGCATTAGCGCTTAGATTTTTATGGTGTTGGGTGTGTAAGTAACTCTTAGGGAATAACGGTCATATAAGCTCTCTTTGAAAAAGAACTGCGGACTGAGTTTTGTATTCTGCCTGTTTCATAATTATTTGAATCCCTTGCATTATGCATTAATTAATTCATTAATTCCTGCATTTATTCAACAAACAATTCCTGTCAGAATTGGCAAAGCTCCGCGTTAGAAAACATTTGTTCTCTGCCTTCAAGAAGCTCAGTCTTGTGGGGAAGACATATTTCTGAAGAGGCAATAGTGTGTGAACTGTGTCCTAATAGTGGTATGGACAGGGTGCTGTTAGACCACAGAAGAAACGCTGCCTAAATGCCACTGACAGTTTCACCAAACAACCACATGAGCTGTGTGTTAACCAAGAAAATATGTTTCCTCTACAATATGTCCAAAATGGAGTCAGCTAAGTGGAACAAAACCCAGAAGAGTTATTATGGGTAGTTCATATGTTCTCAAAACCACTGTTTTTCTACCGTACTGCCTCAGGTTTTCCTCAGCTGACAGTGGAGACCTTATCAGTCCAATATAGGACCGATGCCATGCCACATGTTGAACGGGAATAAGAAGTTGGCTGCTGTCAGAGTCATCTAGGGGAGCACTTGTCAAAAATTCAAATCCACAAACTTCCTGGCTGGATATTCTGATGTAGTAGGTCTGGGGTGAGGCTTACAACCCATGTTTTTAACATGGGTCCCAGGTGATTCCAATTATTAGCCAGATTTGGAGAAACAATCCTAAATAAATGCTGACTCTCTTGTGAGGCATATCTGTTAGTTCCAGAAGGTCTTCTCCACTGCATGACTGCATTTTCACATCCTTTAGCTCCCATCTCCAGCAGAGATGTACAGCCTTCCTTGCTTCTGGGTCGCCTTGTCTGGGGGGCATCCTCTGGGATGGTTATAGTAAGAAAGCTCAAGCTGAGCTACTTGCTCCAACGCCATAGGAATCACATGCATCCTCGCCTTGCCATACTCTCCTCTCTTTTACTGGCCACCTGGAAAGCCACATATTGAGATGGCAGCCTCACAGGATGGCTCAACCTGGAACCCCAAGCAACCGTGTGGAACAATATTCTTCACCAATCATGTTAGATGTAAACTGTGAACAAGAAATAAATCTTTGTAATTTAAGCCATGGAGATTTGGAGGCTAATTTGTCACCACAGCAAAGCCTACCTTCCTATCTATCTATCTACCTATCTGCCTATCTAGGCAGATATTTATGTATAGATATTTGTGATCTGAATTTATATTAATATCTACATATTATTTTTAGTTATATATTATTTATGGTACATGCTTGTTATATATAGCTATTTTATTTTATATATGTTATATAAATAATAAATGAATGTTTTATAGTGTGTAATGTACTCTATATTATATAGATATAATTAATACAATACACTAATGTAATTAATGTAATTGTCTTTAGTAAAATAAATAATGAACTTAACATAAGCACTGTCTGAAGAAATCAGGGATACGATCATTGCAGAAAATAAGTAAACTAGTAATTAGTACATGATTGTCATACCCATTGCAAAACAGACTCAGGGCATACACAGAAAAGTGATTCACTCTAGGATTAATTAGTAAGTGATAGACAAGACAAATTTTAAAACTTGGAAAAGAGAGATGGACATCGAGAAAAGGAGGAAGATAACATCCATCCGTCAGGCGCAGCCCCAAATGTGGCAGTCCCAGGGAGTGGCCGAACAGTCACACAGCTGGTACAACTTACTCTGCAGGAGAAGCCTCTCTCTTCATGTCAGAAGGGGGCCCAGATTTGGTGTGAAATTCAGTTTCTTGATCCAAAGACATGGGTCTGCAGATTAGAAGTAGCAAGAGAACAAGGCTGCCTTCTAGTGAAATGGCCCCCAACACCGAGGAAGCGGACAGCAGAGCCTGACGTCAGCTCAGTCAGGCGTCTGAAAAGCAGCAAGAGCGCAGCTTGCGCTTAACATAGTAAATTAGGTTTGTAATGAGGAGCTTGCATCTGACAGAAAGCTGGAATCATGTTTAATAATCTGTGTTTAAGAAAGCATCACATAAGACAAGATATTTTAATCAAATGTACATGAAAATAGTCACTCCCCAAAAAGGTTAGTGCTGAAGGAGACACAGCAATGCTTCACTTTTGTTCTCACAGCTCTGACTGCGCTCTCCTCTCTGAGGGTGGGGCATGTGGACATGTTTCTCAAGAACCAGTGGGTAGGGAATGTCACCCCTTCCTATCCCTGCCTCTTTCCATTATTAAACTCTGGAGGAATGACTAATCCTTCACCAGGAACAGCTTATAATAGCACTCATTTCAATATGGTTTCCTCAGCAAAGTTGCCTTCAAGAACTATGAAGTGTCTGAGATTTTACCGATTTGCAAGCTAACAAGTTATCCTGCCACGGTTTCATGCATGACGGCAGAAGACTCCTAAGTAGTTGACGAGGACAGTTTATAACACAGCCATAGCAGTAGCCAAAGTATCGGCATGTCTGCAGCACTTCCGTGCAGCCCAGTCCCTGCAGGGTAACTGAAGAAGGCCAGAGGACTTCTGCCGACGCTGAGAGTTGCGATACCCGAGAGGAACCCTGAACATAGGGAACTCGAATCCTTACTAATGAGCACTGAGCAAGCCTTCCCTTTGCTCCAGAGGGAGATAGCCTCTTTATTACACTGGACACAAGCATGCCTGTCCTTTGCTCCTGAGGGAGGTGCTCTCCCTATCTGCTAAGGCTCTTCTGTATATAAATATCCTCAAAAGGACAGCCTGAAACAAAGGGCAGGAAATGCCTCACTCGTAAGATGTACAGAAACACAAGAGACCCGTGGAGAGTTGTCTCCCAAAAGTTGTTCAGAAAAATATAAAATCTAGAAAGTTTTTGAAAGCAAAGGATAATTCAGAGGTATGAGTTGTACTTCAGGTAGCACCCCAAGCCGCGGTCAAACCAAATGATGCTGTCTGGGGCCTGCTAAATGCTGGTTCGCTGCAGTGATAGGAACCTAAATGCCCTGGATGGAGATCAAAAAAGAATGTTAATGCCCTCCTAGACCACCCAACTACATGCGCAACAATAGAATTTAAATTTGGAGGGAACTATGTCTGTTTTACTCATGGCCATATCCCCAATTTCCTAAAACAGTGCCTAGCAAATGAGGCATTCAATAAATATTTACAGATGAACCAGTGAATAAAGATGGCCTCATTACTTTTTAAGTGTATTGGCAGTAACAAAATTTTTCTGATTGAATCATGATAACCATGATTTGATTTGATTAAATCATGAGGTGTGTGGAAGACAGCTTAGGAGTGCTGTATTTCTATATAGTTCTTCACAGTTTAAAAAGAATGTTTTGAATACATGTGATTTTTCTTTAAAATGTAGGCATTTGAGTTTCTTTAATACAATTATTGAGAGCTCTCATATATTTCCTGTGATTATGAACAGATGGAACTAAGACCATGAAAAGGACTGAAAGAGGAAGAGGATGGACAAAACTATATGCATAATATTGCCTGTGTGAGATTGGAGAAGTGAGCCGTTGAGGTTTCAGATAAGTAGAGATGTTTCAAGTCTGCACAAGTATACAAACCTCTCTGAAGAAATAAAGGAGATGACAGGGAAGTAAATTCACAATCAAGAAGAGACTGTTCCCTAAACTGCCCTCAGGCAGTTGCATCCATCCTGCCCAGACGGGTGACCACTGAGAATGGGCTGAGTGCATGGAGAGGAGGCGCAGTCCTTAAGCCTCAGAGCAGGTTGGTAGAAGAGGGGAGGAAAAACTCAGTTCAGCTTTGTACAGAGTGTCCTCTCTTCTTCTCTCGTCTCAGACAACGCCCTTGTAGCCAGCTAAGAGACGCCAACTTACCGCCCAAATCAGTAAACACCAACTCAGGATTTACTGTTTGTGATTTATCACAGTTTCCCAAGGGCACCATAAGAACGTTGTGGAACAACATGCCAACTAAATTAGGAGCAAGTGGAATAGGAAAGAATCCTTAACATCAATCACGAGACTTTTCTTTATGCTTGTTGTGGTGTTTGCTTTGGATTAATGATCAATATATCTAGAATAATAAGAAAAGTAGTTCAATAAGTGTCTTCTATAATTACAGCAGAAAATGCTGCTGAATTTAGGCAGAGTCTAATCTCAAGTCCTAAATCTGTATTCATTTAATATCATGAAGAGTAGTTGAGGCTTATCCTTTAAAATACGAAGTTACAGTTTTACGATATCTTGTAAATTGAAGAGAGAAATTTTACTTCTGATAGTTTATCTTATACCATACATACTCTTTGGTTTTAAGAATGCTGAATGTCTAACTGATCTTTTCACATGCATTTCTTTTAGAATATAGATAAATACATCAATGAATATGCATATTACATATACACATGTATATAATATGTACAAAATATACATAATACTCAGTTAAAATAAATTTGCATGGCAAATTTGACACTCCAGAATGTGGGAAGTGAGGTCTTATTTCCTTCTTCTTGAGTCTGAGCTAGCCTGTGACTGCACTGACCAATAGGGAACCTATTGTGACCTCATGCCTATTCTTGCTTCTCTCTTGCTCCCTGGGATCCCTGAGCTGCCACATAAAAGGGCACTCCAGACCAGTCCAGCCGCCAACTGAATGTTTCCTAGAGACCTAACCAATGCTGTATGGAGCAGAAGAATCACCCCGCTGAGCCCTGCTCAAGTTCCTAATTCACAAAATCAGAAGATATAAAATGATTGTTGTTTCAGGGTCGTTTGAGTAATGTAATCAGAAGAGAATAACATACACATATTTATATACATGCACACACATAGCTAAATGCATAAATACACAGAAACACGCACAGTGATGTATGCCTAATTTTCTTCCCTGAAAAGATTAATAAGGAACCGTTAATGGTGGCTTCTTTAAGTGATAGATGCTTACAGAAAAGGAAAGCTCTTCCTTTTCATAATATAGCTATCTTTACTGTTTGAATGTTTTAACTTTGCTTTTTATAATTGCTCTTTTATCAATTTTTCTTTTCTCATTTTTTTTTGCTAGAAAGACTACGTGGTGGTGAAATGAAAGGCCATTTCTTCCTTATAATTTTTCTGTATTTAAAAAACTAATAAACTTTATGAAAATTAAAATTAGCTTATGGGACTGAAAGAAAAAAAAGAATGCACACTTTCTAGCCATACTTTCTTAAAACAGTCTCTTTTCCTTATTTTGTATGAGTTCCTTCTCTTTAATCCTATCCACCTGACTTTAGGTACATTTTGGAGCACTGGCAATGTTCTAGCCTAGTTCTAATGCTATCATTTTCCTATGTTCCATTTCCTCCACTGTGTTTTGAAGTCATCACCCTTTTCTGCTTGGTTCTCAGTCACAATACTATATTCTTAGAGTCAAACCCAATTCACTGAAAATAAAATATCAAGTCTACCAACAAAAACCCTTTTCTCTCTTCTGAAGAAAGGAAGAGTCGAATGATGACATGCTCTCTTTGTCTGGGCATTGTTGTTGATGATACCAAGCTGATATATTTAGACATTGCAGCAGACAATAGGAAAGTCTTTTTTGATTCCTATTCAAGTTATCCAAAGAAAGTAGCCCAAAATGTCATTCCTGCATCTACTATTTTTCAAATACATTGCACTTTATTAGAAGTCTGATGCAATTACATTTGAAATTGATTTTAAGTTTAATAGGCAGGCACACTATAGTTTTTTCCCTAGAATGAAATGTGAAAAGAAAATATTTTTGGAAATACATCTGTCACAGGTTAGGTTCTGTGGAAGTAGATGATGAAATGGAGTTTGGTATTCTAGATGTTGATTAGGTATGATTAGGGGTCCATACCTGTGGAAGGAAGGAGAAAAAAGCAGGATTGATCAGAGAGAGAAGTCAAACTGTCATGCAGGCCCACAAACCTTACCCAAACCACCCATGGCTGGGGCCGGCCCAGTGGCACAGTGGTTAAGTGTGCGTGTTCCACTTCGGTGGCCTGGGGTTTGCCGGTTTGGATCCTGGATGTAGACATGGCACTGCTTGGCAACCCATGTTGTGGCAGACATCCCACATGTAAAGTAGAGAAAGATGGGCACAGATGTTAGCTCAGGGCCAGTCTTCCTCAGCAAAAAGAGGAGGATTGACGGCAGATGTTAGCTCAGGGCTAATCTTCCTCAAAAATAAATAAATATACCAAACCACCCATGGGAAGCTCTGGAGTGTAAGTGTCCCACTGTGGACTGAAAGGCTGGGCCTTATATCCTTGCTGTAATCAGGCATTGCATTTGGGCCACTCCGGAAAGGATTTACTCTTGGGGGATGCAGTTTTCTGCAGCTCGGGCACCCCCAAAGAGACTGACAGCTGGAGGGTAACTGCCGACAGCGCTCCCAAAAGCTGGCCAACAAGTCATTCCTTAAATGAGAATCTGGGCAGTGCTCCTCCAGGTCCACCGCACATCCTATGCAAAACCATACAAGTCTTCTTCACGTGAATTCTTCACAGATTCCCGAGTACTCTCAGGGGTTACTGACCTGGGAAGTCAACCAGATTTTGAGACAGAGATTTGCATTTTTCCTTAATTCTCTGGTGACCCACACAGGCAAAATGATTGTCGTGTGTGTGATAGAGACAAGAAGATAAATTAGAATGACAGGCATTTGTATAACACATTACCGTTTATAAAGTCTTATTCGTATACATTAACCCTTTGACTCTAATGACAAACTTCACTTCTTTTTATAATCCATTTTTAGAAAGGATAAACCTGAAGTTCAAAGGCCAAGGGATCTGCTGAGTTTTATCACAGACAATTAGAGGCAGAGCTGCGACTGTCTGACTCAAGACCCACCGTCACAGAGGCAGCGTATCCTTGGCAGAAATACCATGTGACTTGGACTCAGACAACTCTGGGTAAATCCCAGAATTTTCCTTATTAGCTGTGAAGCTTGGGAAACTTTGCCTAAATTGTGTTGTCTCAATTCTTCACACATAAAGTAATAATAATAATAACTTACTTCTGAGAGTCATTATATGTATTAATTTAAACCAAGTGTGTAAAGAATGTGGGACAGTGCATGGCATAAAATAAATATTTAACCAATTGAGTTCTTTTTTACGCTCGTTGAAATCATTCTTCTTTTGTGTTTGTGAACTGGTTGAGCACAAATCTCCAGCATTACCACCAGAATGGCCCACTCTCAAAGCTCTAAACTCAAGCTATCTAGAGATGAGTAGTAAAAGCATAAAATTGTGTTTTAGTTGTAAATATGGTAAATCACAAGGCTAAATTAGTATCTACTTGATACAATGATGCCACTGATTTTTAAAGCCTCCCTAGTACTGGAGGAGTCTTTAACAAATAAGTCTTTTGGCCATATATGTCTGCTGATAGAATTTTGCTTTTCAACTTTGGTAATAAACCCAATTTATATAACCAAACCCTTCAGGGAATGATACTGAATCCAGTCCCACCAACAGTATTGCCCTAGAAGAATGCGTATTACGTTGCAGGGCACCCTGAATGGTAGTTTTGCCCTGTGGAATTGCACACAGTACAGAGGAGAAGTCAAGTCCACAGAACTGAAGCCAAACTCTGGATTAAGTAAATACGGGAATTCTAGAGTCAGTTTGTGTTAAAAAGTCCTACAACTTTGAACAAGTTACATGTTCTCTGTAGGCCTCAGTGCCCTTTTTAAAATAAATATTTACTGGTATGGATTATAACTTCTGTGATCATATCCAGATCCAAAATTCTAAGAGTCTATAAATTCACTGAATAATGTACTTACAGTACTCTCAGGTGAGTGGAACAAGAAAGGAAATAATATGCAGCAACCACTGAGTACTGAGACTCAGGGAGGCAGAGCTCTTCTGAAAGAAAGCCTTCCGCACAAAGTCTCCAATGTTTGTAGTTATCCCACATGACCACTGAACACTTGTGTCTGAACCCAGCCTTCGCTACCTTCCCTTAAACCTTGTCAACATTTAAACCAGAAAGAGTACTGACCAGGAGGGCCTGTTCTAGAACAGATCAAGCCTGAAGACCTCACCACCAAGCTATGGGAAATACAACAAAAGCTACATGTTAAATAATACCACAGGGATTCAGTCAGTGAAATTCAGGTGGTGGAAAACTGTACAGAAGTTTGACAACAATTAGAAAGAAGACAGAGAAAGAGATTGAGATGTGAGAAAAGAGAAGTTTATAGGTAAAAAGTATTTGAGACATATTAACCAATTGCAGCTGGAAACGCTATTTCAATCCTTATCTGAGTAAACGAACTTTTAAAAATTAATATTTATGAGATACTCATGGAAACTTGAACAGTGACTGGCTGTTGAATGATATTTAGAAATCACTGTTAATTTCTAAGTTGGCATAATGCTTTTCGGCTATATTTTGAAAAAAATCTTCATCTGTAGAGATATATGCTGAAATATTCATGGATTAAATGATACGATATCAGAGATTTGGGAAGAATAGGTAAAAGGATAGATGAAAGAAAATTGGGCATTAATGGATAATTACTCAAGTTGGGTGATGCTATACTTTCTGCTTTTGTGTTTGAAACTTTCTATCATAGAAGTTAAAACACACACACACATACACACACACTAAGAGTCAGCTTAAGGGGAGAGAAAAAATACTACCGATAAGAAAACTGAAGCATACATCTAGAATGCCCTTTCCATGGAAATCTCTTACTGACACCATGAGCTAACTATGGATAACGCCTATTAACCACAAATTTCCCATGAAATGGGACCGAGATGATTTCAGAACTACTTGTGGAAAACACTTAGATAGTATTACTGGAAACCCATGGCATCCAAGCAAAAGTTTGCCTTAATTCCAGTAAGAGTTTCTGCAAAAACTTCTCTGCCTCATCAAAATTTTGTTACGAAGAAACTTTACGCGAGTTTTCCTTTCACTGTGTTGGTCCTGGGTCTTTGGGTAGGGGACAGAAATTCTAAACCCCTTGCAGCATCTGTATCCAGGAAGGGGCATTTTGTATGGGTTAAGAGGTGGGGGAGCTTTATTTATAAAAACGCTTCTGTTCTGCTGAAGAAAGTCTGTTTCACAGATGAGGCAAGTCATTGTCTCTGCAGAGACAATAATTCCCGTGGGGGGAGCAGAAAAAGGGAGAAATTGTAAACACAATTAAGTGCTGTTTTTTTAATTCAAGTCTATTGTTATTCAAGGTCTTCAAATTGTCCCACTGATGGCAGTAATCAAAAATAGAGAATGGAAATACACCCTGCCGACACGCGTATGTGCACATCACACACACACACACACACACACACACAAAGCAAGAGTAATAGCTGATGGACTCTGATGGTTCTTTCCAGCCCCAATTATGATTGATAGCATTCCATTATCTTTATGCTTATTTTAAAATTCCCTTGACACGGATTGATTAAAGGCATGGACCTCTATGAACCTATGAAAAATTTATGGGTTTTGAAAGAGCTTTAACATGTACCATTTGAGCACAAATCATCTCGTGGCTGTCACTGTTTTTCCCACAATCTCTCTTATGTTGGTAATGTATGTTTAATAATCAAAAACTGATGCTAGGAATTAAAGCATCAAGATGTTACAGAATAAAGCAACAACAACAAAAAGAAATTAGATTTGTATGATTTTAACTATTCTTTAATCTGCTTCTGGGCAACAAAAGTGATTTGTGTCAGCCGTTATTGCATTAAACTTTAATTTTCTTCCACCGGCACAGGATTATATAAAGGAGTATTGGATTGCACTCAGCATGGATTAGCCGAGCACTGTCTCTGCTGCCAAGGAGCAAATGGATTTCCTTCTTTCTTTGATTTATATTTTTATTGCTGTTTTTCCCCTCCTTCTAATTCCCATTACCCTTCTGTTTGCCAGCACTGAGATACCCTGTAGGAGCAGCAGAAAGGCAGGCAGAATTATTGGCTTATTGCATATATTTATGTGCCAAGGCTCCTCAGTCATCTATGTCAGAGGAATAGAGCAGCCTCCAGCCATGGAGACTGCATGCCAGTTTTAAACCATAAAATTAAAACTTTTTTAAGGTAAAAAGTCACCTCTTACCTGCTTAAAATCGGCAAATCTAGCTGGGTTTTGCTTCACTTCTGCTATCCTGGCTGCATCTCACAGCAGATGGAGAAAACTGCTGTTGTGATCAATGCAAGAAAAAGATCCTGGGGCTCCCTTTTGCTCACAGGTGGGTATACACAGCACAGCCATCAAGATTCAGGAGGGAGAAGAGGCTCTTTGGCCTTCGCCCTTAGGGTCTTTGAGATACAAACTTTTTCTGGAAAAATGAACAAATAATTTCCCTAAATTCAGGAGAATAGAGGGCTGAGTGTCGACGTGTGCATGAAACCTGGAGGGGGCGTTAGAGACCTGGTTCTAAGACTGTAGTGGAGCCAATCAATGGTTGACTCAAGATGAAGCGAGCTGACTGCAGCTGACTCACTGTGGCAAGGAGATGAGAACCATGGTGTGGTAGGTTTGGCCTGCAGAGCTCACTGGATTTCTGAAGAAGAAAATACGTCTAAATGATTTCGGCTTCGGTTTTGGTTCTCACAGACATCTTGAGATAGGCAATGAAGTCCTGGGTCTCAGACGAGCAGCAATTAGGGAGCAGCTCTACAGCAGATGCCACTTAGCAATACTTCTCAGCAAAAATCCAGGCTGCCAAACTGGGGCCTGACTCTTCTGATAGTGAACAGCCCCAGCAACGGGGACGAGGATTTATTCTCCACAGGAACACACAATGGGTTGGCCCAAACCAAAGAAGCTTGCATGAGATTAAGAGAACCATTCCAAAGAGCAGAATAAAAATTAAGAAAACCATTGGCAGGCCATTTAAACAAAAGACTGAGACCTAATTAATGGAGCAAAGAAGTTTCCATAGAATTCGAAGAGTAGAAAGCATTGTTTATGAATTCGGATATACAACTCATTCAAAATTTGGAGCTACAAAAGTATGGTTAGATGCAAACCACCTTCATTCAGACCTTTTAGTACATCTATTCATGGACGAAGTAAAGTAGGATGTGTTTCCAAAACCAAGTCACTTGTTATTTGTCACTAATTCTTACATTTCGGTGTATTTTCATATCAGACACAATGTTACACCATTAAGAACAAATGAAATATTCAGAAGCCTCACTCTAAAGGCATGCAATATCTGGCCCAGATACGCAACAAATGCTTGTTCCATTCTTCTCCTTTAGCCCCATAATGCTATTAGGTCATGTTAAAATTATTTGGTTAAAGCCACTTTTTAAATAAGCCATTTTTACTTTTTATTAATTATCATGCCTTAACTAGAGTCCATGGCAGACCAAAGTTATAGCAAATTCCATTCTATATTGAACAAACTATTATTTTCAGGTACTTCTTGGAAAGACTAAACTTGACGTCATCATTCCTGTTTCTTCCAATGGATTTTTGGAAAGTGTATAGAATTTTCCATTTCTGCTGAGAATATCAACTTTAAAGAGCTTCTTGTGTATAAGAAATACTCTGGAACCTTCTATTATAAAGGATTCTCTAGGCCATACCACCCACAGGAAATAGATCTGAGATTGGATAATCATAGCCCAGAGTCGTCTGCAGTTAGGGTCTCTTCCAGTGAGACCAGACCCCTACTATACCTTCCATTGGACTCTGGCAGTTACCTGTGAAAATGTCCCTAAGATTCAATGAAAACTTATAATATCTCAGAAACATTGATCTCATGGGGAGGAAAACAATTAAAAAATACAAAAGGTAAAGAAAACGAGGGTGATTCTCTACTAAATGTAGTGGAGTAAGTTCCATATGAAACACCATGGCTTATGTCTTATGTATAAATTAGAAATAAAGTTTGTCTGTTCTCCATCAAGTTCTTTCCCTATTCGGTAAGCTTTGACTAGTCGAACATCTAGTGCCTGTTGGTCCCTTTGTTCTCCTTTAAAAAAGAAAAGGCTTTAACAAGACTGTCATAAGTTTAGTCATTCTAAGATGTAAATGATAAAAATAGTTCTAAGTATTACTTCATTATCCCAACGCCACATTTCTGTTGCTAAATCTTGGCTGTGGTAATGAAATAAAGCTTCTTGGGAGCTCCTGTAATTTTGCCTTTTTTGACTAAACATCCAGCTAGACTGGCATAAATCTATCTACTTTGAGATCACATCAAAAACACTGGAAATTTATCCGTAGGTTTATGGTTAATTAATTGTTTTGTTTCAGTATATAGCTTTACTTTGAAATTCTATATGGAAAATAGTTTTTATATTTGTCAGGTTTGTGTTCAATAATACTGTGTAACAACTATCCCTCCAAATCACTATGTGTTCTTTTTCTACTATCACCAGATATATGTTGTTTTTCTACATCAATTCTCTGATACCAACTGGATATCCAACAATTCAATTCAATTTGGGCACTAACTTCTGGAGCTTGTACAGATCCCACAGGTTAAGGGGTCCATCCCACAAGACTGCCCTTGCTTCTGATGCCAGCCACACCATCTTGCCTGGCAGACTACAAATTCAGGGGTTCCCACCACACCCTCCTTAGGTTTGATAATTCGCTGGATCGACTCACAGAAATCGGGACAGTGCTTTACACATGATTACTAGTTTATTATAAAGGATAAAACTCTGAAATGGCCAAATGGAAGAGATGTATAGGGCAAGGTAAGTGGGGGGAAGTGCAAGGCTTCCAAGCCCTCCCTGGGTGTTCAACCCTCCCGGCACAGCATTGTGTTCACCAAACACGAAGCTCCGTGAAGCTCATTACTCAAGTGCTTTTATGGAGGTTCGTTACGTAGGCATGACTGATTAAGTCACTAGTTATTGGTGGTTGAATTCATTTCCCAGTCTCTCTCCTTCCCCAGAGATTGAGAAGTAGGTTGAAAGTTCTAACTCTCTAATTCCATGGTTGGTTTTTCTGGTGACCGGCGCCAATTCTGAAGCTATCTAGGGCCCCCTGTGAATCATATCATTAGCATACAAAAGATAGAAAATTCCAAGGATTCCAAGAGTTCTGTGACAGGAACTGGGGACAAAGACCAAATATTTATTTATTTATTTTATAAGACACACAGTGGCTTATAAAAATGAACTTCTTTTGTCTCTCATGGATCTTTCGGCAGGTGGATTGGGTCTCTACTGAGCTTAGCTGGGATCATTTGAGCTTGGTCCAAGTTGTGGTTTGGGCTGCGATACGCTCCATGTCTTTTCTCATTTGGGCCCCAGAAGTTATCCAGTGTATGCTTTTTTTTTATCATGGTGGATGATCAAAACACAAGACAAGTGAACAGAACTGTGCAATGTCTTTCAAGGCTTCATCTTAGAACTGGTTCCCTATCTCTCTCACCCATATTCAACCGGGCAAAGCAAGACACATGGTCAAACCCAAAGTCAATGAGACAGGGAAGTAAACTTTGCCCATATGGCATTTGTTGTGGGGGGAAGAGGTAGTAGAGAAAGAATTTTTGACAGATGACCCAATAGACTAGAAGTCTGCAAGCATTTTTCTTAAACGACCAGAGAGTAAAAAGCATCATGAAAATTCCAGCCAACCCATGGTCTGTAGTTTGCTGCTCCCTGCAATATAACACAGTTTTCCCTCCTGTCACAATTTTCCATCCCAAATGCAAATTATTGATACACCAAGAGTCACATTCTATCAGGATCAAAGTCCAGGATCTCACGACAGTGTCTATATGAGGCCAAAATGTGGCAACTCATGATCCAGAGGCTTATGAATTAAAATGGCAAGCCATCTGCTTTACATACATACAATGGTGAAAAAAGGAGCGATAACTACAATTAACATCCGCATTTAGAAAAGAAAAGAATTGGAGGCATATAGGAATCACCAAAATCTCACCAAAAGTGGCAAATGTGTCCTGATTTAGGCCCCAGATCCAATGCCTAGGAATAACTCCGGGGTCTATTGTTCTCCATGGTTCTTGGATCTACCCTCTTTGGTATTTTCTCTTTCATCATCCTTGGCCACATTTGAAAAGACCACCAGAGAATGTACCTTCTTAGAACCTGAACAGCCTTCTTAGCCTGTTTCCTACCTATATAAAGTTGGATTCCCAATGTTCTCTTTCATTGCTCATTCTTAAATCCAAGCTGATGTGTTTTGTCAATACAGCTCTCTAAAAAACCTTTTTTTTTTTTAACCTATGACTTTGATCAGTAACCCCTATATGCCAAAAGTCACACTTACAATTCCTTTGGGACATCTCTCTCTCTCTAATTAATTGTACGTCCCTTGACTGTATCTTCCTTCAGTGGGATTACAGTCAATCTCCTTCATAGGAATTATTTTTCCAACTGTAATGATCTACTGATCCCTACCTTAAGTTTTTCAGGGTTCTGAACCAAAGGTGTCACAGTCACATCCATATTTTGTCTTTGCTCTGAGGCTATATCTTTAAAACAAAGCCCCTGACATGGTTTTTGCCATGCGACTGAGTCTTAGAAGGCCTTTCAGACTTAAAATATTGCTTAATTTTATTTTCAACTGGTAGAGACATGAAAAGATTTCATTTTTCAATGTTGAAAATTCTAGATTTTCTGAGCATTTTATATTTCCTTTCAATTATTTTTTTCCTTCTGTGCTTCTTTCTTTCCTAAGGCCCCATATCAAATAAAACTGGTAACAGTCAGCTCACCTATCAACAATCTACCTCAAAACTCTCACACCTAGTGCCACAAGATCATTAGGGGGCAGACTTACCAAATGTTTCATTCCTAAATAACATGGGTTGCCATTTCCAGGCTACTTACAACAGTTTCCTCATTCCAAAGTCAATGCCGCATATTTTAGGTTGATGTCATGGCTGCATCCCATTTGTACTACCAGTTTTTGCATAAGGTTTGGCTTTAATAACACTGATTAACAAACATTCCTAAAACTTAGTGGTTTATAATCATAAACATTTGTCTTTTATTGAATATATGAAGCTGAGGGAGTTCATTGTTAGTAGATCCGCCCTACGAGAAATTCTAATGGGAGTCTTCAGGTCAAAATGTAAGGATATTAGACAGTAACTCGAAGCTATATGAATAAATAAAAGGGAGGCAGCCCTGTGGCTGAGTGGTTAAGTTCGTACGCTCCGCTTCCCGCAGCCCAGGGTTTCGCTGGTTCGGATCCTGGGCGCAGACACGGTACTGCTCATCAGGTCACATTGAGGCGGCATCCCACGTGCCACAACTAGAAGGACCTACAACAAAGAATACACAACTATGTGCTGGGGGGAATGGGGGAGAAAAAATGCAGAAAAAAAAAGAAGATTGGCAACAGTTGTTAGCTCAGGTGCCAATCTTTCCAAAAAAAAAAAAAGAAAAGGAAAAAGAAATAAAGGACTCTGGTAAAGTTAAGTTCATAGGTAAACATAAAAGCTAGTAATATTGTATTTTTGCTTTGTAATTCCTCTTTTTGTTTTCTATATGATTTAAAAGACAAATGCATAACAATAATTGGAAATATATGTTAGCGGGAACATAGGCATAAAGATGTAATTTGTGACAGTAACAACATAAAGGGTGGGGAAATGGTGGTGCATAGGAACAGAGATTTTTTATGCTATTGAAGCAAAGTTGGTATCAATTCAAACTAGATTGTTATAAATTTAGGATATTGATTTTAATTCCCATAATAACCACTAAGAAAATAACTAACAAATATACAGAAAAGGAAAGGAGGAGGGAATCAAAATGTCAGACTAGAAAAAATTAACCAAACACAATGGGAATTGGAGGAATTGAAAAACAAAAAAAGACATAACATATATAAACAAACAGCAAAATGGCAGAAGTAAGTCCTTCTTTAGCAGTAATCACTCTAAATGTAAACAGGTTAAATTCACCAATTAAAAGGTAGATGCTGGCAAGATGGATAAAAAAACAAAATCCAGCCATGTGTTATCTATAAGCAAGCCAATTTAGGTCCAAAGAAAAAAATAGCTTGATTGTGAAAGGATGGAAAAGATATTCCATACAAGCAGTAACCAAAAGAAAGCTGGAGTGGCTATACTAATATCAGACAAAACAGACTTTAAGTTAAAATTTGTTGCAAGAGACTTAGAAAGTCATTATATGTTGATAAAAGTGTCAACATATGAAGATGATATAAAAATTATGAACATGTACACATAAAACAATAGAAAATATATGAAGCAAACGTTGACAGAATTCAAATCAAAACCACAAGGAGATACCTTTTTACACCTATTAGGAAGGTTATAATTTTTTAAAAATGGAAAACAAGCATTGGCAAGGATATGGAGAAACTGAAACCATACTACATTGCTGATGGAAATGTAAAGTGGTTCAGCTGCTGTGGAAAAGTTTAGTGGTTCCTCAAAAGGTTAAACAGAATTGCCATGTGACCTAGCATTTCTCTTGGAGGTATGTACTCAAAAGAATTGAAAACAGGTGCTCCGACAAATACTTGTACATGAATGTTCATTGCAGCATGATTCACAGTATCCAAAGTGTGGAAGTAACCCAAATGCCCATCAACAGATGAATGGATAAATAAACTGTGACATATACCATATAATGGAAGATTATTCAGTCACAAAAAGGCATGAAATACTGATAAATCAACAGTATTGATGAATCTCAAAATCATACTAAGAAGCCAGACACAAAAGCTCATATATTTAATGATTCCATTTATAAAAGTGGTCAGATTAGGCAAATCCATAGAAACAGAAAGCAGATCGGTGGTTTCCAGGGCTTGGGGATAGGGGCTAATGGGGAGTAACTGACTAACGGTATGGGGTTTTCTTTCAGGGTGATTAAAATATTTTGGAACTGGTTGGAGCTGGTGGTTGCACGGTATTGTAAATGTACTGAATCCTACTGAATCGTTTACTTTGGAGTGGTTCATTTTGTGTTATATGAATTTCACCTCAATTTTTTTAAATCCTCAAGAACATAAAAAAAAAGGATATTTGATGCAAACTAGCAAGTCCACTCCTAGGTATTTACCCAAGGGAATTGAAAAAAATATATATACATATAGTCACAAATTCTTTTTTTTAAAAGATTGGCACCTGAGCTAACAATTGTTGCCAACCTTCTTTTTTTGCTTTTTCTCCCCAAATCCCCCTGGTACATAGTTGTATATTTTATTTTTGGGTCCTTCTTGTTGTGGCATGTGGGACGCCACCTCAGCATGGCCTGATGAGCGGTGCCATGTCCATGCCCAGAATCCGAACTTGGGAAACCCAGGGCCACGGAAGCAGAGCACGCGAACTTAACCACTCAGCCACGGGGCCTGCCCCGGCAAATGCTTGTACATGAATGTTTATAGCAGCTTTATTGATTATGGCCAAAAACTGGAAGCAACCCAAATACCCATCAACTGGTGAATATGTCAACAAACTGTTGTATATCCATACAATGGAAAATTACTCAACAATAAAAAGAGACAAACAACAACATAGATGGATTCCAAAAACATTTTATTTTGTGAAAGAAGCCAGAGTCAAAAGACTATATATGGTATTTTTTATGTATATATAAAATTCTAGACAAAGCAAAACTGTAGTGACAGAAAGCACTTCACTGGTTGACAGAGACTAAGGTGATGGGAGAGGACTGACTGAAAAGGGGAACAGGAGAGCTTCTTGGGATAACAGAACTGTTCCATATCCTGACTTTAGTGGTAGTGGCATGAATATACATTTGTCAAAATTCACTGAAATTCAAATATCTAAAATTGGTTAATTTTATTGTATGTAAAGTACACCTCAATAAAGTTCATTTTTAAAAGGAGGGGAAAAAGTTTTTATGCTAGACTTTCTTTGCTGTTGGTTTTTAAAAATGCCCAACTCAAATTTTTTTTAGGTGCGGAATAGTAAATTTCTTCCAATGATGGCCGTAGATATGTATTTCCTAGAATCAGGGACATCTTTTACCCTCTTTACCCAGGGGCTAAAGGGGAATATGAAGACGAATATGTCTTCTGTGCCAAAGGAAAATTGAACCAAACAATATATTCAACCATATGTTCTCATCTCAGCCTGACCATCTGCTAGCTGTGCACTTAAATATATCATCTAGTTTATTCCCATTTGGAGGAAAGCTATGGGGTGAAAAAGGACATATCCAATAAAATAGTTAGCAAGCTAATAGCTATGTTGAAGGAACCTAAGTACACCACTTTCTAAGAATAAACTGTGTACCCTGGGATAAATAAATTCACTGAAGTTATCGAGGTAACTTTGAGTTTGCAGGAAAAAAATGCTTTTATGTCTATAGAAAAGAAATGGAATGGAAACTGGGTCTCAAAATTTTGACCTAAGACGATCAAAGGGACAAATCTATTTGTTTGCTATCTCTAGTTTGCCCTTGAAGAGAAATTAGATACAAATTATAGTTATAGCTATCTTTCCTTTGCTACATGAAAGTCTATATTTCCGTCCTTCTGAGGAATTTTGTTGTTGAGGTAAGTAGTCTGTGTATATGTGTTTCTAACAACTGTGTAAAATTCCACTCCTACACTTTCTTGGTATGAGGCATGATTTTCCCCGAGCAGTTGGAGAAAAATTTTGGTTCTTATTTTCTTGTTTCTCCACAGGCAGAATTAAATAGTTTAAAAAAGAGAAAAACAGGTGGTAAATATCTGCTATCCGTTTGTCGACCAGCTAAAGGTGTGTTAGTTCCCATCGTTAAATCCCCCGTGTTCATATTTGTGAGTGTGTTAGTTCTCAACTAAAACTGCATCTGCAAAGAGATGCATTATAATTCAGTCTCTTCATTCATTCCAAAAACATTATCATCAAGGTAAAGGTTCTGACGTTTGCAAAGTTAAATACAAGTCTGCTTTTTAAGAGATTTTCCTAATCTCAGCCTCTCACATATTTCATCTCAGTAGCTCCTCAGACCCCCTTTTTTCTCCTGCCCTTGGCAAATGGCGCCCTTCCGCCGTTATCTTTTTCCCAATCCAACACTTAGCACATTGCAGCCACTGTCAGAGAAGCAGCCTGTCAAAGACCAGATCAGGAAGGACGGACCCTGCTGTTTCCTTCACATCAGAGAGAGAATCCCCTGGGGTGACTTTAAGACACAGTGTTCACCTGTCATTTCTAGCTCATCAGCAGAATCCACTTGGGGTGCTTTTCACATTGTCAGGTAGTCACATTTCTTTCTCTGTGCCTTTTATTTGTGCAAAAAAAAAAAAAAAAAAAAAAAAAAATACCCCACACAAGGCCAAACCAGGACTCTTTTTAAAAGGAAATTCAGTGAGGTACACATAGCAAATGAATAATCTATTTGCACGGCACTGCTTTCAAGCAGGCTCAGAACAAAGCATTTTATAAGGCCAAACTGGAATTACAGGTTAACAGGCTCAAAATCCCTTGTTAGGCCAGTGGTCAAGAGGGCTGCACTGCATGGTGAGCTCCCTTAAGGTACCTGAAAGAGGAGAGAGCATTTGCAGCACCTCCTCCCACATCCTCTGACTACCTGGCAGGGGCTTTAGCTTATTATCATCTAGGGAACCTCTGCTCTGAGACTGCTTGCTAGGCACAAGGCTCGAGAAGGTATGTCTTAGTCCAGGGATGAAGATTTAAGTTATTTTCCAGAAGTGCACTCATATCGGCCTAGTGCAACTGAACATAATTCTTTAAGTTCGTGATTGCTGAACCTGCTAAGTGCTCGCTCCAGCCCTCAGAGTTCCTTCCACACGAGCTAAGTGCTTTCTGCATGCAAATTTCATGATTAGAGACAGGCAGTTAATGGAGCAATTCTGTAGCTCTATGCTGTAGAGAAACACTGGAGGAGAGGGAACTAGCTTCTGACAACATGGGATTGTTGAGAAGTCGCCATCCTCCTTGCAGGGACAAAGTTGACAGGGAATGTCTCCAAAATGCCAAGAGCATCAGACCTACCAGTGGTCACCTTCCTGATTGGTCCAAGCATCCTCTCTCTGTTCCAAAGCTCCCATCCCAAGCCAGACCTGCTCAACTTACGCCACCCAATGAGTTGTCCTGCTTTTGGGAGCTCTCCCGTGCCATCCACTCTGCATACCACTGTTTGTAAACCACCACTTTTCATTAAGATGCTCTCATGCTTAAGAATTCGCCTATCAGATTTAGCCCTGCTTTTTAATTGTTCTTTCATTTATTCATTCAAGAAATATTTATTGAGTGCCTACTACGTGCTGGGCACTAAGTTTCTGCTGTCATAGGAGTGAGTTATATTTTGGGGAGAGGAGACAGACAATAAACAGACAAATCAGGGAAAACCATAAAGTCTGGCAGGAGAATAGGGTGGTGGACAGGTGCTATTTAGAATATGATAGTCAGAGAAAGGCTCTCTGATAAGGGGACATTTGAGCAATATTGAATGAAGCAAAGATGCAAGCCATGCAGGTAACTGAGAGAAGAGCATTCTAGGCAGAGAAATCAGAAATATAAAAGCCCCAGGTGGGAGGATGCCTGGTGAGTTCTAGAGACGTGAAGGGGGCCACTGTGGCTGGAATGGAGTGAGCACAGGCAGAATGTTAGGAAGTGAGTTTGGAGAAGGAGCCTGTGTCACTATCCTATACATCCTTACAGTCAACAGTAAGGCCTTTCTGTTTTACTCTTTACAGGGGAGAAGTTACTGGAAGCTTTCAATTCATGAAGTTTAATCTCTGTATTTTTATCTCATCACAAGCCCTTTGTTTTTTATATCCCATTCATTATTAAATCTTTCTTTCATTCAATCATAAAATATATTGACTACCTACCATATGCCAGATACTGATCCAAGTAGCGGACCTACAAATGTGAGGAACTTGACAAGAAAGAGAACATGGTGTGTAAATGCTATCGTAGAAGCAGGTACAGAAAGCTCTGGAAACACCCAGGGACCTCATCCAACTTGGAGGGTGAGGCATTTGGAAAGGGAGGGGGTGAGAGAAGGAGAAGACTTAGCAATACTGTTCTTCTGGAAGGTTGTTCCATGCCATTTCCCACCTTGAATAGCTTTTCCTTCTTCTGCCTGCTTGTTGAAATCCTAGCCACATATCAATATCCCACTTGGATGTCATGCAGCCTCCCTTGAACCCAAACCTCACCAAGTGCATTTTGAATTCCTATTCCAGCCTCCGCCAGGGCCTTGCTCCTTGGCATTTTTTCCCCAGACTTACTCAGGAATAACTGACAAATGAAATTGAACAATTTAAAGGGTACAATTTGATGATTTGATATACATATGTACTGTGAAATGTTTACCACAAACAAGTTAATTAACACATCCATCACTTCACGTAGTTAATTTTTTTCTTTTGCTTTGTTTTTTGTAGTGAGAACACTTAAGATCTACTATCAGCATGTTTCTAATGTACAATACAGTATTCTTAACTAAATCATCATGCTGCACATTAGATCCCCAGAACTTACTCATCTTCTATCTGAAAGTTTGTACGCTTTGACCACCACTCTACTCTGTTTCTAAAAAATTCCATATATAAGTGATCCCATACAGTACTTGCCCTTCTTTGCCTGGCTTATTTCACTTAGCATAATGCCCTCCAGTTGCATCCATGTTGACGAAAATGGCAGAACTTTCTACAGCTGAATAATATTCTATTGCATTTATATATATACACACCACATTTCCTTTATCCTTCAATAGACACTCAGGTTGTTTCCATCCCTTGGCTATTGTGAATAATGCAGCAACAAACAAGGGATGCAGATAGCTCTTCAAGATACTGGTTTTGTTTCCTCCTGATAAATACCCAGAAGTCAGATTGCTGGATCATATGGTAGTTCTACTTTTCATTTTTTGAGGAATCTCTGTAGTGTTTTCCATAATGGTTGTACCAGTTTAAATTCCCACCACCAGTGTACAAGCCTTCTTTTTCTCTACATCCTTGCCAATATTTGTTATAGCTTGTCTTTTTGATAACAGCCACCCTTATAGGTATGAGGTTATATCTCATTGTGGTTTTGATTTGCATTTCCCTGATCGATCATTAGTGATGATGAACATCTTTTCACATACCTATTGACTGCTTGTATGTCTTCTTTGGAAAAAATGTCTGTTCAGGTCCCTTTCCCATTTTTTGATCAAGTTATTTGTTTCTAAATCAGATTGTTTTGTGTTTTGCTGTTGAGTTTCTCATATATTTTGGATATTAACCCCTTATCAGATATACGGTTTGCTATATAAATATTTATATATATATATATTTTTCTCCCTTTCCACAGATTGCTTTTTCATTTTATTGATTGTTTCCTTTGCTGTGCAGAAGCTTTTTAGTTTAATATAGTCCTACTTTATTTTTTGGTGCTGCTGTTGCCTGTGCTTTTGGTGTCTTATCCAAAAAATCATTGCCAAGGCCAATGCCAAGGAGCTTTTTCCCTGTTTTCTTCTAGCAGTTTTACATTTTTAAGGTCTTACATTTAAGTCTTTCATCCATTTTGAGTTAATTTTTGTGAATAGTGCAAGATATGGGTCCAGTTTCACTTTTTTCTTGTAGATATCCAGTTTTCCCAGTACCATTTATTGAAGAGGCTATCCTTTCCCCACTGTGTGTTCTTGGCACTCTTGTCAAAGATTAGCTGACTATATGTGTGTAGGGTAATCTGGGCTCTCCATTCTGTTCCATTGGTCTATGTGACTGCTTTCAATGCCAGCACCATACTGTTTTGACTAAAGAAGCAGGCAGCCCTGGGATGAAGCCTTTTGTCTCAATCGTAGAGGGGATAGGAGATGTCTAAAGTGAAAAAGAAAACAGCCAAAAGGGAAGTGAGTCACCTTCTAAGAAGCATTCATTCGTTCACTCATTCACCAAAGACTTAATGAGCATGTGTAATGAGCTAGAAGTCACCTTATACCACAAGAAAATAGATAATATTTTCATTCCACAAGAAGTAAGAATTCCAGGCATTTTAAAGTATTCACAAGCTGTTTTGTCCTTTGCTTTTTCTATTTTACAGGGGTTCTCAGTTAGGAACAAAAGTAGTGATTGCAACAGAAATACAGTTGCAGAGTTTAGTGTAAGTGAGGCAGAAACCGTTTGCTCTGAACAGTTGCTGACAGACAGAGTAAGTATCTTACTAACTTTGTCAATGGCACTGTCCAACATCGTTCAGAGTGTGACACAGAGCAGGTAAAGTGGTTAAAGGCAGAGCCATGAAGAACTAGGATGACTCAAGAGGTGGGTGTAGACCAGGCTGGGGGGGTACCAGGACCACAAGTTCCATCATCAACCTGGTGTCAGAGCTTCACCCATATGGACCATGTTTATTTAACATGGACCACATCATGTGCAATCTGACATTTATGGCAAATATTTACATCTAAGTTTCCTGTTAGTAAAATGTACCTAGATGATTTCATAATGTGGCCTTAATTCTCCATGTGGCCTTCTGCCACTTTTCTAAATTTCCAAATTTAAAAATACATACATTGTTAAGGTGGAATACTTTCCTTGACTGGATGCAACTATTATTTTGGTAACAGTTTTGATGCCCTCATTGCTACAAGGTACAAAGGACTTAAAAAATTAGAACAGAGATCTGTTTCAATCTATTACACACTCATCTCATCCTCCTCACATGCTGTGAATGCCCAATAAATAATTGGCTGATTAGAATGTCAGGTCTGTTGCTTGACTGAATCAACAAGTTACTGAACTGGAATTTTCATTTATGTATCCCAGGTAAACAAAGCTTCAGGTAGGAATCAGAAAGGCCCTCTACACTGGAGCAGGGGACAGGCTTGCAGCTAAGTCTCCAGCAAGCTTAGTATTTTCTGTTATTTACTCTGGAGTTCAGTCAACCCATCCCCTGTCCCTGTGCAGATAGCATGGTGATCACCACTGTGATTCCTATGCTCCTTTTGCTGTGGCAGGAGCTGCCTAAAGCCAGCTTTCAATGAGCTCTATAAATGTCTTCTTCATGCCCTCCGTTGAGCACATGCCTACAAAGTTTAAATAAACAATGGGTATTTGAAAGTGTATATTATATTGGCAAATACATTCCTCCTATTTTTTAACTAGTCTCCCTATGACAAGGCAAAAGGGCAGGCCTGCCTGCCTTTCCAGTATCTGAGCTCATGACGCCTTTACACAAGCAGTTATTAGGTGACACATTTACTTCACTGTAACACCTGAACGATGATAGCAAAGCACATAGAGGACTTAAGGGATTTCTGCCAAAAAAAAAGTCTGTTCTCTGCAATTGACTGCAAGTAAAAAGACAGAGAATGCTTGGTAGCTTGCCATCCACATCTGCACACAAGAGACAGATGCGGTCTCTCAAAGTGGTCTACACATTGCTCCAGCTTATGAACGGCTGACCCTCTCCACGCTGGGGAAATGGGTATAGGATGTTACACGTGGGGCTCTCTTTTGGATCATTCTGTCTGTCAAAGAAGAAAAAAAATATTAAAAAGCTAAGCTGGAGCGAATCAGCCCTGGAGGCCATCGCTTGGATGAGCCCTTTGGAAGTATGGAACAAGACAAGAAGCCAGCCCAGCATTCACCGCGGTGGACAGCACTGTGATTCTCTCTGCAGCTTTCAGGTGGAGCCGCTGGAGCTTGCTGTGCTACAAAGACATTTACCAGAGTAACAAAAAGTTCAGGCGCAGCACGTGGGAAAAGCCAGGTATTGTTCTGACCTTTGGAAAGTCCTGTGGGGACTCCAATCTAGACTCCTTCTCTACTTAGAAAGTTCACAGCTCTAGACCAATTTCACTTATTTATTATTTTTTTCTGCCCATTGATTTCTGGCTTAAATTTAATTTTTAATTTTTTTCTCATAGAAATATTAAATTAGGGATGACATCATATTACAGTAAAAGAAGCCATTTACTCACATCTTTTTCTTAGTATCACACACACAGTGTATATATATGTGTGTATGTACACATGTTCATATATATGTGCATACAGATATGCATATATGTGCACGTAGGTTTGCACACACACCTATTTCCAAATATGCATTCTTCGCACAGAAAGATTCACAGCTATTTGCATGCGATTTTCTTTTGACCTGGCTTATTGTGAAAAATCATAAACCTGGCAGATATTGGTGACTAATTTTCACCTGTGATGAGACTCGAGTATTTATGCTTTAATGTAGCCATCTTTATTTTTTAAAACCAAATAAACTAAAATGAATGATCCTGCTCTCTGATCAAGAATATTGGCTGCATAAACCAAAAATATAGAAAGATACAGAAGAAAATACAGATGCAATATTCTCAAAATATAAAAACTGACAAGTTATTTAAATAATTGTTTCATATATTCAAAGATTATGGAACCGTGTTTGTTCTGTTTGTTCACAGAGTCCTGAGTCATACGCTTTTTTCCATGTTAAAAAATATGGATCGATTCCTAGCCTCCAAGTCCCTGACTCGTTTTAGCAGATCCTTCTGCAAAATGGCCCCTTGGTGACTCTGAGGATGAAAACTAATATCGAGAGATAAGAGATTGAAACTTTGCCAGATGTTAGAACATGTGGACAGCAGCGCTTGCCTTGAATTGAATGCTGTCAACATGGAGATTCTTCAGCTTAAATGCATCATTTCATCCACACCTTAAGCCCCCAGCAATGCTTTCTTTCCTTTGTTTTCTTTTTGTGAGAAGAGTTCTTCGAATAAAAATGTTTGCTGAGATAAAGTGCATAACAAGATTCAAATAATTCACCATGGAGGTTCGTTGTGTTTTAATGATTCTCTAATACCATTTGCCATACTTTTTCCTTTTTAGCAAAATAGTATATGTGCACGATTTGCATAATCAAATAATACTGCAAAACAGACGTCCCCTGACCTGCTCATTCTTACCTTTGATTCTTGTTTTGTAAAGGCAACCATTTTCAGGATTTTTCCTGAAATTTACCTCAATATTTCTAAACAACATCCTTAATGCCTTAATTTTTTCTTCTATTTTAGATACTACCTTTCCATTTCCTGCTTTGGAAGATAAGAATTTTAGTTTCTTTATATATCCACCCCTAAGACACACCTGCACATCACTTTTTCATTATAAATATGCCACAATTTTAAACAAATATCCATAATTAGTATCTTTCTTGTTCAATTTTTTATTTTCTTGAGAGTTAAGAATTGTCCTGGTTTTTTCTTGGCTTTCCATATTTCTGTCGTCAACACTCCCAAGAGTGTAAAACTTCTTTCAATGGCCTAATATAGGAATAGGGAACTTTTTCTGTAAAGAGCCAAACAGTGATTTGGGTTTTGTGGGGCCTATCGTCTCTGTTGCAACTATTCAACTCTAACATCGTAGCAACGTAAATGAGTGGCCATGGATATAGTCTAATAAAACTTTATTTACAAAAACAAGCAGAGGGTGGGATTTGCTGATGCTGGATCATAGTTTGCTGACCCCTGGTCTTATGCCAGGTGATCTATCAATTCCTTTTGTTTTCTTGAAGATATTCTTCCTAGACATTTTAATCCTCTTACTTCAATCGGAGCTTGATTCTTTCTACTCCTGCTGCATAGCAAGCAACCTGACATTTCCCCGAACCTCTCTCCTACGTTGAATTCTTTCCTTCCTGGATCTCATGTTTACCTTGCTTCATCCCATTCGGTCAATAGCTTGTCTAGAAAAAGTACATTGAAGGCAAATTTTTTGATATTGCACGGGTTCTTCAAATGACTTTATTCTACACACACATCTTTCACAGTTTTAATGGGTATAAAACTCTAGATTAAAAATAAATTTTCCCTCAGGATTTTGAACCATATCTTCATTTTTTTTAGGCTTCTAATTTTTGTTGAGAAATATGACTTTATTCTGATTCCTGGTCTTTCCTATGTGACTTATTTTATTCTCACTGGCAGCCTTTAAGAATTTTTCCTTTTTCTTCAATGTTGAGATATTCTATGATGATGCACCTTGTTGTTGCTCCTGTTGTTTTCATTGATGTTGTAGAGACTCAGTGGGTCCTTTCAATATAGAAACATATGTTTGTCATTTGCGAAAAAATTTTTTAAATAATTTTTTGGATAACATCTCCAATATGGTTTTCCTTTCTGAAACGTCTGCCGGTCGGGACCTTTATAATTACTATATCTTTTCTCTCCTCTTTTCCCATCTCTCAAGAACTTGGTTCTATTTTTGAGGGCAGTTTTTCAACTTTATCTTCCAACCAACATGAAAGTTACAACAGATGATGAAGTAATAGATGAAAGTATACAAGAAGCACAATTAGAGGATGTAAAGTTTCTTTGACAGCAAAGGATCTGGAAACTTACAGAGGCAGTTTTCACAAAGCTGGCAAGAACACAATATGAGTCTGGACAGAGGTATGCTTCCCAAACAGTTCCCAGGACCTCTCTACAGCGTAGCACAGTCTGGAATGACACCTGTTGCACAAGCGAAGATTCCAACAAAAAGCATCCCTGATATTTTTACACATGTCCCTTTACCCTTTTCACCCTCTCCCACCACTTCCCTGATAACCACCAATCTGTTTTCCATATTTATGTGTTTATCTTCCACATATGAGTGAAATCATATGGTATATGTCTTTCTCTGTCTGACTTATTTTGTTTAGCATAATACCCTCAAGGTCCATCCGTGTTGTCACAAATGGCAAGATTTCATCTATTTTATGGTCAAGTAGTAGTCCATTTTGTATATTTACCACATCTTCTATATCCATTCATCTGTCAATGGGAACACAAGTTTTTTCAAGTCTTGGCTATTGTGAATAACGTTGCAATGAACATAAGGATGCATATATCTTTTCGAATTAGTGTTTTCATGTCCTTTGGATAAACAGCCAGAAATGGAATTGCTGGCATTTCCATTTTTAATTTTTTGAGGAATCTCCATACTGTTTTCCATAGTGGCTGCACCAATTTACATTCCCACTGGCACTGTACAAGGGTTCCCTTTTCTCCACATCCCCTCCAATACTTGATTTCTTGTTTTTAGCCATTCTGATGGGGATGAGATGGTATCTCATTATGATTTTGATTTGCATTTCCCTAATAATTAGTGATGTTGAACATCTTTTATTGTCTGTTTGCCATCTGTAGATATTCTTTGGAAAAACGTCTGTTCGGATCCTCTGCCTATTTTTTAATTAACTTGTTTGTTTTTCTGTTATTGAGTTTTATGAGTTCTTTATATATTTTGGATGTTAACCCATTATTGGATATACGATTTGCAAATATCTTATTCCAATTGGTAGGCTTTCTTTTCATTTTGTCGATGGTTTCCTCTGCCATGCAGAAGCTTTTTAGTTTGATGTAGTCCCATTTGTTTATTTTTTCTTGTGTTTCCCTTGCCTGAGGAGACATATCCAAAAAGATACTGCTAAGACCAACATCAAAGAGCGTACTGCCTATGTTTTCTTCCAGGAGTTTTATGTTTCAGGTCTTATATTCAAGTATTTAATCTATTTTGTGTATGATGTAAGATAATGGTCTACTTTCATTCTCTCACATGTGGCTGTCCAGTTTTCCCAACACCATTTATTAAAGAGAATTTTCTTTCTCCATTGTATGGTCTTGGCTCAAAATTTTTCTTAATTAAAATGTTTTTCTTGTATTTCTTTCTTCTAGTTCCTTTGTTCTATTCAATTGTTTAGATCTCTCTTCCATTTTAGACCCTTTTCTCAAATATTTGATCCTCCTTAGTTGTTGTTCATATTTATGAATGATGCATTAAAAGCTGGTTGGAATAAGATAGGCATTAGTTTGATATCATTTGTACATTTCACCCCTCTGTAAGTATAGACAAAAATATAAACCTTGGTGAGCTATAGTTTTCTCATACATAAATTGGGGATACTAAGTCTCCCTTGCAAGATAGTTTTGAATTCCTGAGATCACATTGCTAAGTGCCTATCAAAAACCAGGCCCTTAAAATCTGTAATGGGCCCTTAAAATTGGAAGTTCCTTTTCCTGCTTATTGGCATGTAAAAAGGAAGTTATTTTATTTATTATCAGTACAATGTACCAAACAGACATTAAGCTTAAGAATCAGATAAACTGGAAGATGTTTTTCAAGCAACTTTATTATTTCATTCATTTATTCAGTAAAAAATATTTATTGAACACCATCTCTGCTTCTTACTAGCTGAGTAAACTTAGGTAAATTACTAATGTCCCTCAGCTTTGGTTTACTCAACTATAAAATCAAAATACATAATAGGGTGCCTATGAAATGGAATGAAACACAAAACTTGCAGCAAATTATCAGTGGTGAATATATTCTCATTCTAAATGATTGGTTTAAGAAATGAATGAGTGGGCACTTAGCATGGGTTTTTTAAGCTGGGTTTTCTTGGAGTATAAACTAGAATAATATTAAAATAGCCTCTAAATATACTTTTATTGAAGACAAAATATGCCATCTATTCAATCTATTTGCCTAACATTATATAGCTGTGAAAACTAGGGCTCTTGTGGACCCTTCAAGTTTACATCTTCCATGATTCTAGGTTTAAATTTATCAATCCTTGAGTCATAGCCACCAAAGCAAGAAGCTATAGGAGGGCTGGCCTGGCAGTGTAGTGGTTAAGTTTGCACACTCTGCTGCAGTGGCACGGGGTTCATGGGTTCAGATCCCAGGCGCACACATACACACTGCTCATCAAACCATGCCGTGGCAGCATCCCACATACAAAATAGGGGAAGATGGGCACAGATGGTAGCTCAGGGCCAATCTTCCTCACCAAAAAAAACCAAAGGAAGCTATAGGAAAAGTATTTGCAAAAGCACTACGCCAGGAAAGAGGAGTTTCGATAGCTTGAATTTTCCTTATGAAAGCTAGCTTATTTAGCAAGGGTATTTCCTGCTGTCGACTTTTTCCTCATGATGTGATTTACCATCAAAAAAATTGACTCCTGAGGTCTCTGATCTATTTTAAGGCTGTCTTATCTTAGGAGGCATCTCTTTAGTGACTCTAAGAATAAAGCTGAGAGATGGGCATTGAAGTTCTACCATATGGTGCAACATATGTACAGTTGATATACATGCCTTGAATGGATAACAACATAAAGACATACTTTATATACAGTGTATCATCACACATAAACCTTTCAAATGAAGTTCAGAATATGTGTGTGCATGCATATAATTATAGGAATACATATGCATAAATGTGCATATATATGCATTTATAGATTCTCAGATCTGTGAGTATACAACCAAGAGTTGTTTTCATGGGGGCACTTAAAATATTAGGAGATTTCTGCCTTAACAACTCAACAAGCCTAATTTTGAATTAATTCATTTATTTACTAAAAAAATACTTATTGAATATGTATTATGTGCCACACTGAACACAGTGTTGAATGTCATTACAGGCACTGCAAAGGAAATGATGTTTTATAACAAAGAGAATGTGTCACCTTCTGTAGAAGATTTTTAAGAAGAAATGGCTGAACAATATTTTCCAAATTCTCAGTACGAGTCGTCTTTGGCAATTGTTAGTCCCCTGGTTAGGGATTGCTAATGGGAAAAAAAAAAGCATCTCTTTTTGTTTACAAATTTTTATGTAACTGTGAGAAGGATGGAAAAACTCCTACTAATTTAGCTATGACTTCAAGCCATGCCTTTCCAAGTACTCCTTGCGGTCAATGAAACTTTAAAGAATTAAAGAGTTACACTCATACATCCCACAATAACTATTAAGAGATGTGAAGTTGAAGATGGAATGCTGCTTTTAGAAGAACTGAAAGAATCTGTGGAGTGTCCTCAACACCTTCAGAACCCAACTGGTCTGCCTTGGAGGTAACAGGGACTTGCAGCCAACCATGTAGCTCTTCATTTTCCTGCTATTCACTCTTTTCTTTCCATCTACCTAGCGTTTCTTTCTCCCACTGCTGCTCTTCCACACCTGTTTCTTTTCTTGTAGTCTTTTACTTGTTTGTTAACTCCTCTGTTTTATTTCACTAAATATGCATTTTCCTTTTTTTCTTTTTGATCTTTCATCTTAACTGTGATTTTTAAAAATTATTTTATTAAGGTCACATTCATTTATCACATTGTGTAAATTTCAGGTGTACATCATTATATGTCAGCTTCTGTATAGACTGTATCGTGTTCACCACCAAAAGTCTAGTTTCCATTCATCACCATACATAGGTACCCCTTTACCTCTTTCGCCCTCCCCCAATCCCCTTCCTGTCTAGTAACCACCAATCTATTCTCTTTATTTATGTATTTGTTTATCTTCCACATATGAGTGAAATCATGTGGTATTTGTCTTTCTCTGTCTAACTTATCTTGCTTAGCATAATACCTTCAAGGTCCATCCATGTTGTCACAAATGGCACAATGTTGTTTTTGTGGGGGATGAGTAATAATCTATTGTACATGTATACCACATCTTCTTTATCCATTCATCCATTGATGGACACTTGGGTTGCTTCAAATTCATGGCTACTGTAGATAATACTCAGTGACCATAGGGGTGCATGTATCTTTTCAAATTAGTGTTTTCATGTTCTGTGTAGCACCTACATAATCTTAATATAAAGACAATCTATAATACAACCAATAAATGCATAAAATCTTGGGGAATGGTGGCAGATGGAACATGTCAATATGAAGGCAACAAATTCAGAGTTTGAAAAAGAACCATCTAATCCAAACACACTTAGAAGTCAACATGTCACCCTAAACATTACATCTGCTGAAAATACTTCCAAGTCTTCACAGGTCATTGTGATGGGGCACCTGTAAAACTCTCGAAGGTGGATTTTAGATTTCTCCTTTCTCGGGATGCATCCTTTCTCTTGAACATATGGAAACACACGCACATATGATAGAAAATAAGAGCACATTTTTCTTGAGAAATAATAATAGTCAACTAGCAAGACAAAAAAATAGTATATATCACATTTTAAATAACAGATGATCTTAATATAGCAATATATTTTAATATAGCAATATTTTCATATCAAACAAAAATATTTCAAGATATTTTCAAAGAGTGATGTCAAGCTCAGTTACTTTTCAAATGATTTTAAGTACTGTATTACTTCTCATTGACCACAAAGATATTTATGATTAAATTGTTATTCCTTATTATTCATGGTGCGAGCAATGTAGTAGGTGCTATGTTTCCCCCAATGTGTTTGTATAAGAGTAGGTACTCAATCTACATTGATTTAATCTGTCTTCTCCCATCATTAGGGCAGGAAAGTAGAGTGTCAAGTCTCTCCAACAACCCTGGTCTTCACTTCTTCAGTTAGAGCTGTCATCACCAGAAGTTACACCTGAGGCCATAGACACAACATTAAAGACCACTTCCGTGCTGTTCCTCCAGTCCAAGAACAGAGTAGAATTTTCACGCAAATCAAGTTACCTGCCAAATCTCTTCCAAATCACTGAGATCCATGTCTTTAACTTTTTTTAGCATCAGTGTTAATCAAAGGGAGCTATACGGTTAAGATTTTTCTCAAGCAGCATTTGACATTTCTCCAGGCTGGACAACAAGACTTAACAACAGCAGCAGTGGCAGAATAATAGCTACATTTATGGAGCCAAACTATGTGCTTGGCAATGTGTTCTACGGATACAGGATTTTATTTTCATGGTGAACTGTGAAGGAGATGGTATTATCATTATTTTACTATTGAGGAAATAGCTCCAGGAAATGTGTGCAAGCCGTACAACTAGTAAATGGAAAAGCTAGGATTTGAACCCAGGTTTATATGATTCCAATTCTATGTTGTTAGACAAAAGGACATCTTGCTTTTCCCTGCCAAACAGTTCCTCTTACTGACTCCTTCATTTCAGTGAAGATCTGAAAAGTTCTCCAAAAAAAACCAGTTCAAAGTCTTGGATTCTTTTCTTACTCTTCCCTTCCTTCTCACCACAGGCAATTTGTTGCCAAGTTTTTGCTGATTCTACCTTTAAATACTTCGTTCAGCTGTCCCCTTTTCTATTTCACTAGCCTTACCCTCTTGAAATCCTCCTTCCTCTCAGTGGGACACTTTCAGTAGGGCCTTGGACTTGTGTCTCCCCTTCCAGCAGTCAATTCCCCTTCACACCTTCTCAGGGTTCCTCAACCTCAGCACCACTGACATGTGGGACCAGAGATTTCTTTGTTGTAAGAGGTGTCATAGGGCTTTTACAAGTATCCTGGACTCTGCCTATCGGATTCTACTCCCTCTTCTCACCCAGTCGTGACAACCAAAAATGTCTCCAGATTTTGACAAATGTCCCTGGGGTGCAAAATCGTCTCCAGTTGAAAACCACTGATCCCTTCTAATCACCACCAATAGTTAAACATCCATGTTACTCTCCGGATCAACAAATGTTCCAAATTTATCTTTCCTATCTCATCTCCTCTGTGTGCCTCTCTTGCTCCAGCAAAATTATCCCAATTGTTGTTACCTAAATATATCCTTTCTTCATGCTTTTGCCTACTCTATTTCTTCCACCTGAATGCACACTCTCATCAGTTTCTGCTCCTGAAGTTCTAGCCATCCTCCAAGGTCCAGCTCAAAAGCTGCCTCCTCTAGAGCCTTCTGTGTTACCCCCAGCTGGTAATGATGGCTTCCTTTTCTGTGCTGCCTCCATTTGTAGTTTGTTTCTTAGGGAACTGAACTGATAGTAACTTTCTTTGAATTGGAGCCACTTGTACCCATATTCTTCCCAACTACACCGTTAGCTCCTCAGGCATAGTAGTCATTCCTCAGTTGTAGTTTATAACCCTAACAGTGCCTGGAACCTATTGAGTGCAGTAAATATTTGTGAATTACGTGCTGCTAAAAAAACTCCTAATGCCTGCACTGAGAACATACATTTAACGTCAGCAAATTTACTCTAGTCTTGCCCACACAGCAGAGAGAAATGTAGTATGAACTGCCAGTGTAGACAGTGTCTAGTTGCAGGAGTTTCTAGACTCCAAGTAAACTGGGATGTGTGCCCCCAAATTTGCCAGTGGGGTCACCATGCTGTGTAAGAGACAAGAACAGTCACCATGTCAGGAGGTGACAAAGTGACTGAGTCTTGCTGGCGGTGCTAGCAGGGTAGGGGGCAGAAAGTGGGTGAGAGTCGTGAGCAAGGGAGCTCTAGAGAACTGTCTATCATGCGAGGAGATGAAGCATGGCCTTTGTCTGTGGGGGCTGGTTCTTGGCCAAGATATTCCTTTTTACAACCCCCTCTGTGTTTCAGTAAGCCAAGGGCTAGACTAATGGAAGTTTCTCTGGTTTGACATGAATCCCAATTGCTAAAATATCATAAAAATCCACACCCCACAAATGATGGAACATGTAAGCCGTCATTCTTTACATCTTCCAGGTCTATGGTTAAATATTGTGGATGGAGGGGAGTGAGGGAGGGACTTTAAAAGTGTCTTAGGATCCTAAACACTTGGGCATGTACTTTAAGGGCTGTTATATATAGCTGGTACACAAGGTATATGCTACAAATCAGATGGGCTTATGCTGTAGAATACCATGAAAATGACAACTGGTAAACATGTGAAACCAATGCCCTTTCAGAGTTTAAATAGAAAAGTGACATTTCCCAATGTGTTGCACAAGTCCACCAGATCTGTAAAGCAACCCAAAACACATCCAGTACTTCATCCCGGAAGGTCTTCATGAGCAGTAACACACATTTAATGTACTTCCCACCAAATGCCTACCCTGAATGGAGTTGTTGGTGCAACATGCCCTGAACCCGCCTGACAGGGAACTGCAGGGGTTCATGGCTTCCAGCCTCCGCTCAGGACTGCATATTTCAGCTGGTCTGATTACCTTTCACATTGATTATGGGTTTCAGTTGTTGTAAGATTGAAAACAGCCTCATTGGTGGCAAGGCAGAAAGGGAAAGCAGATCTAATTCAGGAGTCTTTCATTTTAAATTGCATTTTAAGTGACTGTAATGCACACCAATAATTGCAGAACAGAATATTGCTTCTCTGAGTCAAAATTCCAAGAAGAGACTGTTGCTAATCTTCATTCTTGTCATATACTTCTCCTCCCATGGGCCCCCTTCTTTGCCACCCCCCATGTTCCTTTGTGACAGCTGCATTTCCTTTAAAGCGCATTTCCTTATCCATATTGTATGTTACTCGAGCTCTTTTATTTGCGATTTTTCACACATCCTTTACATCTTCTTTTCAGCTCCAGTCAATAGCGCTAAGACCTAAATGTGCCTCCGCACTTCATGGCTATTCCCTTATCGTATGCATTTTCTGTTGCCTCAAGGAAGACCTGTACAACTTTTGTTATTGAAATCTGAATTTTTTCTCTCCCAAGCAGATGGAGGATGTGTAAATGTGTCTAAAGACTTAGAATAACATTAAAACTGTTTTTTTTTTTTTTTTTTTGCTACAAAGCCCTGGGAGTCAGGGTATTTCTCAGGTAACCATTAAAACCAAGAGGGGAGAAAAACAGCAATAATACCACAACCCAGAGAAAACTCCAGAAACATGTTACCAGGCCTTCTTTGATGCACAGACTTCTGTTGGGCTGGGGAATCCGTCTCTCCATCTTTGGCAAGATAGTATGATTCCCAAGTCATCCATGGGTGGAATTACATTATTCCATCATATATTGATTGAAAGATGTGAAGCTTTTATTGTTACTATTTGCCAGGGCCCCTTGCCAGGAGATGTGTATGAAATAATGCTACATAGGGAGCCCCAACTTAGCCATCTGTTGTACCCACAATCCCCTTCATAAGTTGACTTGGTGGATATTAAAGTTCATTTTTCAGACAAATCAGACTATCTCGGGTGGTTAGGTGCCCAGGATAGACCATGAAGGCCCAATCAACCCTTAATAGGATACTCTTCCCCTCTAACTTTATGCTTCTAAGGCACCAAGCCACTCTTTGTTCACATGATGCACACATACACACACAATTCAAACACATCTCTTGCTATTTTATACTTCAGAGGCCTTGGTCATCTTATTCTCATTGATACGAACATTCTTCCCTTCCCTCTTCATGTGAGTATCTTATACATTTTATACATCACTTCTGATGGAGCTCATGCATTGTCTCTTATAGGCAGCTTTCTCTGATTTCTTCCTAGCTCACTCACCTTCCAGCTGATTTATATGGTTCTCTGTGTTCCCATCACAACCCAGGCATATGCAGTGCCATAATTGCAGTACTTAAAACAGTGGGCTGAAATACTATTATTAGTTTTCTCTTTTTTTTACTAGACTTAGGTTCCTTAAGGGCTTGGTCACCATTGTATCTAAGAAGTAGTACTTATTCAATGAATATTCTTAAATAGCAAGTTAATGGGCAGTCACATAAGTTTTGTCCCTAGGAGTCTCCATTCAGCCCACTATATCTCCCTCTCTTTCTGCCCAACACAAACAATGAGGCCCTCTTAGAGCTTCAAATTCATTTCTGGAAGAGTCTGAGTCATTATGAGCAACGAGGTCTTCGAGTTGTCTAGCTAGCTTTGGGAAATCCAGTGTCATGGGAGGCAGAAGGCAAAGAGCAGGTCACATAGGAAATCTAGAGGCAGCAGAAGTACATGCTCTGGCAGGAAGAATGGTGATCTTAGCTATCCTAAAGCAGACACAGGAGTTTCTGCAAAGACAGTCAGGGGTCACAGCATCATGCACGTGGGAACCCCCACAGGTAAGTCAGGTTCTGTTGCTGCATCGCTCTATGTGGAATGGCAGGAATTCCATAGACTGTGCTTTAAATCGGGAAGATCCACCAACACTTACTCACCCACTTAATGATTTTCTAATCAAATAGGTGAAATAAAGATTTCCTGTATACCATCTATCTGTGAAGCTTTCCCTTATCACGGCAATCTCTTCCTCCTCAGAAATCTCATAGCTCTTAGTGGTCTGAGTGCCAGTTTATCAGTGTTTCCTCCAGGTTCCCAAATACTTTTGCTGCCACTCCCTCATAGCATTTAACTGCTACTCCCTTACAGCACTCAAAGAGAGCACACGGTCATGGAGTCTCGACATTGGACAGAATCTCTGAGCTTAGCTATAAAATATCATTAAATAAGTATTTGGGAAAGGAAAAATTAACTATCTCAGAAAAAAAAGTAAAATCATCTTTTCTGGACAATAATGAGGCAGGCTCTTCACAAACATGCATGAAAGCCAGGCTCACCTAAGAAGACTGACATTTTAAGGAAAGCCATTATACACCTAAGGAAACCAACATCCAAAGAAGCAACATGTCTTACTAAGGTGCTCACAGTTAGTTAGAAGCAGAGCAGGAATGGGAATCTATATAACTTAATTTCAAGTTTCCTATTCTTGCTGATACGTTAACATATACTGTCTTGTCATATTTGTATTGAAATATGCCTTATATTCTCCTTGAAGTCTGGATGTCTGTCTGTTTTACCTTTGTACAAGTTCAAGACAGAAAAGAGATAGAACATTAAAACTGAGTATTGTATACTGAATTTTAAGGAGTATTTGCAAAGCTGTGGGCAGGTTTTGTTTTCCTTAACCAACAGAAGACAGTACAATACGCTAGGCCCAGCAACTACCCCGGCCTGAAGAGGCAGGGCACTGAGCATTTACTAGAAGCTGAAGAGTGTGGCTCTGAGTAAAACAGCCCATCTAGGATGATCTGGCAAGAAGGGAGCCAGGAAAAGGACTACCGCAACGTCATTCATTTCCCACTTCGATCTCACGCCAGTGCCTCCCACTGGCTAAACCTAACAAGAAGCCAGAAGGCAAGATATCCTGGATGGATATAATCTATGCAGGTCCACCATCTTGAGCTGAGAGCAAGCGGAGAAGAGTGAAGAGTGAATTTGGGGAAAAATGGGAGGTATCAAAAGAAATGCTTAGCACTCTTCTGCCTTGCACAGAATTGAGGCTCAAGAAATAAAATTAATCAATGCATTTAATAAGGAAAAGCTTCATGTCATTATTTTCTATTTCAGATGTGATGTCTTGACTTTCTCTACTGAAGCTTTCCTCACAGTGTACAGGGCAATGCTGTGCCCAGAGCAAGCAATACATAAATATTTGGGAAAAGAAAGATTAATAAAAACAGAATAGTTCACAGAAACAAAAAGTCAGATCATTTTTTCTGGGCAATAAGGAAGCAACCTCTTCACAAACATGCATGAAAGCCAGGCTCACGTAGTGGAATAGAGTCAACATTTCCAGACACCGTAAAGATAAAATTCTCCTATTACATAATACTTTTCATGGACTTTCCTGCAAATCATTTCCCCTGAATGTCATTTCTAAGTTCTCTTCATTTACATTAGAAGTTTGAGGCACAGGAGAGACAGAAAGCCATACACTCTCTGCAACATTTATTGCTTGATTAGACTGAGACCTTTAAATCACAACACTACTTCCTGTACAACTGGCTCCATTGTTCTTCAGTTCCACGAGGTATTAAACATTACTAGGGCATTTCATGTGACTCCCACTTGTTCACACACTGGAGTTATCGCTTGGGTAACAGATTCTTTAGAAATTCCATATCTATAGTAAGAAAATATTGCAAAACCTGAGAAAAATTGAGTAAGTGTTAAAGAAATATTATTTTTCTCTGGGGCGAAAAATATTTATAGAGGATTCAGAGCATCCTTGAGCGTAATTTCATGCTTTAAAGCGTTTTTTCAATCCTTATAAAATGTATTCACCTGATGCCAGTTCTCCTCTCATTAAGAACACTACCAAGAATTTGCCACTAGGAAAGACAACCAGGGAAGTTCATGGCCACCAAGTCTTCCAGCAGCTTAAGAAGGACAGAGGAGACAAGCTCAAGGTTGGTTCATGGCTCAGCCTTGTCATAGTCCTTGTGGAATGGGAAGACCTCTCTTGAGTTCATGGTATCTTTCCTTATTCACTAACTAGTAAAGAAGAGAGAAGATTCCAGAGGGTGAAAGTACACCTGGAATCATCTCTTTGGTGATTATTAGAAGCAGAAGTGAGGGGCTTTGCATGCATATTGTTTTAAAAGAAGACTTCCCTAGATCCTTCACATTGACGTGCCAGGCTTCCTGAGGCCTTCTATCCTGCTTCCTTGTGCTGAAAAAGATATATGACCCTCACTGAAGCCTGTGGGGTTTATCCAAGCCTCTCTAAGATATAATCCACCCTCTAAGTTCTAAGAGTCAGCAAAACTGTAAAAGAATGAATTTTGTCTTTCCACTCTCAATCATGCACCCGTATCCTTACCTTTTCTCTCCTCCCTGTGGACACCTGTTCTCACGAAGGCTAACTTGAGCTGAGACACAAATGAATGAACAAGATTTATTATGTGTAGCTACCCAAAGCAGGAAAGGGACCAATGTACATACGAGAGAGACAGGATGCTATGCCATAGAAGGAAGCCTTCTGAGAATGGAGCAGGTGGACTCAGCCTGGTACCTTCTGTCCATTGCCTGGTGCTTGGCTGTTTCTGTCAGGATTTTTAAAGAAAAGAGAATCTACTGTAAGTATTTGGAACAGTAATGAATTTAACACAAGGAATTAGAAGCTTACCCAGACATTGGGATGGCTGAGAAGCCGAAGTCAAGGACGCCTCTGATGGCTTGAGGAAGTCTCCAAGTACCAGAAATGCAGGGAAGCTGCCACTGAAATCTCAGCTGTTTGTGGCACAAAAGAGGATGACCCTCAGGAGGATGCTGGTGAAACCCAGTGTCCCTCTGCCATCTGCCCCATCCATGTACTTTCTGCCATAGAAAATAATACCTCCTCCTTCTCTCTTGCTCTCTAAACTTCACACATTTGGAAATTCTCACCCATTGAGAAATGCTTCTCAATGGGAGAATCTAAACAGAATGAAGAGGGTGGGTTTGTTACTGAGAGACAAGAGACAGTATCTGCATACTGGCAGAGGAGAGGGACTCAAAAAAATATTTGCTAAATTATTGAATGAATCATTAAGTGGAAGGATTCAGGGATGGATAAATGAATGGATGGATGGATAGATGGATAGATGGATGGACAAATAGATGGACAGATGGATATTTTCACACAGAATAGGCCACTACTCTCCAGAGACTGACATAACAGAGTCAAGTGTCAACTAGGAGACTGATAAGTCCCTTTTGTGCTCTCAGGTCTGCGGATCTCATTCTTGAACTGATTGCACTTTCCAGGCCACAGCTCTCTTTTGCTTAGTTCAGGAAATTGAATCTCTAATTTTAGAATTTTAGGCATTTTCTAAACTAGGATAAATTTTGAGGAGGCATCCTGGAGTCCTTCCAGAATCCCTACATCTTGCATTGAAGGCTATCACTTCATTCCACCTACTAAATTGCTCATGTAACAAAGCAGAGCACACATATGTGTGTGTGAGCATGCACACACATGTGCACACACATACACACACACCTTCATTTATACTTTGTTCAGAGATTAGGCCTAATTTAGAAAGTTTTACAAGAAATGGTCATCTCACATTAGACACAATTTGACCCTTGTTAGATATAATTATTCACCATGGTTAATATGGTTAATCAACCTCCATGGATACATTATAATGGAAAGGATAAGGCTTCAGCTGCTGGAGACAATGGGTCTCAAATACCAATTATTACAACGATTTCCTGAATTACAATACATAAGTCTTTCCACCTCTTAGACTCTCAGTCTAAGAAATCTCTGATGCTGCTTCAAGGTCTCAAGAGTTACAGTTTTCTAATTTAATTGTCACCTTCCTCAAAAATCTGACTAGTAGTCATAAGTGACGTTGTGACCTTGCTTGAATGTTGCTTGGATGACCTCCTAATTATTTCCTGACCACTCATTCTACTATGTTGGCATTTTGTAGTTGGATTATGACCTAAGGTTGTTAAAGCTTCCTTCAGAAATGCTCCTGGCCTCTAAAGACTTCTTGAAAGAAATATGTATTGCTTTGTCACTAAAGAGACTTATTGAAAGATCACAAATTTCTGTTTTCACCCTTTCTCTCATCACTGGGATGGGGTGACATTAGATATTATTAGAATGGTATTAATATGATGTCTGGCCAGAGATCAACAGTGTATGAATACTGCCTTGGCTCATGGCTTTCTCCTGTCGACAAGTTCCGTAAGGGAAACACAGGCACAAAGAAGCTAAAGCAAAGTAACAATTCATTATCTGGGGGGCTCTGACCCCAAACACCAGTGAGTTGGACCATGTGGAAAGCTCCTTTTACTTCAGTTAAATAGGCCAAAGCAACCTTGGAGCAGAGAACCTTTAGAGAACTGCTACATCTATTTCACCCTAATGCGTGGTCTCAGATCTTACCACTACGATGAAAGGTTGATCCAACATTCACCTGCCAGAGCTTGAGAAACTAGAACTAGAGAGAGAATAAAAGGGAAGAGAAAGTTTGCTTCTAGTGCCTGCTGTCAAGCTGACCTAAACTGTAAACGGAGCGCAGACCTAGTCCTGGCAGCCATGTGGAAGGATGAGGAAGGAGAGAGAATGAAGCCTGAGACTGCTTCCCCCCAGGCCTCTGGGAAGGAAGGCAGAGAGCCCTGCCTATATGAGCTAAACTTCTAATCACTTTGAGTTCCAATCCTAGGAAACCACAGCCCAAGGCCAGCAACATATTTTTGCAGGGCTCAGAGCAAAATGAGAATGTAGGGCCCCAGCCAGAGGTAGGAAAATCCATATCTCCCCTCCCATAGGCCCATTGCTCCAACCCAGGACAGACAGGCAATGCCCAAGGGCCTGCAGTCTCTGCTCAGGACCCAATGGGTCCCTGAACCCCTGGGTAGAGAGCAGCAGGGGATGGGGAAGCTGCACAGGGCCTGGGAAGCCAGCGAGCAGAAAGCAGGCAGCAGACAACCCATCCCAGCGAGGCGGGAGGACGCTTGAGGAAGGACTGTGTATGAGCCAAGGCTCCAAGCCCTGAGCGCATGCTCCATTGTCCCAGCTGACTTCACTTACACAAAGGTAGAATTATTAAAAATTTTGAGATAGCAATGGAAGAGCATTAAAACCCAAGTGCAGGGCCTTCTGAATGAGAGGCCCTGTGTGACTACACTGATTGCTTGCCCATGAAGCTGACCTTGTTGCAGCCCATCAAACTTCCCCAGCCAGGTTAATGCTCCTTCCCTCCCAAGAGCTGTAAAGTGTCTGGCAGGGCAGAGAGGAACAGATGGGAATGGAAAAATGAATGCTCTCTGTGGGCCACAGATGGGATGGGCTGCGGAGCTCCAAACAGGAACCTTCCACCAGTCTGGCATTCTTACCTGCTTCTCCCACTGTAAGCCTCAGGGCAGCTAACAACTTCCTGCAAAGCCCCACCTTGATTCTGGCTGGCAAGTCTCATCTGTCCAGGGGGTGTACTGCAGTGCAGAAAGAGGAGCATGGGCTTTGAAGCCGGGAAGACCGGGATTCAGATCTGACCCTGGTTCAACTGGGTACAAACCATCTGACCTCTTTGAGCCTCAGCTTCCTCAAATGTCAAATTCAGATACTAAAACCCCTCTTAGAGCTTATATAATAAAGTGCCTGACACAGTGTTCAGTAGTGTGGTGTCTGCTTGGGGGGACAGCATCTCCAGCTGCAGGGGTTTCGCATAAGGGTTTTCAACATCTTTTCCCACAGCTGATGTCTCCTGCCAAGAGTCTGATCCTATCCAAAAATGGCTCTCCTGGGCTTTTAGCAGCTCTATCGTTGACCAGACACAGACACGCCCAGCACCTCTCTTGCCTGTGACTTCTGTAATGCCTGGTGCCTTCTGCTTCCCCGAATTGCTCTAGACAGATGGACAACTGAAGCTTCTTTTTGTGTCAGCTCTCTGGTTCTTGCTGAGCCCTGGAAGGGCAGTGACAATGTGGTATCACCCTTCAAGGAACTGGTGAGAAGCCCGCAGAGTGGCATTAAGAGAGGGAGAAGTATCTGTCCCATGATGACGCCACCCATCTGTCTCTTTGGTCTCATTGGCTGGGTTTGAGGTTCGACCTGGTCTCCTGAGTCTCAGAGCTGAGGTGAATTTCCAGTATCCAGTAGGCTTTTCTCCCAGAGGACGGATGCCAATTGTGCCCTCCTGAAGGTGTCTGAACACTGTATTTTAAGGGATTGGAGGTTTGGCAAAAGTCCCAAATCCCTCTTTGCATAAAGCTCCAAAGGACTCAGGAACATGTAGGGAAATAGAACTCTCAGAACGATCTCCGTTATTATATTCTTTCCCAAGATAGTTTGCAAACTCAGTTTTAATAGTGCCCCTGAGCTATATTCCTGTGCACCCGTATATATTTTTTTCTCTGCATATCTCATCTTTACAGTCACATTTCAACCCCCTGGGGACTGCTCTGCTAGTCAGCCTTCAGTGGGTGCCCCTGTCTTGGTAGGAGCTCAGTGAATGCTCACTGATCTGGTTTGCACAGGTCAAGGCTCTGAAGTGCTCCTAATCAGAGGGACTGGCTGTCACTCTTTAGTCATGCTCCTTGTGTTTAAAAGGGGGCCCACCATATGGCTTTGCTTTACACATATGGACCCGGGCCTTCTACACCAGAGCATATCTGACTTTAATGTGCACAGGAACCCCATGGGCATTGTGTTGAAGTGTAGAGTCTGACTCAGTAATTCTGGGGTGGGGCCTGAAAGTCTGCTTTTCTATCAAGCTTCTGAGGTGATGCCCATGCTGTTAGTCTGAGGACCACAACTTGAGCAGCAAGGATTTCAACAATGCTCATCTTGCAGAAGAAAAGATAGGGGCTCTAAGAGATGCAGAGTGTGAGCGAGAGCCTTATGTCTAACACTTTGGCTCTCATCGTGCTTGCTGAGCAGCAGGGTCCTGTAGCTGAGGTTTCTGGCCCCATTCTCTCCTCACCTCTTAACTCAGGCTCTGTTTTCTTTGGCTCTCCAGACCCTCCTTTGGGGCTGGAGAGTCAGGGCCAAAAGTCGACATTTTCATGACAGTCCCGCTGGAGCCCCACCAGAGTTCAGAGCAAGGTTAAATTTGCTCTGGCTGGGCTGCTGACAATCACTTTTAGGTGCCCAAACTCCCAGACTCGAAGACGGAAATATAATATGTCCCCAAGGAAGCAATTTTATTGAGTCCATGAATAAGAGAGCGTGCAGTTTGTTGCGTCTAACTTCAGCTCCACTCCCTCCATGGGGCATGCCCGCAAGGCGGCAGTGCTCAAGGCTGGGTGATATCAGAAATGTGGCAGGAGTTAGAAGGAGATTGGAACTTGTGTAAAAGTAGAGAGCTATTTAAAGCAGCATAAATGGCCACACTGATATTATCTTCTTTTAATATTATCTAGGATTTTAAAATGATGAGATTACTGGTTTAAGAAAGAAACATAGTCAAGAGACACCTTCTCTCTCGTCTCCTTCTCCACTCCCACTAAAAAACACACTTATTTACAAAATGACAGTCGGCCCAGAAAGATCAGGGATGTATACATCCGCTTGGGTTTGAAGTTTCATTCTAAAGTTCCTTGCACAGAAACAATATAGATAGTAAAAACGCAGGCAATGTTACCTAAAAAGATGACAGAATTGAAGATATTTACTTAGGATTGTTTTAGTAAAAGTTTGGAACATTATTCTTTTTGTTGCTGGAGGAAATTTTCTCCCCTATCAGGAGCAACAATTTATTGGCCCTGTATGTTTAATGGAGTCTGTGGAGATTTTACCTCCAGGGAGCCCGAGGGAAGAGCACCTTTTTAAAGAGAGCAGCTGAGACAGTTTGCCAACATGCAGTGATTCAATACGAAATTAAAAATAGTCATTCTGAATGTTCGATGTATATAAACTTAGATATAAGAAAAGTTAATGCTTGACTATTCCGCCATTTGACTTGGGGCTTTTAATCCCCATCCATAGTAGCCCAAACTAAGGATATAACAACGGGATAGAGGAAAATTATATTTATTCACCAATATTTAAAAATGTGTCCTCCTTCTCCTTACCACATATACAACGTGATGTCTGATTCTTATATTCCCAAGCACTTAAGATTATTTGCCTTCTCTCTTAGCTCATTTACCAGCTGAATTTCACCAATATAACCACAGGAGAGAGCTTCCGTTTCTGCATGGAACAAATCTTTAGAACAAAATAAATCAAGGGAGGGCATATATTTATTTTCACAGCACCATAACAAGTATTGGGAGTTCATACAACTTGCCTAGTTCAGACTCTCTGTTTGAGTGGTGGTCTTTTTTCAAAAATAATTTCTAATCAATGCACACTTTACTGGAACAGAGAAAAAATTTACATCGACTGGACAACCACAAAAAGAATTATATGGTGTTTTTGCTACCTGTGAGTAAATAAAGATGCTTTTGGCAATCCTGGATGTTTCATCCGTTAAGTGAGCCAAAACAACCATTCGTCCTGCTTCTTTTACGGTTTAAATAAATTCTAGAAACCTATTACAGCACTCAGGGGTGAGTGCTTCTGTGAGTTAAGCTGCAGGAAATGTTATTGTGTAGCATAAAGTGCAGCAAATGAGATGTCAGGAGACGGGGGTTCCTCTCCTGACCTACCGCTTACAAATGGTGTGACCCTGGGCAAGTCACGTTGCTTTTCTCAATTGCAGTTTGCTTATCGGCAAAGAAAGGAATTTCATTCATTTATTCAACGACTGTGTTTGAGCTCCCACTGCGCCAAGCACAGTCACATTCTGAGGATACTTTAGTGAACAGAAAAGGGATGGACCCTGCTTCTTGTTGGTCTAAATTCTAGACTCTAGAACCTACGGTCTTGGTAATCTATAAAACTTTTCCCAGAACCGAGACTCAACGTTTCATTATCTCCAGAGCTTGTCAGGAGGTGAGAACTTGAAGTGGCAGCAGTGAAGGCAGAGAGAGTTTGGGGTTTCAGTAATTTTATGTTTTTGTTGCTTTGCTCTTGCTTTTCAATTGACAGCACAGGAGTGTCTGTGAATAAGTATGGAGCGGGAAACCAAAAGGCAGTGAAAGTCTTCACTTTTTGTATTTCTGATAACCCATTTCTACCCAGTTCCTTTCTACATCCTGACCCACCAACAAAGGACTCGTAGGTCTTTGAGACATTGCTATTCTTAAGCCTCTTCTAAACTAGGCAATAAATAATGATTGCTGTTTAGTACTTATAAAAGAGAGGGTAATGATTTCAAGATGAGACAAAGAAGAACACTTACAAACAGTTTCCAATACACAAGTTTTCTTTCATTCAGACTGCCTTATTTCTCCTCCATACCAGTCAGCGTAACAAAATAAACTTGATTTTGCATCTAAAAAAAATGAAATAGCAAATGGAAATAATTTTGGCACCACAAACTGGTAGCAATAAGCTTTGGGAAGTGAGAGATCCCATTCAATTCAGCCCAATAATTATTCTTTTCATATTTGTATGCCTAGCACTATACTCAGGGCTCAGATGCAAAGATGAAATTAACCAAAGTTCCGCCCGTTATAAATTTCCTGACTGGTGGTGGAAGGATGTGGAAGAAGTCAGAATATAATCTGACATTTGGAAGTAGAAAAATGTGAAAGGTACTACCATAAAAAAAAAAATAAAAAAACAAAAAAATAATTCATCCTGAGAGAATCAGAGAATGTATATCAGTTAAATTTACTTTGTTTTTTTTTTTTTTAAAAGATTGGCCCTGAGCTAACATCTGTTGCCTATCTTCCTCTTTTATTGTTTTCTTCTCCCCAAAGCTCCCCAGGACAGAGTCATGTATTCTAGTTGTAGGTCCTCTTAGTTCTCCCATGTGGGACTCCACCTCAGCATGGCTTATTGAACCACACTAAGTTCACACCCAGGCTCTGAACCCATGAAACCCTGGGCTATTGAAGCAGGGCTCATGAACTTAACCACTCAGCCACGGGGCCAGTCCCTAAATTTACTTTTGAACTGGATGCCTTTGTCGTGTCCCCAGTAGCTAATGGGATGAATTTCATTTCATGGAACATCAGTCCAGGGCCTGGACTTAGCAGGCCACCCTGAGACGAAATCACAGTGAGAAGCAGAGATCAGTGAGAGTCCAAAGCTCCTTTGTCCTTTGCTGTCAGCTCACATAAACCCCTCTGAAGTCTACACCCAGACACCAACTTAGGAGGAGCAGCAAGGGGAGCAGAAATCTGAAAGATAAATCTGAATTTATCCCAAAGAGACTGAGGAAAATAAAAGATGCTATTTTAACCAGAAGAGAAACAAGACTTCTAATAACACAGCATCAAAATTTGTGAGACAAAAACTGATAGAACTGTAAAGAGAAAGAGATGAATCCCTTGTCATTGCTGGAGATTTCTCCACCCTTCTTTCTTAAATGGACAGATCCAGCAGGCAGAAAATAAGGAAGAACATAACTGAATTCAACAACACCATCAACAAAATGGATATAACAAACATCTGCAGGCTACTTTATCTAACAACAGCAGAATACACATTATCTCAAGCTGACAGAATATACAACAAGATAGACCACAGTCTGGAACATAAAACACACCTTAAAAGTTTTAAACAACAGAAATCACATTTGTTCTCAGACCACAATGGAATTAAACTGGAAACCAATAATAAAAGATAACTAAAAATTCCCAAAATACCTGGAAATTGAACAACATAATTCTAAATAACACATGGGTCAAAGAAAATAATTTCAAGAGAAGTTAAGGGGCCAGCCCGGTGGTGCAGAGGTTAAGATCACATGTTCTGCTTCAGTGGCCTGGGTTTCACCAGTTCAGATCCCGGGTGCAGACCTACGTACCAATTGTCAAGCTATGCTGTGGTAGGCGCCCCACATGTAAAGTAGGGGAAGATGGGCAGGAATGTTATCTCAGGGCCAGTCTTCCTCAGCAAAAAGAGGAGGACTGGCAGCAGATGTTAGCTTAGGGTTAATCTTCCTCAAAAAAAAAAAAAAAAGGGCAGTTTAAGAATATTTTGAACTAAATGAAAATGAGAACATATCAAAACTTGTGATATGCAGCAAAAGGATTGCTTAGAAGGAAAGTTATAGCATTGAATGCACGCATTAGAAAAGAAGAAAGATCTAAAACCAATCATTGAGACTGTACTTTAGGAAGCTAGAAGAAGATCAAATTCAATCCAAAGTAAGGAGAAGAAAAGAAATAGTAAAAATGAAAGCAAAAATCAAAGAAATGTAAAACAAGAGATTAATAGAAAAAATCAACAAAACCAAAAGCTCACTCTGAAAAGTTCAATAATCCAAAAAGCCTCCAGTCAGGCTAACCAAAAAAAATAGAGAGAAATGACAAATTACTAATATCAGAAGTGAGAGAGGGGATATCACTACAGACCCCATGGACACTAAAGATTAAGAAAGCAATACTACGTGCAACTCTATGCTCACAAAATTGAGAACCTAGAGGAAATGGACCAATTCACTGAAAGACATTATCTGCCAAAACTCACACAAACAGAAATAGGAATCTGAATAAGCCTATATCTATTAAAGAAATTAAATCAATAATTAATAACTTTCAAAACAGAAAGCACCAGGCCTAGATGTGTTCACTGGTGAATTCTACTGTTTAAGTGAGAAATTATACCAATTCCCTACAATCACTTTCAGAGGACAGAAGCAGAGGAAACACTTTCTAACCCATTCTATGAGGCCAATGTTACCCTAACATTATACTTAATGGCAAGAAACTGGCATCTTTCCTACTAAGATAAAGAACAGGTCAAGGATGTCTCCTCCCAACATTCCCTTTCAACATTGTACTGGAAATGCTAGCTAATGCAATCAGACAAGAAAAGGAAACAAAAGCTGTACAGATTGGAAAGGAGAAAATGAAACTCTCTTTGTTTGCAGATAACATGATAATCTGTGTAGAAAATCCAAAAGAATCAACAAAAAACCTGCTGGAACTAATATGCAGGTATAGCAAGGTTGTTACACACCTATTAGAACGGCCAGAATCCAGAACACTGACAACAACAACAGCTGATGAGAATGTGGAGCAACATGAACTCTCATTCATTGCTGATGTGAACACAAAAAGGTACAGCCACTTTGGAAGATACTTTGTCAGTTTCTTATAAAACTAAACAAATTCTTGCCATATGATCTAGCAATTGTGCTCCTTCTGTTCACCCAAAGGAGCTGAAAATTTATGTTCACATGAAAACCTACATAAGGGTATTTATAGCAGGTTTAATTGCCAACACTTGTTAGCAACCAAGATATTCTTCAGTAGCTAAATGGAAAAATAAACTGTGGTACATCCAGACACTAGAATATTATTCAGTGTTAAAATGAAATGAGCTATTAAGCCATGAATAGGCATGGAAGAACCTTAAATGCATATTGCTGAGTGAAAGAAGCCAATCTGAAAAGGCTACGTACTGTATGATTCCAGCTATATGACACTTCGGAAAAGGCAAAAATATGGAGATAGTAAAATGATCAGTTGTTGTCAGGGATTAAGGACGAAAGGTAGGCAGAGCACAGAGGACTTTTAGGGCAGCGAAACTACTCTGTATGACACTGTAGAGGTATATGTATGTCATTATACATTTGTCTAAACCCGTTGAATGAACACCACCGAGAGTGAACCCTAGGGTGAACTATGAGCTCTGAGTGATAATAATGTGTCAATGTAGGTGCATCAATTCTAACAAATACTCCACTCTGGTGTGGGAGGTTGACAGCAGGGAGGCTGTGCTTGTGTAGGGGCAAGAAGTATCTGGGAACTCTCTGTACTTCCTGCTCAATTTTGCTGTGAACCTAAAACACTCTAAAAAAATAAAGGCTATTTTAAAGGGGAAAAGAAAAACTTATCAAGAGTAGTTTGCACAATGCTGTCCTCCTCTTGTTGTATAGTTTACAAGGATCAAGAATCTTTTCTGTGCCTTGTAAAATTCTCCTTCTCCATTCTAAGTTGGTATCAGCTTCCAACATTTTATCCTGTGTGCTTTCAAAGTCACAAAATATATCTGAGAGTTCCCTTTATGTGAGGTTTTTGTTGACACCACTTACTCTGGCACATCTTCATCCTTTTCTCCCAATCACTTTCTTCAGTTACATTGGTTTGGCCTTTACTAAGTTCCTTTGGCTGCATGTTTAGTCTCTTTAATGTCTGCAGATTGAACGTTCCCACAGTTGGCTGTTTCCTCTACAACTCCATTTATACTCTATTAGAACTTCACTTCCAGCTTAATCACTTTCTGCTTCTTTGCTGCCCTTTTGAGTTCATTGTCTCTCCTTCCAGTCTTGTGAAATGTGAGGTGGATATTCACTAGGAGACAAAGAGGCAGCACAAGGACATGTTTTGCTGTCTGTGTGTGAACTGAATAACGTGCACAGCAACCAAGCACTGCCAGACATGAAAGAAGTGACCTGACTGGTCCCGGATCATGACGCACATCTGTCATGGACGTGATGACTTGTGGACTGAAGACCTGGCTGTGAAGTTTGCACTTCATGTGCTTTCTCATAGCTGACGTGCGGTGGAAACCGAAACTTGATTTGTGTCATTGGGAGGCTGGGATTATTTAACTAAATCATGGTAACCGAAATTCATGCCCGGGAGACCTGTACAGAGCAAGGACTGCCTGTGGAGCATACGTGATATTCCATTGTAAGAAGAAACACCTAGAAGAATGTGAAATAGGATAAGAAATCATATTCTTGTTGTAAAGAAGTCTTTCCCTAAGCAGAACATGATACTGAGATATCATAAAGAAAAAGACAGCGGATTTGATGTCATAAAAATTAAAGAATTCTAGGGTCTGGCCCCGTGGCCAAGTGGTTAAGTTTGCGTGCTCCGCTGCAGGCGGCCCAGTGTTTCGTCAGTTCGAATCCTGGGCGCGGACATGGCACTGCTCATCAGACCATGCTGAGGCAGCGTCCCACATGCCACAACTAGAAGAACCCACAACGAAGAATACACACAACTATGTACCTGGGGGCTTTGGGGAGAAAAAGGGGAAAAAATAAAATCTTTAAAAAAAAATTAAAGAATTCTGCGTGGCAAATGCAATCTAAACAGAGTCAAAAGATAAATGTCAAACTAGGAAATATAATATAAACATGTGACCAAGGATTTGGCCAACAATTCTTTCCTCCACAGCAGTATGAGGAGGGGAAATCTTGGTGAGTCAAACCTCATGAATCAGGAGATGAGCGATTAAGCTAAATTTCTCATATGGTGTGGACTTCATTCTACAGAATGTGAAGTACCTTCCAACAGAAGAGGTGGCGTATTGCCAGTCTAACCCAGGTCCTTTGTGTGGAGAAACGTTGCACTTGGAGAAACGTTGAGTAACTGTGATGGATGAATCTCCTTTCGGTTCTGTAAGAAAAGGAGAACAATTAACAGAATGCCTGTTTCTCTGGGGCAGAATTTCAACATTATCTCTGTACCACTGAGCTTTGCAAAACATGGAAACATACAGTCTCCCGCAAATCCCTCCAACAATCAAGAGGGAAAGAAATGGAAAGGCTGCCGAACTTGGAATTACCTTTGTAGCCCCAACTCCTGAAAATCGTGATGATGGGAAACGTCGGAGCCAGGTCCCTGAACCTTAGAGGGCGCAGAGATCCAAACGAAGCAGAGTAGGAAGAACGCCTCTGATAACCCGCCTAGTTGAATTATCTATAGCCTCAGCTGGGAAATGTTGATTAGGAATGAGAGGCTACAAGCAGGAGCAGCTCCTGAAATTTGTGCCTAAATACCTCCGATATTCCTAAGGAATCGGCGGACAACTGTGTCAGAGAGGAGCTGACAAATGGAGGATAATAGCACAGAGATCACGCCCTTGTCAGCCGGCAGACAGAGAGCATTACTGATCCTTAGCAAATCATTACTGATCCTCAGAAAAATGTACTGTGACTGGGGCTAAGACCTGACTGGAATTTTCCATAGACGTGCGATACTGGAGCTGGGCTCGCAGCTGCACTTGCCAAATCACCTTTGCAAAGCACAGGAGGTCACAGCGGGAGGAGCAAAGGCTGCTCTGCTCTTTCTCAAGCAGAAAAAGATTTTCAAAGTGCCAGTTCCCTCCCACGCAGGATGGGGACGGCGGATACGGAGTAGCGATCAGCACAAGTATCGGCTCGTTCCCAGCTCAAAACTGGGGTGCAAGGTCTCAGGTGCTGGGTGGTCACTCACAGTCACTGAACAGGTGCTTCCTTGGGACTGGAGAGGAGGACTCCGGGCCCGGGCATCTGGCATCGGGTACCGGCTCTTCCTCTGACCTCCAGGCCGGCTTTAGACGAGCCCCGACACCTTTGCATCTATAGCTTTTGGTTGTTGCTCTTGGTTCTTTGTTTAAACATATGAAGTGGTGATAACACTACTTGGTGGGTATTCTGTTAAAACACCCTCCATTACCAAGAGCAAACCAAACAGGAAACCCTCCCTCTTGGTGAGCCTGCGTAACAGCGTCTGAGCTCTTCCACCTGGGCGAGGCTCAGAAACACGAGGAGAACAGCGTGAAAGAGGAGGCCGTGCAGAGCCTTGATCCGCGGGGTCTTCATACCCACGTGCGACCCTCAACCAGGATGTGTGGGGGTTAAGAACACAGGTAACAGTGCTTCAGAGAGTGTCCTAAAGTCAGAGCCCCAGAATTTAAATCTCCACTCAGAAAGATCCTAAGACTTGGGACAAGTTATTTCCCTAATCTTCATTTCCTGCATCTGAGGAAAATAAGACTATTTACCTTGTGGTGGGCTGAATAATACCCTTGCCCAAAAATGTCCCTGTCCTTAACCCCAGAGCATGAGGTCACACTAAATGGCAAAAGGGATTTCACAGGTGGGATTAAGTCCAGGGCACTGAGGTGGGGGGATTATCCTGGATTATCTGGATGGGCCCTAAATGTAGTCACAGGTGATCCTATAAGAGAAAGGCAGAGGGAGATTTTACTGCAGCCTGAGAGGTGATGATGAAGCCGGGATTGGACTGATGCGGCCCAAAGCCAACGAATGCTGGCAGCCACGAGCAGCTGGAAAAGGCAGGGAAGTGGGCTCTCCCTCAGAGCCTGCAGAGGGAGCATGGCCCTGCCCACCCCTGGTTTCGGCCCGGTGACACTGGTTCCGGACCTCTGACCCCCAGAGCTGGAGGAGAGTAGGTGTGTCTGCTTTAAACCACCCAGCTGGTGGTGATCTGTTCCAGCAGCCAGAGGCAACCGAGACGCACCTCACAGGAACTGCCGCCCCAATCAAAATGTGCCCCTGGAAACACACTTAGCGGCGTGTCTACACAGTAGGTGTGCTGTATGTGTACGCTGTCCTCGGAAACTCAAGCTTTGGTTTTGAGGGGTCACTGAAACCAGGACAATGGTCACCGTTCTCCTCCGTGTTCATCCTGGTAACAAACGCCTAGACATGGTGGAAAGAGCTCTCCCCTCCCCCACAGGCCTCTCTCCTCCTGCTCCTGGGAGGGAAAGGCTACTGCTCGTCACTTAAGTCTCGTTACTCTTTTCCTTCCTGTTTTTTTTCCCTACTCTTCATCCAACTGGTCTTTCTGAACTTTAAAGAAAACAAAGTCGTTTCCCACTGGATTCAGATGCTACCCCAAGTTCATATTCCCACCAGGTCCTTGTTCTTATCTCTAGGTCTCATCACCGGAAATTTTTGAGCTTACACCCTTCCGAGGTTCTGGCATCACTCATCTTTTCATTTCTTGCTTCTGCCTTTAGTTCCGGTTGTTGTCCATTTCGTCTTTTCCCTAAATGCGGCTCATCATAGGTGACACAGCACAGTGACAAAAGTCTAGTCAGTCTGGTTTTAAATCCTGGGTTTTTGCCACCTACTTACAGTGTGACATTGGGCAAGCTGTTAAACCCATCTGGGCCTCAGTTTCCTAAAAAAAAAAAAAAAAAAAAGAGTGGATATTAAGAATAATACCTATCTATAACGTTGTTACTATGAGGATTAAGTGAGTTAATATTTGTAAGCACTTAGAACAGTACTTGTCATAGTGTTCACACTGCAAATGTTTTTAGGTATTGATCAGGATTGCTTTTTGAACATTTTACCTCAACACACCCCCTAGCCCCCACCTCTTTGCCCATAAATTTTCATGTGTCCTCCAATCCTCTGAAAACCTACTTCTGACACAGGCTCTGCTGTCAAACTTAGCCTGGATTTAAGACATAGGTACTGTTTATCTGCGAGGGACAATTTTTCAGAAGAGCTTTCATTTTGTTTTTCTGCCCCCTCCTTGCCCGGCAGCCTTGGACACATCCCGGAGATCCATGTCATGGCTCCAACCCTTAGCAGCTGTTTGATTCCATGAGCCTGTTTTCCTGTCCGGAAGGGGCGTCTGAGGGCAGCGCCCCTGTCCTGGGACGGGCGCATCACCGTTTCCAGCTCTGTCCCAGGTGAAGTGTGAACCGCTGCTCAATGGGCCTCATTACGTCACCTCACCCTGGGATTGGCAGTGACTGGTTCAGGGAGGGCCTGGGCAGGCTCAGCCAGGGCAGGGCCAGTTTCCAGGTCTCTGAAATGAATGTATTTAGGGCAAGAAAGACATGTACATATGAGCCTGAAATTCTCAAATTTCTACAAGCCACCTTCTAGCTCTAGGTTATAGGGAAATTACCCTGCTTATTACTAATCAGAGTTTTAGCCCAAAATCCCACACAAGGTTTTAAATCTAATGAGATGTATGGGGCCCTTGGCCCTTGGCTCTCACCAAGGCCTAGACCACTTTTGGGCACCAGAGAGAATGTGGACCATTCGCCTCATGACCCCCTGGATTGCTGGTTGAAACCCAGATTGCCAGATCTCCCACAAAGCTAGGAAGTTAGGAAGATGGGACCAGAATGATGCATTTTCCACAATTAGTGGTAGATGAGTGTTTTCGTCCCAACCTAGAAGCAGTCTAGTAGCCCCTTGGGCCCCCTTTCTTCTAGGACCACATCTGTACTTTGGTCTTACAGCTTCCAAACTAAGTTGGGAGGAGCAAGAGTTCTGCAAAAGGAAGGGATCCAGCATAGTAAACAATATTGAGTTTGAAAATACGGAAATACTTTATTATGAGCAAATAGTGCAAGGAGGAAAAAGAGGGAGGCAGCTAAACTTTTAGGAAAAGCAACAAAACCTATATAAGAAAATAGTAGTTGAAGCAAAAAGAAAACTAAAATATATCATGATTGTAAACAATTAATGTTAAAGACAGAAATAAGGGCACTATATCTACAGAGAAGAAATTACAATCCTATCCGCTATTTTCCCCAGGAGTGAGCAATATTTAAATAGTCAATACAGTCTCATGCCGCTTAACGACAGGAATAGGTTCTGAGAAATGCGTCGTTAGGTGATTTTGTCGTTGTGTGAACATCACACAGTACTTACACAAACCTAGACAGTATAGCCTACTACACACCTAGGCTATATGGTACCAATCTTATGGAACCACCATTATATATGCGGTCCGTCATTGACTGAAATATTGTTATGCGGTGCAAAACCGTAAAATTTATTAGTTTTCAACCCTTAGAGCCAACCTGTGGGATAAAACAATAAAATCCAGGACAATGCTTCAACTGCATGACAAAATGTAAATGTTAACAGCACAAATAAAAGCAAACACATTATTGACAGAAGGTGAGTTGTTCAAGGGGAAAGGAAAGGCACAGGAACTGTGGGGACACAAACAGTTTCACACGGAAAGTCATGAGATTTGGGTGAAAGTTGATAAAACAAGAAATAAACAATAATACCTAATATTCCTTGAGAGCTTCTGTGTGTGGGACACTGAAGGCTGCAAATGAGTTATTATTTGCATCGTCACGAGCAACCCCATGAGAGGGGTATTATCCATTTCCTGGGTCTACAGGTGAGGAAACAGAGGCGCAGGAAGGTTGCGTGAATTACTCAGGGATGCAGAGCTAAGAAACTGAAGAACAAGGATTCCAGGCCAGGGGTCCATCTCCAGGACCAGAGCTCTCAGCCCCTGTGCTGCCACTTCCTCATCACTAAAGGGAGCAAATTGACATGACGCCACAAGAGAGAAGCAGCAAATGATGAGATGAATATGACGAACTGGAAAGGAAGGGGGAGGAAAAGCAGCGGGAGAGGGAGTTTGTCCTCCCCAACATGTTAGGTGGTAAAAATGCCTAAATGCATCTGTTGTGAGGCAGCAGGATCAGCATAATGTTTAGGATTATGGGGGTAAAATCAAAGTAGAGAGAAACTCTCTGGAGAGGGGAACGGGGGTGAGAAAGGTTGAATTTCAGTATTATTCGAGTTGCTATTGTGTTCGTGTATTTTCATAAAAAAATAAAAGAATATTTCTATATATTTAGAAATACCTTCAGCTGTATAAGTGCATCAAAACATGAAATTCAAAATTATCTTTACATCTCTTACACATTTGTTAAACGTTTGCCTTATCAGGGTCATTGTTTTCAGCTTGAAGGCCGCCTTCTTTTTGTAAAAGAAAGAGTAAAGAATATGAATTTTTAAAATTTCTTACCGAGGGCATTGCAGGCGTAGCAGAGAGAGGGCGCAGGACTGTGAAAGTAAACTGGGTTTCAGGCCTGCCTCTGAGAGGCGGCTTGACTGCAAGGGGCTGGTGATACTGTGAGCCAGGGAGCAGGGGCGTGGCTCTCTGGACTGTGATTGACAACTTAGAGTGAGTGATGGGTGGCAGGGGCCTGGAGGGGTCTGGCGGCCTCTCTGGGGGACGCTCTTTGCTTTACAGGGCTGCTCCCATCAGCGTGGCGCTAGGCTTAGTGCTGTGCATTCTTAGGCTCAGTTATCACATTTTTCCATGTGTTTACTTCATAAAAGTCAGCACTTCTATGCTCCCTTTACAATGGGGATCTCCTTTTGAATTGCCTGGTGAAGGTAATCAGAACACCACTGCTTCAGGAACTCATATATGTATATGTATATGTATATGCTCTATCTCCATCCATCATCTATGTATCTGTGTATCTATCGTCTGTCTATCTCCCTGCCTCCGTTATCCCTACCGTCTGTACTAGTCTGTTCAGGCTGCTCTAACCAAATATCATAGACTGGGGGGCTTAAACAACAGACATTTATGTCTCACAGGTCTAGAGGCTGGAAGTCTGAGATCAAGGCAGATTCAGCTCCTGCTGAGAGGCCTTCTTTTGGCTTGCAGATGGCCACCTCCTTGCTGTGTCCTCACATGGCAAAGAGAGAAAGCTCTGGTGTCTCTTCCTCTTCCTATAACAGCACTAATCCCATCATGGCAGCTCTGCCTCATGGCCTCTTCTAAATCTAATAACCTCCCAAAGGCCCCACCTCCAACCCCATCAGACCCGAGGGGGTTAGGGCGTCAACACATGAATTCAGCCCATAACTCTATCTGACTGTATGTCGTCTATCGGCCTGTCTGTCTATCCATCTATCCTTATGTATAGAACAATAAGAACATGGCTTATGAGTCACTTCCCTACATTACTTTACTTTCTCCTTCCAAAACTCTTTCAAGGTAAACAGGCCTTAGATTAAGCACTGAGTTCACTGAGACACTTGAAGGTTGAGTCAACTGTTTGCGATCACGCACTGATAAATGGTGGTACAGAGAATTCACCTCACATCTTCCCTGTCCTCCCTCCCACTTGCTGACTCTTCCAGCCACCTGAGTTTACTGACTGCTCCCTGAGGACACTGGGCATCCTTCCTCTGGGTCTTTGCCGTGATTATTCCCATGATCTGGGATGCTTTTCCCTCAGACCTCTGTCTCAGTCGCCTCCCTCTAGACTGTTCAAGTCCCGCCTTTCCAGTGAGCCTCGTCCTGTCTGCTGTTTAACTCGAAAGCCCTGCCTCTCTGCCCACAGTCTCAGTCCTCCACGTGCCGCTTTATTCTCCAGAGCATCTGTTCCTGGCTCACCTATCAGACAATGTACGTAGGTTTGTTGTTTCTTTTCTCCCCTCCAACTGGAGTGTGGGCTCCACACAGTGAGGAGTTTTGCCTTTATTAGGTCTAGTCGAGACCCTGCAGAACTGGATGCAATTGTAAATCATGTAATTTGATATTTTAGTGGTTTAGATTAGAGCCAGGTTAGTTATTAAAGAGGATCTTTTCTGATATTTTTAAGCATCATGATAAATTCTAGTAAACTTAAATTTTCAGTAGTTACAGGGCAGGCATGAGCTCTTGCTTCCTCTGTTCCTCCAGATGCGAGAAACTGGATGCTAAATCCATCCTCTGGGTGAAGTGGGAATGTGTGAGGACGACTAGCCTAAGTGTAAAGTAAATTAAAAGATGCACAAAAAAGACACTTAAATATTTTAAAAACTAAAATCATAAAATGTGGTTTCCTGTCACATGTCAGGGATTATCTGGCCTCCAGTGAGTCAGATTTGGGGAGAGAAGAGAGCAGCGTGGAGGGAAGAGGCCAGGCTAAGTCCCCATCTCTCCCCTGTCTGGACCTTCCTTCCTCCTGGAGTGTCACCTCACACTCAAATCCCAGATTCCAGGGGTCAGCACGTGCAGTCATGAAGTGTGGCTGCTTCCACATCCCAGTCGCTGGGACACAGAACATTTTGCGTAGTTAAGTCTGGCTCAACTCATCACCACTCGTATATGTCCATTCTTCCTCTACAGCTGAGTAAAGACACATGAGCAGAGGCAGAGTAACAAGAGCAAGGTTTATTTATATATACATACATAATCTGGGGAAGATAAGGGCCCACTGAAGCAAATGGAGAGGGGGAGAGGAAGCCCCTATAAGCAGCAGTGGGCATTCTGCCAGTGCCCAGACTGGAGAAAAGCAGCCCAGAGACTGGGGCGGCCACGTTAACAGTCAAGCCGGGATGACACGGTTGATGCTACATGCAGCTTCTTCTGTTCTCCACGCTGGAGCTTCCCAAGTCTGGGGCAGTTCTGAACTGGGCTCCTGTGCCCCTCACCCTCCAACACACACACAACACACAGACCCTATAAACACACCCCTACACACACACACAACACACACAACCTACACACATGCACACACCTCCACACACATACACATTGCACACTACACATACACACACACATAACCCACACATACACCCCTGAGGTGTGGTCCTCTGGCTGCTGTAGGAAGAGAGCAGGTTCAGTTTTGCTTAAAGGGGCTGAGTCTCCTTCCAGTGGAGCAAAGCCCGTTCCTGGTTACACACAGTTTGCAGAGGAAGATCTGCTCCTTATTTGTTGAGATTCCTGACACAAGAAAGGAGTTGTGGGTGGCTCCTATGAGGCCCTGGCAGGTGATGAGGGTGCCCCAGAGGCAAGGTACTGCTTGCTGTGCCCTGAGCACAGGCACATTTGCTCTGACCAGGAGCCTCCAAACACAGTGGTGACTCCCCCAAAGTCAGAGTGGTATCCTGAGTGAGGGGCTCAGGTGTTTTGACTGAGAGTAGAGGTTTTTCTCTAAAAATGTACAGCGCTGTCCCCTCTTACGCAACCTGTGCTTTGCCCAGGGGGACCCCAGGGGCTCTGTATGAACAGGGGACCATGTGTGTATGCAGTCTCAGCAGGTATGGTGTTGTCTCCATCATACCATCTGTGCTCTGCATAGATGGGTTCCAGGTGTTCTGATGGCAGGTGGTGACACAGGGCCCTCCCATCACAGGTGAGACGTTGTTCTCTCTGACTGCATCCCCTGTGGTTTGGCCAGGTGGGCCCCAGCTGCAGTGATGGAAAGCAGGAATACCAGCAGCAGGGAAGAGGACAAAACTTACAAAGGAAATTGCCCATATAGAGCCGGTTGTGCCCCAGACAATCCCCAGAACGGAGTATGAAACTGAGAGAGCTTCTTAGCTTCTGACTCCTCTCAGGGCCAGGCAGGCACTGCACTGTTCAGCGTGGCACCTGTGACCTCTCTTTAGAACATGTCACAGAGAAAGGGCTGCCAGGGGCATGCATCAACCCAGCGCCTGAAGAGATGGTGCCAAAGGGCCAAGGGCAAAGAGCGAGGTCCCCACAGCCAGCACCAGCTGGACTTTCCAGCGCCTGGGACTCCCTGCTGCGGGTTGCAGGTGTTGGTACCAGATACGTCACCAGGCGAGGGCAGTTCAGGACTGGGAGACCCCATCCCCAGAATCACCCCCACTGGGTGCTGGCTCTGCAGGCCTCTCAGTGCCTGGGTATGTGTTGCTGGCCATTTCCCTAGGGTCCCCGAGTTCAGGGCCTGCTCAAGGCTGAGCCAGGAGCCACCCAGATCCTGCCATGGTGTAGCCTGCCTCCCCTGGGGACAGCCCAGCTTCTCTGTGAGGCCTGGCACGAGGTGCACCTTCATGGCTGCCTGGGCCACCAGCATCATCAGCCAGGCAGGAAGGTTTCTGAGGAGGGGATGGGAGCCTGACCTGCCTGGATGCTGCATCCACGACTGCCCTCCCTGGCAAGCATGCTCTTTCCTCACTTGTTTTTAGAAATTTGGTAAAATAACATTTGAACCTTAGATGTTCCTCAGGTCGCACAGGTGATGGTGGCTTAGCCAGGATTCACCCAGCCCGTGAGGTTCCAGAGCTCCTGCTCTAGATGTTTCTCTATCACATATTCATCGGTTTACCCTTGTTTTTGTAGTCCTCAGGGTACTTAGCGCTGAGCCATACCTATAGTGAGCACATGCCCTGCCCAGGAGGAGGTCTTCTTTAGTTCAACCCCTAAGTTGATCATGGGCCACGCTGGGTTCCAGTCTCAGAAGGTATAGATCAGGGACCACCAGTCGTCAGCATGCTACCAGCCCACGTTTCTGATTGAACCTTGCAACCCAGATTGTCTCTCTGGTCTAGTTTGAAGGATCCAAACATGTAAAGATTGTACTGCATTAATTACCAAGTTAAAGTAGTCCAGGGCCTCTGCAACCAGGTGAGGGAGAGTTTATGAGGGAGAAAAAATCAGTTATAGAAAATAAAGAAGCCAAATGATCTCTATACATCTGAATTATGTTTGTTACATTTTAAAACCTGTTGTATCTCCTGCCAAATCTTAAAGTTTCCTAAAATTCAACATGATCAAAACAGAAATCACGAAAATTTCTTATCCACAAACCGGGGCCTTTTACATTATTTTCTATACCAGTGGTACCATCATCCACCCAGATCTAAGATCCAAAAACTTATCAGCCATTTTGTCTTTCATATTAAATCCACCCCTAATGACACTGAGTTTATGTACTAAATACATCTTGAATTTTTCCATTTTATCTCTCTTTAGTACCACTATATTCTCTCTTTGACGTTTATTTCTCTCTCTTTTCCATACTACAGCTGGAGGTAGCATTGAAAATGCAAATAGGATCAGATCACTAACCACCCAACGTAACCCCTTCCTTCCCATTTGTCTTAGAATAAGGTTTCAATCTGTAATGGGGTTTAGAAAGCCCTTCTTGTCTGTCTCCTGCCTCCCTTTCCACTGCTACTTCCTACTGCTCTCCTTCTTGCTCTGTACGCTCACCCTTCCTTCAGTCTCTCCTCTGGGTTCTGCTCCCTCAAGCTACACATTGTGTCTCAATGTGGAACTTCTTCCCACTCTATCCTTTACTCCTGGTTAATTCTTATCCTTCCTTAAGATCCCAGCTTCCTGAGAGAAGCCTTCGGGGTCCCCGGGCCAGGTCAGCTCCCCTGCTGAAGGCATTTATACTGAATAGTGTGGACCTTCTTTTCCCTGCTCTTGTTTCCATCGATAATTATACATCGCCCCTGGGATAGGAGGAGCCATATCCGACTTTGCTTCCCAGGCCCAAGGCTGGCACTCAATAAATAGAGAATTAGTGAATGGGTCTATTCTCTTCCTAGTGGATGGACTTTTCCTGAGCTTGTCTCTTCATTCTTTCTGCTACAAAACTGGCTTTGGAAAATCCTGGCTAGATTCCCTTTTTTTTTTCTCTCTCCAATTTACTGGTTAAGATAAATAAGGGTCACAATAGTAAAGAGGACAATAATGAATAGACTATTGTCTATTTCCATAAATTCTAGAGGATAACTTTAAAAAATCTCTCTTTTCATCTGTTAATAACTAGATGATAAAAGATACAAGTTTGAAAGGAATTTATGTCTGTCTATAAAATTGTCAAGGAGGCTGATTGAGGCTGAAATTATAGCAGAAGAGTTTCGCATCTAACTCCCCCACACTTAGAGAACTTTCCCTCCTTCTCGCAACCTATTTTAATTGCTTCCTTCTAAAGTTTCAGTAATTTTCTCTTGCATTACCCAGCTCTTGTACTAAACGCTGAAATGAGTATAATACTTATTCTAACCTTGGTGAGAAATGTTCAGGCAATTATTTCCAGTTCTAAACATTAAGTTTTAGGTTGGTGCAGGAGAATTGCATGGTTGGGTAATTCCAGTACGGCCAACAGTGGAAGCTAGTTGGGAGCTTATATTTCTGTTTTGACCAGACCCTGATTTATATTTGTATAAATGTGTTATATCCCCAAACCTCTATTGCGAGTTTGGTGTAAGCTTGCAGGCATATAGTCATTGGAGGCTTGAGTTCCACTCTCATTCACAAAGAACTTAATTTCAAGGGGGAAGTAATAACAGTATTATTTCAACCACCACCTCTTTTCTTTTATTTTTATAAGAAAATGTGTTCCACGCTCCAGCAATGGATACCAAGACCAGAGAGTCTTGCATTTCTCACTGAGCTCAGCTGTTCTAGCCGTAAGGACGACAGGAAATAAGCAAGGGCACTATTCCTGCCTTTGGTCTCTGCCACTACTGAGTCTTTGCAACTCTCCACTTTCAATGAACTTCCGCCACTACAGAGTACATTCTCCAGGTGCTCTGGATTGAGACTGTGTAGACAGAAGTCCCAGGCCAAACTTGCCCCAAGGCCCCAAGGCTCCTGATAGAATGCTTACGTGTAGAAATGTCTGTACCTTGAATTCACAAACAGGCAGGTCCACGTACAAGCCATGGGATTCTCTAGAAAGATGGACTTCCTTAAAATTAATTTTATCACTTCCAGTGCCAAGTCATGTAGGATATTCGGAGAACACTAGTGGTAACAGCTTGTAACGGACATTGACATTCACTCCCTCATAATGAGCTCATTTTCTCTAAGTTCTTTTGGACAGCAAAGTAGAAATATCAAAGTATCTTGCTATACCCACCAAAAGTTTTGTGATTATGAGTAAGCTTAAGTCAACTTGTTTTAACAAAGCAATGGCTGAAAGATGACATGCAAAGACTGAGAATCACTTACTTGGGCAGCTTCATAGAAGGAAGACTTCAAAGTTATGCTAATTAGAGGTATTATAGCCTCAAGATAAAAGCTTTCTAATGAACTAATTTTATAGACACAGAGCTCCAATGTTGAATCAGTCCCTACTCGGGCTGCATACTTGGGGCTGCATATATTTGTTTCCACATTAGCACCTCTTTTACACCTTTTTTATACTAAAGAATTTGTTCTGACTACCAATCAAAGCTACTTTACTAGAAAAAAGTAAAATTGCAAGAGAAAGGACTTAGTAAATCTAGACATAGTATTCCCTTTCAGAAAACAGAGAAAGTTAGAGGCAGACGGCCCAGAGAAAGAAAATCATAATTGGTAAACATTGTTCACTCTGTCCCTCATGCAAGTATTAATTGATCTGCTATTATGTCAAAGTCATCATAGTTGACAGTATGAGCTCCTTGCCCCAAGAAGCATAAAAATTTCGAGTTACCAAGGTGAAAGTAGGTATGGTCCCCGGGCAAAGTGAAAAAGGGCCTGAGAAGGAGCAATTGAGGAGAGAAACTTGGGAGGTATACGCTGGAAGGTGTCAGAGCTGAGAGGGGAAACTGCTGAGGAGGTGAAGTCCACCCTGCTCTCCACCCCCACCTCCTGGAGCCCGAGGAAGAGCTCCGCAAAGGGAAGTGTGCAACGGAAAAAACGGCTCTCCAGCCACAACCTAGACATACTGGAAGATGGCGAGGGAAGGAAGCAAGAGCTAGAGAAACGTAGGGGTAGTCCGACATGTTAGAGGAAACCTGTTTCCAGATGGTATCAGGAGAAATTTAAATATCGTAAGACAAAATGAAAAAACACCCTGTTCTCCAACACATGTCTCAGGCCACATGTTGAATTGGATGAAAACAGAAAGTGCGTCCCTTCTGAACAGCGATTCTTTTAAGCCTGGCCCAGGTCTATGGCACAGAACTGGGTGTGGGAGAATCCAGGGACCCCAGAGTGGAATCTCGACAAGAGGCAATTCCTCTGGAATTTAGGTATAAGATCATTCTGGGTTTAATTCTCAACTCCGCTTCTTTGAGGAATTCTGACACTATAAATTTCCAGGGGTGAAAAAAATAGCCCTCCTGGAAAGGTAGCATATAGGGAAGGAATTTTGACTGTGCTTTCTTCAAATATGAAAGTGCTTCTTTAGCTGCAACATTCTGGACCATTGAAAATTTAGCTGATTCTTGTAATGTCATGAAAAAAGAAACTGCAACAGATTGAAGCAGGACAAGTTTTAGGCTTATTTGAGAACTTAAAGATCAAGGTATTTTAAAAAGGAGTTTGTATGAATTCCAAAAATGTGAGAGAGAGGGGAGGAAAGAGGAAAGTGATTTTTAAAGCATATTTAGGACGTATATGTCTATAAACTTGCTCTTATCTGTATTTTTTGGTTGTGTTTTGGACTTCATGAAGTCTTACCTGTTTTTTTTTTTTTTTTTAAAGATTTTATTTTTTTCCTTTTACTCCCCAAAGCCCCCAGGTACATAGTTGTGTATTCTTCGTTGTGGGTTCTTCTAGTTGTGGCATGTGGGACGCTGCCTCAGCATGGTCTGATGAGCAGTGCCATGTCCGCACCCAGGATTCAAACTAACGAAACACTGGGCCACCTGCAGCGGAGCACGCGAACTTAACCACTCGGCCATGGGGCCAGCCCCCCTGTTTTTTTTTTTTTTTTAAGATTATGCTAGTTTACAACCTTGTGAAATTTCAGTTATGCATTATTGTTAGTCATGTTGTAGGTACACCCCTTCACGCTTTGTGCTCTCCCCCCACCACTCCCTTTTCCCCGGTAACCACCAATCAGTTCTCTTTGTCTGTATGTTAACTTCCACCTATGAGTGGAGTCATACAGAGTTCGTCTTTCTCTGTCTGTCTTATTTCACTTAACATAATACCCTCAATGTCCATCCATGTTGTTGTGAATGGGATGATTTTGTCTTTTTTATGGCTGAGTAGTATTCCATTGTATATATATACATCATATCTTCTTTATCCAATCATCAGTTGCTAGGCACTTAGGTTGGTTCCACATCTTGGCTATTGTAAATAATGCTGCGATGAACATAGGGGTGCATGGGACTTTTGGAATTGCTGATTTCAGGTTCTTAGGATAGATACCAGTAGTGGGGTGGCTGGGTCATAAGGTATTTCTATTTTTAACTTTTTGAGAAATCTCCATACTGTTTTCCATAGTGGCTGCACCAGTTTGCATTCCCACCAACAGTGTATGAGGGTTCCTTTTTCTCCACAACCTCTCCAACATTTGTCACTCTTGGTTTTGGATATTTTTGTCATTCCAACAGGTGCAAGGTGATATCTTAGTGTAGTTTTGATTTGCATTTCCCTGATGATTAGTGATGATGAGCATCTTTTCATGTGTCTATTGGCCATCTGTATATCTTCTTTGGAGAAATGTCTGTTCATGTCCTCTGCCCATTTTTTGATCGGGTTGTTTGACTTTTTCTTGTTAAGCTGTGTGAGTTCTTTATATATTATGGAGATTAACCCTTTGTCAGATAAATAACTTGTAAATATTTTTTCACAATTAGTGGGTTGTTTTTCTGTTTCAATCCTGTTTTCCCTTGCCTTGAAGAAGCTCTTTAGTCTGATGAAGTTTTACCTGGTTTTGATTGTTGCTCTGAGGTTACAAAGACACTTTTAATTGTTCTCACTCTGAGGAGGAGTTGGCATGCACAGGGAGGAACAGAGGCAGGAGTGTCACAGGAAGGGTAGGTAAAGTGTAAGAGGGCAACCATAACGTTCATAACCTGCTTTGGGTTCAAGCTACATAGCAATTTAAGGCCTGCCTCAAAGAGAAAAGACTTACTGAAGACAGAAAACCTTTTACTGAGTGAAAAACACAGGTGAGATTCATCTGTTACCTACACTTTACCACCTTTGAGTCTGTGTACAGACTAAAGTATTTATAGGAATAGGAGGCAATCATTTATTCTCTCACATGATATCCACTCTCGAAGAGTTTGCATTCTGGTATGCAGACAGCCAGGAAAGAGACAAATCCAAAGCAGCACGATGATGATGATGAGGAGGAGGGTAGAGTTGTGTACAAGGTACCTTGGAGCTAGGAGAGCAATCCTCTCTGTCACCCTGGAAAGGCAGAGAAACTTCACAAAGCAGGTATCATGAGTTGCATTTAGAAAAAGGATGAGTGCTTTCCAGTTGACCAAGGTGAAGCGGGGATCATTCCAGGCAGAGGTCATAGCACAAAAACATACGAGGAGGCCTGTGAAGTTTAGGATATTCAGCGAATTATAAATTGTTAGCTCCAAGAGGGTGGGGAAAGGCCATGACAAGGAGATGCAGGCAAGCAGAAGGTGGAGCCCAGATTACTAAAGTGATGTTACAGTGTTTAGATTTTCTTCTGTAGGTGTTATGAAGATATAGAAAGTTCTTAGGAGGAAAATGACATGTCCAAATTCTCAGCTTTGAAAACTTTTTTAACAATGAGTCTGTCAGAACCAACAGTTCTCCCATCATATTAATTAGTCAAGATAGCATTTCTCAGCAGACTTTGAGCTTGCCTTCAATATGTCAAATGTTGAAGCTTTTCTCAGAAGTTTCTGAATGTGACTATATGACTTCCTGACCTCTAATTCTTGCCCTTTAGAAAATTTCTAGCCCTGATCTAGTAATCTAGTAAGTAAATGTATGTAGACACTGATCTCCAGAGGAACAGAAAATTAGCCACTGGGAAAAATATATTTATTTTTTAATTCTTATCTGCTGGCAAAGAGAACAATTCAGAGGCTCTTTCATTCTTAGGATACCACTGTTAGGAGTACTCAGGGTGTCAAATGCATTAGCAATAGAAAATTTAGTCTAGGTCTCACTTAATGAGGGAGAGGGAGGGAACCTATTGTAATAGTTGTCAAGAAGAACTCATCTTTACAAAAGTCATCTAACCGGCAAGTCCCTGGAATTTGTTGTTGCATGAAGTTGCCATAATTGGGCAAGAAGAAGGAGGTTAAATTAAGATTGTCAGCTATTCTTAAGTGAGATTTTCAGGTCAAGGAGATTCCCAGGCCCAAGAATACTATTTATGAAACAGTAAGAAGTACCACATCACTGCCCTGTGGTTCTCAACCGTAAGTTATGTCATGGGGCTATAACTGCCCTACTCATGATTTCTAAGAGTGGGAAGCAAAGTGATTTGAGGATTACAAAAGAAAGCCACTCTACGCAGGAGAGGAGGAAATCAAGTGTGACAGCTAGATACAAGTATTCTTAGAAACAGGCTCGCATGATTCGTGTAGAAGTTATAAAGAGCTGTTAGTGAAGTCTAGTGTTTTTCAATCTCTCTCAGCAAAGTGTAAAAACTCCCTCACCTCTAGGATGAGTGGAAGTCTTCCTACATTATATCTGAGTTAATTTGGGAATTGTGCATCTTCTTCCAGAGACATGTAAGATTGCCTTTGTCTTTCCAGTTTTAATGCTTCTTGAGCTTTGGAGTTAGGTCCAAAAGTGGCAAAGTGAAAAAATCATCATCTAGGGATCAGAAATCCAATTTCAGTCCTGGTTATGCCACCTACAAGTGGTCTTGTGGGGCCATTGGGTTTCAATTGAACATCAGGATTCTGATTTTTAAAATTGGGACATTACTCACCACTCTGTTAGATTGCTTTTGCTGGATGATGCTGTGTGGATCCACAGACAATTCGCAAGCATCAACCTAATATTTTAATAAAGATATACAAATAGAAGCATCAGTGTTAGTGATGGCCAAAGAGTGGCCTATTAAGATGATATCTGTTTAGGAGAGGAAACGTGGTGGTGAAGTTGAAATTAATGATCTTTGAGGGCCTGAGTGAATGATACAAGTGATGGGAAATTGGAAGGTCTGAATTTTCCTCTTAAGAACTAAGATTTTGGCAGGAGACGATTGTCAGGCTTTCCAGCTTAATGAAACTGCAACTTTGATGTGGTAATAGAAGCTAATTTTATAGATTGGCCTTGAATTTTAATGATTCACAAAAGAAGTACTTAAAGATACTGTAGCTAAGAGGCTAACGTCTGAAGTCCTGCATCAGAGGGAGCACTGCTTCCTTCTTTCTGGTGATCAGCATCCTGTTGGCCCAGGCGACAGCAATCATAACTGTTCCATGATGTTTACAGCCAGAGCATCAACATGATGGCATCAGACTGGGTGAGAAGGTACACGTAGATTGGCTGGAGAGAGAAACCACACAATTTGAGAACCATTACATTTACCATATATAAATCAGAGCATATTATCTCCTTGCCAACATAAGCTCCCTCCTCTGACTTTTCTTCTAGGTACATAAATGTGCAATTATTTCTGACTTTTTTTGTCTCTTTCCCTTGTTCCATCATTCAAACAGTTGTCAAGACCTAGACATTTTTGCTGCAGATCGTTTTTGCATCCTTATCCAAAAAGAGAGAGGACACTAAGGACTCACACTATCTATGATGATCCAGATATGGATAGCTTCTAGAAGTCTGGCTTCTGTTGGACTGTGAGGAATTCAATAGACCGATGAACTGAGCTTGAAGACTACTCCCAAATTCTTGTTTCCATTGAGATCCCCTTCTTGTCACCCTGGTGATCACTGTCTTGCAAACTTTTCAGCATCCTCCCTCCTCTTCTCCGTCACAAGAATGTGTTCTTTTGTTTGTGTCAATTTCCTACTTGCCCCTTGACTTAAAGAAATTTGACTCTCCACCAATAGACTAAATCATTTCATTCTTGTCTGTTGAGTTTCCCGCAAGAGCTGTGGCAGTTTTGACCACAGAAATAGTTGTCCATAACTTCAGCTATTCACTCTTGCTTCAAGGGTCTGGAAGAAGGTCAGCTGGATGTTCTCTACTCTCACTTTATAGTGCTTGGTCTTACTCTAGTTTCCTGACTTCCCCTTCCTTTCCATCCCTGGGCCCATCACCAACTACTATGCCTGGTTTTCTTTGAAAAGAATTTGGGGTGGGGTAAGGGCAGTAATATCACAAATAACCCAACCATATAAATGTTATAAGCATTTTCCCAGCATTTGAAAGACATGTGGTTACCAATTTCAAAGACAACTAAAGCCAAATCTAAGTTGCTGGGTCCAAACTCTATCACTGTAATCTAGCATAACCTGGTTCTTCCTCAAATTCCTTCCATCTCCTTGAGATGTCCTTGGGAGATTTATTATACTCCCCTGGGCAGTTGTCCACACTGCTCTCTTGAACGCTACAGGCAGAGAAACTATGTTTCCAGGTCCTGCCCTGTGGCCACCTTAGCCTCTGATATCAGTGTTACATCCACTGTGTGCCCAGGGCACTTCCTCTCCAGTTCTTCCTTCCTTGTTCTTGCTGCTGCACTAAGCTGCCTACACACTGGAGGTCATTCTCTGAAGACAGATTTGGAGACTAGGTCTTGTTGCAACCAAAGCGAAGCTGTAGTTTCGGGCAATAGTCCAAAAGCTGGTTCCCCTGCTTGCCCATTGTAGTCTTCACACCTGTAAATTAAATAAAACCCTATCCATCTTACAGTATTATTATGAGGATTTAATGAGACAATGGATGAAAAAGTCTTAACACATGGTGCGGCACATGGCAATGGCCGAATAAGTAACGTGAGTCATCATGGGATGCAGTAGACAGCAGTGTTTATGAGCACAGACTCTGGAGCCAGACACTCTGGCTTGAATTCTGGTTCTGAAACTTATTATGGCTGTGATCTTGGGCAAGTTACTCGACCTTTCTGTGCCTCTTTCCTCATTTGAAAACTGGGGATGATGATGGTGATGATAATGATGGTGATGTTGATGATGATAAAACTCATCTCATTGGTTGGATGAGGATTAAGAAAGCAAATATACGTACAGAACTTAAAAGAGTGCCTGACACACACTTAGTAGGTGATATATATGTGTTAGCTCTTATTGCTACTATTGCTGTTGTTACCTCAATGGGTGGAAGAGAGCTCAACTACTGCTCTCACCAAGGCTGCAAACACGTGTCCTGCTCTGAATCAGATTTTCTCCCTTCTGCATTGCTCCATCCTGTTCTCCTAACCCTCTTCACCATACTACCACCACCACCACCATCACCACCACCACCACTAAGAGAATAATTCAGGAAGCCTTGAACCTTCTATATTTCCACTCTTCAAAAGTACAACATGCAAGGCCTAGAGCAGATATTCTCTACCCACATCTGTACCCAACCTAACCTCAAACACGGGGCGCTCCTTGGGCCCTGAAGTGGGAAATCACACAGGCTTAGGTGAACATATCTTCCTTAGGTAGAGCTCCCAATGCTCAAATATGAAGGTCTCTTTCATTCTACAATTAGCTGCCATTTCATCCTAGCTCTGTTTCCTCCCTCTATTCTGCTGTTTCTTTTCTACTGAAAGATAAGGAATGTGCTTCAAGCTCCTCATAAAAATACTAATGTTAGGCTTAGAACATTTCCCAGTTTTGACAAGTAGTGCAATAATTTTAAAGAAATACTTTGGCAGGTCACTGAAATCTACAGGGGCCACAGCGCCCCCAGAATGGATTCTAATTGCATTGTTAGCCTTCCTTTCCCTTAATTCCTGTTTAAATCTTTGATGTTGCACAGACAGAGCTTTTTAACATGTAATGTAGATTAAAAGCAAGAAAATTTCACCAACAAAGCATTAAACTTAAATATCTAAACGCTAAAGGGCTGGAAATTCAACCTAATTAAGATGGCTGAACACAGAGTCACAATTAAACAGTGAGAGAATTATGGAAAAGTAAATATTTACACACACATTGTACACTTATTAGAGTTTACAAAGAAATGCCTCTCATCTGCACAGCTTTCCTTTGTAATGATATTGTTATGAGGCAATAAATGTGGTTATAGTTAATAACAGATGTTAAATGGCATAATTCATCCAGAAACCTCGCTAATTACTGCAGAAGCACAAGACAAATGCATAGCATCATATGGGAGGCATTTCTTATCTGTTAGTTTATAAACTGAAAAAAGAAAGGTCACATGTAGAAACAGAGATGCTTAGAGTAAAGCCTAAGCTGTTTAAATGAAAAATTTAAACACTTTAAAATTACAATGGGCTTCCCCTTCTAGAGAGTTCATTCTTCATTCAGAGAAAACAAATTGGCCTAAATGAGTTTGAGTTAACTTGGCCACTCTAGTGGTAATCATTTTCTAAATTAGTTTAGGGAGAATGTTTCATATTTTAAACTGCATTACGTGCTGTCTTTAGAATGATGCTTACTATCAAATATTTCATTTTCCTTCAGCCCAATCCTTCTCTCGTTACAAGGACATTGGGACAGGTAAGGAGGAGGGAGAGCAGAATATAATGTCATTTTACATAGATTGTATAGAGAAGAGGTGGGAAATGCAAATGCTTAAAATAATGTTTTATAATAAATTTGGGAAGGCTGATTGGAAAAATTAAAATCAAGGGGCAGCTTTTGTTTTCCTCACAATAATTCAAAACGCAGAAAATCCTTACGAAACTCCCAGCTCTCTTAACATAGTTGACTTTCATTGTACTCTGTAATGTTCTTCAGTTGTTTCTTCCACTTCCATGTTGTCTTAATATCAGTACCCTTTGAAATGTTTGCGGTTGATTTGCACTATATTTTACAAAGTTCTGCTTCTTGGATTTAATTTCTATTGGTCTTCAAAGCCAAAGAGCTTGCTTTCCATGTTGATGCAAATAAAGTCAGGATGCTGAAGTGAAAACAGCAAAATTTTCCAGGGTTCTTGGTTATACAAATATTCATCTGTGCACATGTGGGCACACACACAATATACAATGAGAGAGGGGAGGGAGGGAGGGGTTGGGACAGGAATAAGGAGAGAGACAAACAATGCCTTTAGTTTTCTGTGAAATAGAAACTATTATACCAAATCTCAATTTCTTCACAGTGTTAAAATGTCCCTTTTTACTGTGGGAAGTCTGGTGGCCAAGTGATTTTTTAATGCCTTTAAGTAAGACAACTTTGAGTTTCCTTTTTTGATTCTCTGGAGAATAACTTCACCAATAAAAAAGAAACTTGATAATAAAAATTGATGTGTATCCATCACTGTAATCATTTGAGTCAAGGGAGAATTTTGTTTTCTTCCATATTATCTTTTGGAACAATTTGAAAAGAAATCTGCTCAAGAAAAAGGCAAGGACAGCTTATTCTATGGATAGAACGGACTAGACTAGTGCGATGTACATAGGCATCACCCGGCATCTTTTTAAAGATTTTATCTTTTTCCTTTTTCTCCCCAGAGCCCCCCGGTACGTAGTTGTATATTCTTAGTTGTGGGTCCTTCCAGTTGCGGCATGTAGGACGCCGCCTCAGCGTGTCTTGATGAGCAGTGCCATGTCCTCACCCAGGATCGGAACTGACGAAACACTGGGCCGCCTGCAGTGGAGCGTGCGAACTTAACCACTCGGCCACGGGGCCAGCCCCACCCGGCATCTTTCTAAAGGACAGATTCTGACTCAAGAGGTCTGCGGTGGGCCTGCCATCCTGCGTGTCTAATAAGCTCCCAGGTGATGCTGATGCTGTGCCTGTGGACCACACTGTGAGCAGTGAAGGCCCAGAGGACCGCCGACAGTCTCATCTAAATCTGGTACCCTACACAATAGTGCTCAAGTCATCTGCTGCAGAGCTCAGAGAAAGGAAGCAAAATGAAAGTTCATATTGAGCCTTTAATTAGAAAGCTGGAAGGCTACTTAAGGGGAACCCTGATTTATTTCCCATTACACGGTTTTCTCTGGTATCATATAGAAACCATTCCAGATGGCTGAAAAAGTATGCGTTTGTAACAGTCTCCTTTGAAGAAAGGCTGCAATATTGCTTGGTAAGTTAATTCAGTTTTTAATAACCTCCATCAAATTTAGCAAATACTGCCTTTGCTATATCATCAGCTAATTCTTTATGTCCAGACTTCTTCAAGGCGGAAAATGCCTTTAAATGATACCCTTTTACAAACTCAAAAACTATACACTAATATATAGCCTCACAGTTTCCATTCTTTACACTAAGCTATCTCAGATGGTTTACACTTTTCTCAATGGGACATTTTCCAACCCTTTAATCATTTGGATAATCCTATCCAAGTGATGTCATTCCCCCTAGAGAGTAATTTATTCTATCCTCAGTTAAAAACATCCATCCTCTTCTTCGTTTTCATTCTTTCAATCCCTAATGGCCTATTTCTTTTCAAGAATTTCTATATCAACTTTATGGATCATTATCATCTTCTTAAGATCTTTTGGTGTGTAATAGCCAAAATCTCAGTGTTGTTAACTTATTCATTTGCAAAGGAAGAACCCACAATCAGGAGACAAAATTATCCTCCTGTTGCACCTCTGATCTTTGTGTGTTTTGTTGTTTGCCTCTGAAATAATCTAATTGTTTTCTAGGTAGTTTCTAAATTATCCACATGTAAGACATATAAACTAAGCTAAAATATAGGGGCTTTCAAAAGAAAACAATGGTTTCTTATATTTAGCTTTTTTAAAATAATAATTTACTTTATTGAAGTAAAATTAATATACAATATACTGCACATATATAAACATACACTTTGAAAAGTTGTGTTTACCATCGTAACTATTTTTAAATGTACAGTTCAGTGGTGTTAACTATATTCACCTTGTCGTATATTTAGTTTTGTAGAACTCACAAAACCTAGCACAGAGCGAGGATTCATTAAGTAAAATGTGTGTCAGACACAATCAGATCAAAAGCCCTATTTCACCTCTTACTCGCTCTGTGACTTTAGGCAAGTTAACGTCTTAGAATAAAGGTTTTCTTATTTTTAAAATAGAGATAATAATATCTACCTTACAGCTACATAGAGATTAAATTAGATAACATACACAGTGTGCCTTGCACACGGAAGGCCATCAATAAACAACTACTTCAGTCTTCTCTGAGTAATGAAACTTACCAGTTAGACCATCACCAGTACTCAGGAGAGCATTTCTCACATCATAAGAATTCAATACATGTGCTGGATGAATGAATCCAAATACAGGAACAACCAAGTTGAGTGTCTGGACAAGGAAAAAAAATCACTGGATTTGGCTAAGTCCCGCTTTTGCTATGTTCATAAACTCCTATCAATTTCTTGGACTTAGCTTTTAAAGGTTTCGTTCCCAAGGCCAAACAATATAACAAAAACCAGATACCAGGTTTAGATAAGACTGTGTCCTATCTAGGTCATGAGAATCATATTGGTATAAAAAGTCATCTTTAAAGGGCTTAGAATTTTTTAGAGGAAAGATACGTAAGTGAGTTATATTGTATTAGATGAGGATTACATTCTCTTGGTGGAAGGCTTTATTTAGATAGGCAAGACTGTGACCATTTACCTAAAGAAACTGTGTTCAAAATGATATTGTCACAGTTAACTGACACTTTAGGGGCAAGACTCAAGAAGAAGGTGGTAAAGAACAAGCTTGACTTCTCAGTGCGCGTATAGACTCCTTTCTCGAGAAAAATGACTGTATCTTGGCATGGCCACAGATTAGTGGGGTAAATTTGGATGTCTTGAGCTACTTAAAGCTTTAGCTTCTCATTTATAAGGTAAGAATGAAAATCAAAAGTTATGTATATATTAAGTAATATGATGCTTTATTAAAGCTTTCATCATAGCGTGTTTTACATTTTACTTGTTTTTTACAGACATTTGGTGTAACCTCCTTTGTAAAGAAGAAATTAGAATTCTTGAACTCTAAATCTGCAAGATATAGTATACCCAATTATGCTTAAATCTAAAATGTGAATAAACGGATTTGTATTTGCGGCTTCAGAGTGAGTGATGATTTATGGCATTTATTTTCATATAATAACTCTATTATTTCTAGGTTTAATAACAACAAGCCTAGATGATTACATGATTGTCTATTAGCAATTCCAGTTATAATTATATAAAATTACTTTCCCCAAGAAGAGCATAATTTATTATTAATCAAGTAACATTAGTATTGATGAAAAATGTATCATTAAAACTACAGAAACTTATAACTTAAGGCAAAGTGTGGTAGATTTTAAAGCAAATTTGGATCAGTTTTGTCATAAATTTGGCATTAGTAAAATTGTTGGTAAGTTCTTTTGATTAATATTTTTAAGTTGCGCATACACATAGTTTAAAGGCAAGTAGCTAAGTCTGCTAGGAAAAACAACAAATCCTCCAGCCAACCCTCTCCCCACAAATTGCCCCTCTCCATAAACACTTTAAATCTTTTTGCTTATTCTTCTGGTACTTATCTTCATATCTTTAAATAATTAGCATATCACACCACTCCAGATTTTTCTATTTTGGTCGTGATTTACTGACACTACTTTTGAGGCAACTTTATTTCTCTCCATGCCCTTTACACACGTGTACACTTCCTCAGCCCCTTTTTTCCCCGTAAAATCAAGTCACAGTTTTGGCAAGATCAATACCCAGTGCTTACATGATTATGACTGTGTGAATGCTATGCACAGCTGAGCCATGAAGGACAATATAATTACCTTCACATTTTTCACACCTAAGCTTTTTTGTTGTTGTCATTTGTTTATTTTTCCTGAAGATAATAATGATTTTATTTTCCTAGGTTTCTAAACACTTATCATTAACATATCCAAACTCTCTTCCAGTTGAAAAAATCTCAATACGTTCAAACTCGTGTTAGGTATTTGACCAACATCATCTGCTTGAATAAACTCTCACAGAGCCTTCTGACCAGCTTCAGTTTCCATGGTTGCTCTCTAGACCTGCTGTACAGCTCTCATCTTGGGAGTCGATTTCATCCTTTTTCAGGAGATTATATTTGCCCATCTCTCATGTTGGATTGCTGTCTTCTGGGTTTCAGTGGGTTTATTGGTTTGGTTTATTAACTTGTTTGTAGAGCATATAATTCCATAACTTCAATCATTTGGGGGAGGTAAATTTTTGAGGTCTTATCTTTCACAAAATGAATTTATTCTGCTTCTACATTTAATTGATAGTTTTCTAGATATAGAACACTAAATCAGAATCATTTTTCCTCAGAATTTTGCAAGGATTGCTCTATTATCTTCTACCATCCAATGTTAGGTTGAGAGGTCTGAAACCAGTCTGATTCTTGTTTCTTGAGTGATGTATTGTTGTATTGGTTGTATTGGTTTTTTCTCTCTCTGGAATTCACTTGACTCTTCTCTTTCTCCACCATCTTCTGAAATTTTACATGCCTTAGTTTGGTACTATTTTCAAGGCACTGTGTGAGCCCATTCCTTCTGGAAAATTATAATCTTCAGTTCTAGGAAATTATCTTGAATCATTTATTTAATGATTTTCTACATTCATTGTCCTTATTCTCTCTTTTGGAGTTTCTGTTATTCAGCTATTAGAACTTGTACACTGGTTCTCTTTCCCTTTTTCTCACTCTTTTACATTTTATCTTCTTTTTCTCTATTTTCTTTCTAATCTTTTTTTTTTAAAGATTTTTTTATTTTTTCCTTTTTCTCCCCAAAGCCCCCCAGTACATAGTTGTATATTCTTCGTTGTGGGTCCTTCTAGTTGTGGCATGTGGGACGCTGCCTCAGCGTGGTCTGATGAGCAGTGCCATGTCCGCGCCCAGGATTCGAACCGACGAAACACTGGGCCGCCTGCAGCGGAGCGCGCGAACTTAACCACTCGGCCACGGGGCCAGCCCCTCTTTCTAATCTTTTGAGCTTTTTATTTCTGCTAGTTTTAATTTCCACTGTTTTTTATTCTCTGAATTTTCCTTAAAATATAGTCTCTCATTCTCATTCCATAGTTGTAGTATCTTATGTCTATAACAATGTTAATAATAGGTTTCCTTGTTGGTTTTAATTTCATTCTCCCTGAATATTCTCTCTTTCCTTTTCACTGGTTTGGTCTGCTTGCTTTGATTTCTGCCACTTATATCAGATATTTTCCTCAAATGTTTGGTGATCCTTAATAGTCTGCTCATTTTAAAGAGAAGGGCACTAAGAAGCTGGTTGGAAGTTCTGTTTTCAGAGTAAGGCTCGTTGACTGGATTTCACTGTAGAGTGATATAGTTATTTTGATGGATAAATCCCAATGTCAGCAACACCCCCTTAATCTTCCCATTTAATGTGAAACCCTACCCCCGACTGTGCCCAGTGTTTCCCAGCCCAGAGACTTGCTGTTTTACTTTTCCAGAGAATAAGCCTCTAGTCTTCTGCTCACATTGGAGAAGAGACTCTTGCAGCCGAAGTATTAAATATTAATATCTTAAATATTCTTCAAACATCTTAAATATTCTTTTTACTAATTCTCCTTTTTTTTTAAAAGCTCCTCCTTCACCTCCCACATCCAGAGCTGCTTGGCGTCACAAATTCTCGAGAGTACTAGAAATTTTTTGGTGTAAATCAGATTTCTTTTCCCTTTCCCCATTGACAGCTTAGGATTTAGTTTTCTTACATCTGGTACGTTATATCATTTTATCCGTCTGCATTTTATTTTGAAAAACTTGTTGCTATTATCTCTTCTTTTTTTTGCTTTGTCCTTGTGGGTTTATAGTTTTAAGGATATCTATCTTTACCGTTGATTTAGTAGAGGGTTAGGAAGGAGTTAAGGTAAATGCATGTATTCAACCTGTTGCTTTTAATTCAAAGTCTCTGTAACTAGTTGATAACTATATATTGAAATAGGATTTTTTTTTTTAAAGATTGGCACCTGAGCTAACAACTGTTGCCAATCTTTTTTTTTTTCCTGCTTTTTTCTCCCCAAATCCCCCCAGCACATAGTTGTGAATTTTTTTTTAGTTGTAGGTCCTTCTAGTTGTGGTACATGGGACGCCACCTCAACGTGGCCTGACGGGCGGTGCCATATCCGCGCCCAGGATCCTAACCAGCGAAACCCTGGGCCACGGGAAGCAGAGAGCACAAACTTAACCGCTCAGCTACTGGGCCGGCCCCTGGGACTTTTTTAAACCTCCCTTGTTAAAGAAGTCTATAGTCAAGAAAGATCTATTTGTTTGTTTGTTTGTTTCTTGTATTTTAACAAAACATCTTCTAATTTTGTTCTCCTTTGTGGAAAAAAGAATCAATGCTAATGGCTGCCATACTGCACTATAAAGTCTCCAAATTTTCCAAGTTTATTGAATTGCCTCTCAAAAATGGTTAACAAATACATGTTGAGATTTTGAGCTCTCTTAAACCTAAACTTTTTATTATAAAAACAATCACAAGGAAACTCAACCAACCCTTCCAAGTCACAGTGATGAGACTTGGTTGGTTTTTAACTACAAGAACTGCCCTGGTAGGGAACATCCTCTCCTTTATAAAGTCAGAACAGCCCTAGAGAATCAGCAATATTCCAACTTCTTAGAGAAGATCATGACACGGATCCTTATTTAAGAAGAAAAATACTTTGACAAATGCCTCCACTTTGCCTTCTTGGTTGCTCTGAATGGCTCCCTTGGGTTCTTACATTTCTGAGGGGTGAATATGAGGAGATTCTGTTTTCTCTTGAAGTCTCACTGTATATGACTTTCCAGTGGCATTAGGTCCTATTATAACTTGCTGTAAGGTCCACAGGTAAACATAAAAAACAAAAAACCTAGATTGACTTTCTACTGGATTCCAATTCATGAAGCAACTTGAAGCCAGATGATTTCCAGGTTCATACCGTAGGCTTTTTTTAGTTGTATTTAGTGCTGCTTGCTCTCCTCTCAATCCACATATCTATCTTGTTTACCAACATCTCAAGTGTGGTTTCACAGACCCGTCAAAATTTACGGTAAATTAGAAAGGTAATGTTTCCAAGAAGATTTTAAATTACTGGTAGTAAAATAGTGACCACAACCCAGATTGGACCCTCTGGAGAAGGTTGAGGTTTGCTTTTCCTGAAATGGTCAACTTTAGATCATGATTGAGGTAGCTTCCTGAGTGATGAGTGAGTTAAGGAGAAGTTGTTTAACAAGTCCATATGTTTCAAGTTCTGTAATTTCATCCTCCTGGTATATATCCATCATGTTTTCTGCAAAGTTTCTTTTATGTCTTTTTTTCCCTAAGCACCATAAAATACAAACCAATGCAAAACACTGTAGTGGTTGTTTTGTTGTTGTTGTTATTCCACAATTAAACATTTGTTCAAATAAACCTGCTGTCTTGTGAAGGCAATTTGAGAAAATGTCTTACATGACAATTTTAGAGGTTTAATTATCTTAGTGTTACAGATGTAGAGGCCTCTCCCAAATCCTCTCCATGTTTTTTAAAAAACAAAACTATTCCTTCATTTTCAGTATATAACCAAAATAGGGTCACACACTTCTTTCAGTTAAAAAGGCAGCAAGCTTTAAGTGGATGTCAATTATTTGTCATTTACAGTGAGGCAGAGAGAAGAAAGAAAACAAGGCTAGGGTAAGGGCTGTCGTCCAAATGTGCTGGTTTCCCAGGTGAATGCTCTATTTGAATAAAAATCTTGGTTTTGCTAGATCAAGTCAATTGAGACTCCTTTCCTCATGATTCCAGACAGTATAGAAAGAATAAACTGCAAATTCAGTGGGCACATATCTGGTGGTTGATGCGCTCTATCTTGCAAGGCACATTAAAAGAAAAATAAAATCCTACTGGATTCAGACGCAGCTCCTTCCAGTCTGCATGTGATATGACCACGAGGAGGACAAAAACGAGTTACAGGTGACCCTCAGAAGGCTTGACTCCTAGGTCAGCACAGACTCATTGAACTAATCTGCCTCCATGACTTGTGAAATTGAATTGGCTCCTCAATAAACTAGAGGGCTAAGCACCAAAATAATGTGAAATGCCTCTAGTATGTAGCTGTATTCTACCCCATCCAAATTTTGAAGTTAAATCAACAAAAAAGAGATCTAATCTTTAGTATTCTTTATAATCGAACACATTTATGCAGTTTTAAACTTTAATGTGGAGAAAAAATACACATTCTGAATTTTTCCATACCCCTCCCATAAATATTATGGCCCTATAATACTTTTTATGTGCAAAATCACCCATAACATTCTTTATTTTCTAAACATTTGATGCAAGATTTGCCTTAGTGAGGATTCAAAATATTGATCAAAATTTCTCCCCTACTCATTCTAAAGAAAGAATAAATTCCAGACATAAATTCTGAGTAGAATTTTAGCTTAATTAGATGCATGTGTCCACTTTGTTCTCTGTCTAAATCCTAGGAATATTTCCAGCTTTGGATTTACAGAATCACTACATTTATAAACACAAAATGCAAACTTAGACTTGCTTTAATATTGGAATGGCATAAAACAGCTTAGCTGATTAGGCACGAAGATTTTCTCCAAATGTTTCCAGACCAGCAGTCTTCTCACAAATACCCATTGGGCAGGAAGCAAGAATAAGAGACTGAGAGGTGGGCCCCGAGACATGGTTCCCAACACCTCAGAACCAGCACACTGGAAGGGGGAGAAGGACTGGTCCAAACAGGCAGCTGCTCTCAGCGTCTTCTGGGGTCTGTCTCTGGAAAAGCACGTGAATGGCATATACTCTTTTCTTTCTCCTGCTGGTAGATAGAGTCAGTTGAGACTGGCATCAGAAGAAAAACTCTTTCGGAGCCTTTAAACCCATGAGAATGAGGAATACCCATGCACAAATTCTGCCTTCAAATCTTCCAGCAGTGCTTTATGAGCCCAGTGATGTACAGCATTAACCTTCAAAGACCTCAAGGCAGAGCATATAAGAATGCTGAAAAGGTCAGACCTTCACACCATAATTACTACCAAAAATTCATAGGATACTTTCAGTGTTAAAATTTTCCAATTATTCACACTTATAAAAACATCCAAGAGCATTAGAGAGGGAAATGACTTTCTCTTCGAGTTTTTTGTTAATTGGGCAATGCTGGTTGTGCTTGTTAGCTAATAAGCGGGATACACTCATTGCATGCTTTTTCTGCCATGAATTCTACGTATGATGGCAGCAAGAGTGGTTTTACTTGGTCTGAGTATTTCTTTAGGGTGTAAAAACAGAAATCTAAGACAAAAGCTTTGGAGACCACCTGGATTTTCTATCCAGATATATGTTCATTCCACAGTGTTTGGAGCCATGTGGCTTGAGGCAGCTTTGTTTTAATGAACTTGTCCCATTCCCATTTAGAAGACTTCTCATTTCACAAGACTCCCTGACACCAGTTTAAATTCTCTCCCTCTTCTGTGCCCAATACTCTCAGGAAGCTGCACTTGCTTCAGCAGAGCGTTGTAAAACTGTGCCCAGGCTTTCAAATCAGACTGAATTTTCCACACACCCAGGACACAAGTAGCGGGGATGTAATTTATATTACTAATATCCAAGGAATGGCAGAGAGTAAATCTGTTCGACTTCTTGGATCCTTCAGGATCATGGCCATGGTATTATTTTAAAGCAGGGGAAGCTTAGATCAGAATTACATAGTTACTGTGACCTGAGAGGCAATTTGTGCTTTTCCAGTGGTGGGAAGGGAAAAAACTTGTATTTCTAATACAATTTCAAGAACACCTAGACTTTACATGAAGATGGAGCCTGCTATTCCAGTGTGTGCGTGTGTGTGTGTGTGTACAGTATTTGCCTTCAAAAGATTATAATCTATTGGAGAATATGGATACCCATAATGCTCTATCATGCAAGACGAAACAAAACTAAACCACTGGGATACATGTCTATTAAAAAAGTATGAGGAGAGCCTGTGGCGTGGGTAGAAAACTTCCATTTAGTGCAGTCAGGTAGGCTTCCTAGAGGAGGTGAAATTTTGGCTGAACAGGATTTTGAAAGGTGGAAGCAGGAGTGGGAGGAGGTAATTAGCTGAAATCCTGAAACTAAATACAAAAGCCACACTTGAGCACAGGAGAGCTCCTCTGTTCTGGTATTCAAACTCCCTTACAGTGGTCCCCAACTTGACCAGACTTATGGAGAGCTGCCACTATTGTCAGTTCTGAAAAACATTACTGGTCCTGTCTATGACGGTAAGAAAGCAGAATTACGGTACTTGCTACTTATAAAATATAAGGGCAATTCTTATCAGATTGGAGCTACAAGAAGAAAAATTTAATATTTGTAATGTTTATATAGAGATTTATCTCTGAGATGCTCGTCTCATATACATTATTTCCTGGTATAATCTAATATTTGCTAGGAATCTTCCTCGTGTTCAATACTTTTTAGAACTATAATAAATAATCCAATTCAATTTAAAAAATAATAATGTTTTCCTCCAAATTCTAATAATCCTGTGATACAATCTGTCCCCAGTTGTGGTTACATGTAGTAATTTCCCTTCCTTTTCAATTTCTTTGTCAAGTTCATTTCTTTGTCCCATTAATTTTTTTATATGTGGGCTTTTGGTTCAAGGAGGTCACGGAGGTTGGTCGGGTTCTTTAGAATTCATAGTTTCATAAGATCTTTTCAATTTATTTATTTAATGTTCCAGACATTATTCTCCTGAAATATTACATAAAACAACTAATGGACATCATTGCTGACTAGGTCATATGTTTCATCAGTAACATTTAAACTCAACTGTAATAAATCTAATGTAAGTCTAGTTTTCTTGGTGCTGGAGGGGTAGGTTTGGGAGAGGCGACGCTACTCATATATATTAAAGTTATCTGTAACAGGAAACCTCTTTTCTGAAGTGAATTTCCTTTCTAAGTAGATGGACCCTTCTTTTGAAATAAATATTTAATTGCCACGAGCCTTCGCATTTATGATTTTTGGGGTAGATTTTAGCTGTGATCATATGTGGATTTTACTGTCAGCCTTTTGAAATTCTAGGTAGAAAATACTCATCCATCCAGTTTAACATGAGCTGTATATTTTTTCTTATTAATAGATGTACAAGTACACTGTTTCTCAACTTCCCCTTCACAGGAGCACCATAGTTGCCTTATAGGAAGTTAGCCCTCTGCTAGTTATGTATGGTCTTGGGGGCTAGGTATTGGCCAGCATCTTCCACTGTAGCCTGTGACTCCTGACAATTAAAGCCAGGAGATGAACATAGCCTAAACATGGACAATGAGACTGACATCTAGAATCTTGGATGTGTGATGCAAAGACATGGAGAGGGGGGTGGTCAAATCACTGCCATGGTAGTGGTGCTGATGATGGTAGTGATGGTGACCTCATCGGGAACAGTGGTTCCAATGACCGCATCTCACCAGCTGCACCTGTGGGTGAGAACTTAGCTGTGGTTCTGGCTGGGTAACCACCCTGGTTTCCTGCATATTTTTACATTTTAGTTCTCTGGTCTTTTACTGATTCTGTGAGTCCTAATATATTTCTTATTCTACCCTTTTAATTTTGATGTTTTACTTGAGATAGCCAAAGACAGTTTGAGCAGCTTGTAACCAAGAATCCACATGGATATAGGGAGAATCATTATGAGAGCAAATCCACAGAAAACAGAAAAGATATCAAGGTCTTGTTGAGAGACTGAGAGGATGAAAAATCACTCGTGTTAGAAGTACAGTGTAAAACACAATCCACTTTTAATCATTTGATTCAAAATAAAAAGACCCTTAAAGTGACTATAGAATACATAATAGTTTTGTATCTGCGTTATTTTCCTGGTATTTATAATTATGCTGTGGTATGTGAAAGAACTCCTTGTTTTTAGGAAATACACATTGAAGTATTTAGGAGTAAAAGGGTATCATGTCTATAATTTACTCAAAGAATTCAGAAAAAAAGTATAGGCAGGTAGAGAGATATAAAAAAATGTAGTAAAATGTTAACATTTGGAGATTTGGGGCAATAAGTATTGTTATCTGAGATTTCTTTCTATTAGTATTACAACTTTTCTATAAGATTGATATGTTACCAAAATATAAAAAATTTTAAAAACCCTTAAATTTGCGGTGCTTTATAGGTTTATCTAAACCACCTTCCCTTTCTTTCACAATTAAGCATCCCTGAGAAGTTAAACAAGTTGCTCAAGGTCACATTGCTTGACAGTGGTAAAGGTTTCTCTAAGAAGGGTGTGAAAATGATGCAGAGACAGTCTCACTGATGAGGGTCTCACTGATGTTCCAGTTGAGGAGATCAAAGAGGAGTCAGGTACCTTCCATAAGGGAAAGGCAAGAAAAGTTGGACTGAGAAAGCATCCATTATGTATAGCCAGAGCCTTGAGAGTTCCACAAAAGGAGTGAGTGGGATTGGGGTGGAGGTGGGAGACTGTCATAAAGGGAAGAGCAGCTCTCAAGGATCCCAGTGCACACATTTTGTGTGTGTGTGTAAGGAAGATTGGCCCTAAGCTAACATCTGTGCCAACCTTCCTCTGTTACGTGGGGTGCCATCACAACACGGCTTGAAGAGCCGTGCTGGGTCTGTGCCCGGGATCCGAACGTGCGAACCCCAGGCCACTGAAGTGGCGTGCCAGCACTTAACCACTACAGGACCCCTGATGCAGATGTTTTTAATGAATTTACTTGTCCTTGAAAACTAGCTGATTGTTCTGGACGGAAGCTGCAGATGCCTACGTCACAACATTTATAGACACAGGGAGTCCTAATATAGATCTTACAGCCTTGGGCAAGTTTCTCCACTTCTCTGGCCTCAGTTCCTCAGTAGTAAAATAGGGATAACAGGACCCTCTGGGTTTTAGTGAAGATTAAATAAGTAATTACAGGTAAAGTGATTATAATAATGCCTGACCCATACTAAGTGCTCAATAAATACTCAGTGCATAATACATATTAGCTATGAGCTAATTAGATATTACCTCTGATGTTGGGGTAGATATAGATTTCTCTCTTGTTTCTCCTAAGTATGTAGTTTTATTTAAAGTATATGTTTTGGTATCTTTATGTATGTATAAAAGAGTGAACACTGGACATTCTAAGTCAAAGAGTTCTAGAAAAGGTATGAGCTATAACCTGAATTGTAAGAATTGATTAGTTCTAGTTTTTTAAGTTATTTTTATTTTACTAGTATTTTTAAATATTTTACTGAGGGTATATTGGTTTATAACTGTGTAATTTCAGGTGTAAATTATTATATATCAGTTTCTGTATAGACTGCATCATGCTTACCACCAGTAGTCTGGTTTTTATCTATCACCATACTTATGTGCCCTTTTATGCCTTTCGCCCACCCACTCCCTTCCCCACTGGTAACCACCAATCTGTTCTCTTTATCCATGTGTTTTTTTATCTTCCACATATAAGTGAAATCATATGGTGTTTGTCTTTCTCTGTCTGGCTTATTTCACTTAACATAATACCTTCAAGGTCCAGGGAGTTGACCAGTTCTAGCAGGCACATGCAATGACCAGTGTCTTGCAGGAAGATGTATTGACCAAAAAGACTGAGGAATAAAACTGAACATGCATGGCTTAATCTCTTATCTCCTGTGATATGCTGGCTCCCAATGACCTTATTAATTATAACATGATGGTAACTAGGCATACTGAAATAAATGAACTAATGTGGAAGAGCCTATGTTCCAACCAAGTTCTGGTTCTGGGTATTCAGTGGTGAACAAGAAGTTCCTGAATTCATAGCATTTACATTTTAGTTAGAGAGGCAGATAGTGAGCTAATACAAATGTAATATAGTAATAATAGTATCACGTAGTAATACGTTTTGTTAGGGAAGATATAACAGGATAAAGGAATCAAAGGTGACAGAAGAGGAGTTTCATAGATAGACGGAGGAGAGAAGACCGCTCTGAAGATGCGACATTTGAGCAGACGTGAAAAAGGGGAGGCGTGAGTCCTGTGAAGTTCTTTGGAAGAGTATTTCAGGAGAAAAACAGAAGGTGGAATAACCTTGCTGTGTTTTGGAAGAAAAGAAGACCAGGTGTCCCTAGCACAATCAGGAAGGAGATTGGCTTGGAGAAGAGGTTGGAGACATATGCCTGGACCAGTTTATATAAATCCTTTAGGCACTGTGAAGGAGTTTAGTTTTTATTCTTGTTGAGCACAAAAGAAACAGGACTTGATTTGTGTTTTTAAAAGTCCACCCTGGCTGGTTTGTGAAGACTTGACTACGGGGAGGCAAGATGGAAGGCCTACCAGGTTGGAGACTATGTAATAGTGGCTTGAGCAAGGTGGCTGAAGCAGTGGTGAAAGGGGATCAGAATCTGGAAATACTTTGAAGATACAACTGATGGATTAGATGTGGAGTGTGAATAAAGAAGTGGAGTTTATCTAAGATTATCTGAAAAATAATCTTAGGCTTTTGGCCTGAGCAAATAGTCGAACAGTGATGCCCTTTTTGAGCTAAGGAGCACTAAAGGAGGAGAAGGAAGGTTGGATGGTGGGAATCAAGACTTCTGTTCTGGTTATACTAAAGTTGATATGCTTCCTAAACAGCTAGGTGAAGAGAGTGAAGAACAGCTGGGATAGAAAAGTCTGGAATGCACAGAAGCAGTCAGAACTGCTCTGAAGAAGAGGGAGTCTCTAACAGTGCCCAGCGTTGCTAATAGATTGAAAAGACAGGAACTGATATTTGATCACTGGCATCAGAAAAATGAAAATCCTGTTTGGAATAATGAAAATCCTGACTGATGGAGTAATAAGGACGAAGCCTATTGGAGTGGTTTAGGAGAGAGCAGGAAATAAAGAAGTGGAGATAATGCATACAGACATCTCTTTCCAGCAGTTTTGCTAAAAGAGGAGCAGAGTCATGGGGTAATAGCTGGAGGGGAACTTGAGGTCTGATTTTTTTAAAGAAGCACGATATCATTGCATGTTTATGAGTTGGTGGAAATGCTTAGTAGAGAGAGAAAAACATTAATGATGCAAACAAAAGACAGGATAATTATAGAAGCAAAGTCCTTGAGTAAGAGACTAAATAGGATGTGGCTCTGAGAAGCAGGACAATTTATCCATTTTAATAGGAAGAAAGAGTAAATGTTCAGACAGTGGCATATTATACAGCAGTGAACACATATACAGTGTATGAGCTCAGTGTCATGGATCAATCTCACAATCAACATGTTGAGTGAAAAAAGCAAGTAACAGAAACATACATGTGGTATAATCATTCGAATCAAGGAAAACAAATCATATATTGTACAGATACAATCTTACGTGAAAAACTGTTTTTTTGAAAGCGAGGTAATGGTAAACACAAAATACAGGATAATGATGACAGGTTAGGGCAGGTGTAGAGGTAGCTTCAATTTTACTGGTAAAGTCTATTTCATACGTTAGAGGTAGGATCATGGGTCTTCATTTTTTATGTTTATTAACTTAGATATTTTGTTTGTGTTAAATAATACATAGCAATTTTAAAGTATTCTACTAGGATTTCAAAGTGGGTAGTCTTGGGAGCACTGCGGCTGACTCCGTAACACACAGAAAGCATGTGCATTGACTCCCGGGGGTCACTCACTTCAGAACAGCGATGAGAGTAACTGTGCTTGGAGCATTCACTTCAGCCCATAGACCCTCCATCCATACTGCAAACATGTTTAATACATCTAGCTTTCCTGACACATGATCAATCCTACTACAAGCTTTGCATCCTTATGCCAAATCATGTTTGTCTGGAAAGATGATTTTCCAGTCCTCTCACACATATTCAGCTGCCTTCTCTAGTTGAAAGTCTGGGACGACATGGTAGTAACTACTACTGTCGCTTTGTTCCCACTTTAAAGGTTTTACTCCTATCTTAACTGATATATCCTGGCCAAAACTCAATAACACAATGTGGAATCTGCTTGCATAAAATTGGGCAATAAATACTCCTCTCCACCCTTTCCCTACCTCCACCTCCGGGACCAACACTCTCTACCGCTAGGTTCATCAGATTTTTAAAAACATACTGAACCAGTAATGTTTCACTGTCGTTCACTTCTCATGCAGTAAGCATACCTTGGATACACTCTCATATCCTTTCCCCTTTCTTCCTCCTGGCCTAGAGAAAGACCAACCTGGTTAAAGCCAACTCTTGGAGTCGTGGCTGTAGCTGGGCATAACTTATGAAAACCACGCAAATAAGCAACACCTGATTGTCCTGTCCTGCTCATTTCATGCTCCTCAGCTCCAAGATGAGTTATTTAGTACTGTTTCTCTGCTCAAATGTCTTACTTACTAAGAGAAGCAATTGGAAGAATCTGTTTCCTATCATCCAATTTACCATCTATCTGGTTTTTGTTCCCTTTTTCCCCTGGGTTCTGCCAGCTTGTTTCATTTTCTATTGTCTAGCTAGTCTTGCTTGAGTTTGTGAATTTCACCTTCATAGAGATGAATTAATAGGAAATGGGTTGATCACAATTTCCATAGTCTCCTTGTTAATTTCTTCTAATCACATTCTTTGTATATAGATGGCAGGTACTGAGGGGTTTTTTCTGTGTTATTTATATGCTTATTTTTGCCTTACAGTACCTTTTTCTTGACACTGTTCCAATATCACTTTCTTACTTGTCATTGAATGAGTCAGATCCCTCTTGAGAGAGGGAAGAGCCCTAGGTTGCCTTCCATGCTTCACTACCCTTTATTGCAGAGATAGATTGCTTCCCCCAAACATGGCTACTTTCTACCACCATTTCTATAGCCCTGCTTTCTATGTCTTTCTAATACAAGCTATCTAGTAAGTCTTCCGCCCCTCAGGTGCAATCAAGCCATTTCCTGCCCTCATTTTGGGGGAAAAAAATGGTAATGGAAAAATTTTGCTCTTCAAAGAGACTCCCTCCTTCCTGCAAGTGTATTTTTTGTTGATACCTGTAGAGGTCTGCTGCCACTGGAACTTTACCATTGAATAGGTTCTTTCTCTCCACTTCCCCTTTGTGGGCTCTGCATAACTCCAGCAGTTTGTACGTGGTTTTTATTGTATGAATTATACGTTTCCTGCTTTAAAAGAAAATGTTTTAAAAGAATTTTTGTGTGGAAGAATAGATTTGGAATTCTCTTTGTTCCTTTTGTATGATCTCAGGAGGAGAAAAGCAAAGATGTTGACAGTTACATTCATCTAAAATTGTATAGTTATTCTTTTTTACTTCTCAGTTGGATGCTGACCTTATGAATTTGTAGCCATTCTTTTCTACTAATATAAGTGTTTAACACTATACATTTCTACACATCTCTTAATCTGCATCCTAGAAGTTATGAATAACATTTTTATTATCATTCAGTTAGACATATTTAAAATGTTTCAGTTGATTTCTTTTTGTCTCATATATTATTTATAGATGTTCTACAATTCCAATTTTTTTTAATTTTATCTTTTTATTATAGATTTCCAGCTTAATTACACTGTGATTATAGAACACAGTCTGTGCGATTTCTAGTCTTTGGAATCACTGGGACTTATTTTATGGCTAGTACATAGTCCAATTTGGTGATAAAAGTTCTATGTTTGAGAAAAAAATGAAACTCGGTCTTGCTAGGTACAGGGTTCTATATATGGGTATTAAATCAAGCTTGGTACTTGTGTTGTTAAATTCTTCTATATCTTTAGTGTTGTTTTTGTCTGCATGACCCGTGAACAGTCAAGAAAGGTTTGTTAAACTTGCCCAAAAATGGTGGCAGATTTTTCTCCCTCTATACCTATATATTTTTTTCTCTATTTTGAAGCCATGTTATTAGTCACTTGTACCATTAGAATTATTTTATTCTCCTGGAAATTGAACTCTTAGTATTATGAAGTGATCCTCTTTGTGCCTATGCATTTTTGTCTTAAAATGTATTCATATGGAAAAATATAATTATCAGAACTTTTTGTTTGTTCTCTTTTATTTTATTTTAAATTAGCATACTTGTACTTTCAACTCTTCCATGTGCTCATATTTTAGGTGTGTCTCTTGTTTTCTAGTGGGACAATATCTGTCTTTTAATGAGTGATTTTAGTCCATTCACACTTATTATGGTTACTGATATAGTAAAACTTGCTTCTACCATCTTGTGTTATACTTTCTATTTGTCTGCTTTTTCCATGTTTTTTGTTCTCACCTAGTTTTTTAATTTAACTACTTTTTTGGGTTTCTCCACATGTTTTCCTTCCACAGGCTTAGAAATTACATATTCTACTTCTTAATCTTTTTCTTGTTACCTTTGAAATTTATATATGCACTTTTTCCCAGTGAATTCTAAGGTAAATAAATATATTGATCCATCTCCTGAAAATCTAAATACTTTTGAATACTTATTACCCATTTAAACTCACATGATTTTTTGTTCAGCATTTTAGTCATCATTTTAATATCATAAATATTGAAATTAGTTATATTTTCCTACATGTTTACCAATTTCTTTGCAATATCTTTCTTTACTGCATCTGGAACTCTTTTATCATGTCATTATTCTTCTTCCTGAAGTATATTTTTTTGAAATTTCTCAGAAAATGTTTGTTGATGTTAGACTCTTTTAGTTTTAGTTTCTCTGAAAATCTCTCTTCTTTGCTTAATCTTATAAGATATTTTGTTGTGTACATAGTTTTAAATTCATAGTTATCTCCTCTCATCCTTTTAAGATACTATTCTACCATTTTCAGGATTTTATTGTTGCTATTGAGAAGTCTATTTTGCCTAAGTGCCTAACTGTTATTTCTTTCTAGGTAATTGGGTTTTTTTTTCCTCTAGCTATTTTTAAGATTTTTTTCCTTCCGTAGTTTCTGTGAAAGTTTCTTCTTATGTATGGATCTAAGCCAGAGTTTCTTGTTGTATACCTGACTTGATATTTATTGCTCTTCCTTTAACTATAGAGTTTTCTTTAATCAATTCTAGGATTTTTTGCACAGAAGTAGATTTAAAATGAAGGCAATGAAATTTAAGTTTAGAGTGCTTTACTTGGATGGGTAATCTCCATAGCTTTGAAAGGGGATTTGGCATTGTGTTAAATGCTCTTTATGTTGTAAATTTTCAAAATAAGATATTTTAATTACGACTCGTTGAAGTTGTTGTCTATCTCAACTCCAACTTCCCTTCTTTTACACTTCCTTGGTACTGGCTAGCACTGGAAAAGCTGCAGGAATTTTGGGGATCTGGTTTAGGGGAAGTTGACACTTAATTTGGGTTCAATGGTATATATTTACATAGTTAACCATAACGCCTATGTATAGCTAAGTTATTACTAGCTATATATCCATCCCAGTGTAATCCTAGTTTCCAGAAAATGTCCTATTCCCTGCCATTGGCATCATAACATGAAGGTGCAGGATCCAACTAAAACTCATAATATGCCATTACAATGAGGACAGTGATGACAAACTGGTAATGAGGGTCATCAGTTCAAAGAAAACTTGAAATACTCTGAAATATTATATCCTGTAAATAAGCTTCAGGTTCCACAAATATGAATCTGTCCCATGGCTCTTTATATATTACCTCTTACCCAATTGTCTCTATTCTCTCACTCTGGGATTCCAATTACACATTTATTAGGACTTTACATACAATCCTTCACATGCCTTAACCTTTCTTTCATATTTTCATTTCCTTGTCTTTCTGTGCTGTGGTATATTTTTCTACAGATCAATCTTCCAACTTACAAATTTTCTCTTTACCTGTGTCTAACCTGTTGTGTAACTTTTTGATTGTGTTTTTAACTCCAGTTGTTGAAAGTTTTTATTTATAAAAGCTCTATTTCTTTTAATTTTCTTGGTCATCCTTATAGAGTCTTGTTATTTGTTCATTTTTTGATTCCATTTTTATTTATTAAACATGTAATGCACAGTTACATTTCACTCTGTATCTGATCATTTCAATATTTGAAGTCCTTAGGGGTCTATTTCTGGTATGTTGTTTCTGCTGACTACTCCTCATGGTAGCTTTTGCCTTGTGTATTTGATGATCTTTGATTGTGAGTTTATATTTGGTTGATCTTTGAGACTGAGATTCCTGAGGGCTTAACTTGGAGATATTTTCTTCCAAGAAGGATTTGCTTTTTCTTCCTCCAGGATCCAATGGTACTATCAATGTGAGATTTCTTTAGTGCCCCCAAGTATCCCAGTTTGATCTCAGAATACCAGGTCAGCATTTGTATTAACCTATGATCTCTTTGGGCTTTCAGCTAATTATTTTTCCTTTGTTTGTATGTTTTGAGGGATACTTGATCTTGGAGTTTTTGTTTAGTTCCTGAAAGCTTAAGAACACACTTTGACATCTGTTTTGCTCTGGGATCTGATTGTATTATAGCAGAAGGGCTCTTCAGAGTATATACCACTAGATATACTGCTGGAATCTTCCAGAAGAATGTTTTGTGCATTATGCTTTAAGTGGTTTCTCAAAATTGAAGGCAGTATATTTGTTATGATCTGGAGGATATTTATTAAAAGTTGTACAAGTGCATAATCCTAGGCTGATGAAACTGCAAAAGAACTTAAAAGTAATTTGTCCAATTCCCTTAATGTTTTACTTCCTTAACATTCTAATATAACTTGTTTGACCACAAATTTACCAAAGTATCACTAAAATGAACTAGCATTCCCAAAGAATATTCATTCTGCAAGAAAAAAGAAAGGACTCAATGTTCAATGCTAAACTTAAAAAAATATTTTGAATGCTTAATTTGTAATTTGGACATTTTTCTTATAAAACTATTTCATGTAAGCATTACTCATCTCTGTGTCATGTGTCTAGAATTAGTCCTTCCTTTAATGGATTTCCATAGACTTAAAATTAATTATGAGTCACGAACTTTCTGTCTACATATTCTTAAAAAGATGTTATTTGATTGCAATTGAAATGAAATGTATCTTTTATAAAATGATGCATCTTTAAAATGAATTTAACCTGTGGGAAAAATAATGGGGAAATATGAAAGTTTAGTTACCTGAAACTTATGAGTCAATGGTCTCTACTTGCTTAGAAGGTAAAAGTCTTCAGAATTACATACGTGTAAAGAGCAATATCCACAATTAATTTCCATTGATATGTCATTAAGGCATATTACCCAATTAGAACAGCATTTCATCTGAGAACTGCTGGCTCTGCCTATGTATATTTTTGCGTTTATTATACATCAAGTTCAAAGGCAGTCCTTCATGCTTTATGGAAAGTAGTATGAACAAATGGATCATAAGAAACACTCCTTTTGCCTTGTTTGAAAGGATTTGTATCAATCCTAACTTTATTAGAAGTCACTTTGCATCAAAAACTTCTCAAATAGCCAAAAAATCAAGCACTTAAAAAAATGTATTATAACTGAAATATGAGAATACTTTTGTCTTTTCAAATATTCTCTTGGAATTTTACTTCAAGAATGGAAGAGTATAGTTGCTTGGAACATAAGTTATCTATTAGGAGACCTTTCTTTTTCCCTTTTGACCAACATGATTTTGGATATCAAATGCCAAAGGAAAGATTTCTCCACAGAATAAAATGACAACATTAAGACTTCCTTGCTCAATGTGTCCATTCATTTTAAGGATTGTACTAAATTAAAAGTGGTATTTCTTCTCAAAAGTGAACCACTATGGAAATAAATCTGATCAAAAGGTAAATCTAGGAAATCTAGTAGCAAATCTAATTTTAAAAAGGCAATATATGGTAAAGATTACTTTTAATGGTAATAGTCAGTCTTAAGGAGAGGATGGCCTAGACAGTTCTTAATGATGTGAGAAGTACATGTTGGTACACATATTCTGGAAAACAGTTGTGCTTTTTGTTCCCAAAGTATTACAAATGTGTATATTCTTTTGACTCCAAAGTCAAAATAAACTTCCTTCTAGAAAAATAATTTTGTTTCTAAGTAGTGTGATTAATTAAATTTTTAGATTTTTTATTTATACTTTTGTGCATTTTTCCAATTTTTCTGCGATTACCACAAATTACATTTAAATAAGATATGCATTCTCTCATGGAGTCTGTCCTTGCATTGATTGAGAGACATATTGTGTACTCAGCATCCGTATAAATCTGACGATTTGCCTTCAGTACACTGATAGGCTATTGTAGATGATTTCCAAAACTGTATCATCAATCTTATGGATAAGCTTGTTCTTCTTTGCCTTAGCTGTTTAGGGCAGAAATAACATGGGAATAAGATAGACAACTGGGCTGGCTAAACTCTGATATGCCCTCTAAATTTAAAATAATCCTTATCTTTTAAATTTTTCTCTATAAATTATAAAGAGACTATTTTATGAGTAGATCTACCCACTGAGGTTAGAACAATCGAGATTTTTCTGCATCATGGATAAAATTTACCAGCTCTACACCAACACGTCTGTCATATACTTCTGATGAACTAAATATTTAAAAATCAGATAATGAAAAGTTTGTCAAATACAATGAAGTAAAAGGGAGAGCAGGAAAAAAATACATAAAAATATTCTGAAGCGCAACCTGTATAAGTAATATAAAATATTAGGTGAATGTTTAGTTGATATGTAAATAAAACAAATATTATGAAAGTGGTACAAAATGACTGGTATTTGGGAAATTGACCGTTGATGTGTTGTGCACATGTTGTCCGTGGTTTTTGTGTGTGTAGTATGCATTTGCTGTGGGGTATGTATTACATTATTTGTGTGTGTGTGTTTTGTGTTGTTTGTTGTCTATGTAGTAACCACGTATTCTGGATGTGTGGTATGATCCTGAGCATACGTGTTTGGTATGTTTGTGTGTTACAAGTATTTATGTGTTGTGTGCATTGAGTGTTATTTGTATTCTATGTATGTGCTATATTGTGTATGTGTATTTCTGTGCGTGTACCAGGGAAGTGGGATCAAATACTGACTGCAGAGCTAAAGAAGAGAAAAGAAAGAAGATGCTGGCACTCTAGCTACATCTCAAACATTTAAGTTGCATGAGCATCCATGGAGATTGCACATAGCATTAATAATAAGACTGAGTATGAAGGACGAGATTTTAAATGCCCTGTGCATCTATGTGTGATGTGTGGGAGTGCATGCATGTGTGCACTCACACATATAAAATTCTAGGAGCCTGAAAGCAGAAGGTGGGCCATTTTACAAGAACCATTAATCTCATGGATTCTTCTGGGTTTCCTTTTCCATGGGTCTGGCTTTCTGAGCTGGCTAAAATTGTGGTAGGTGTGGATTTCTGCCAACACATTAACAGGCTCTGATCTCCGGTCTACCTGTTGTAGATGAGGGAATCCAGTGTAATCTATTCTCTCCAATGCTTTCTTCATATTATAATAATAATTTACCATTGAATGATAAACTATAGTTTCAAAATGATTTCACAATCATTAACGTATTTTTCCCTACAATCCTGGGAGGAAAGATATTCTTCCCAAAAAAACTTGAAAAAAAGGTAGAACAGGAAACTTTATACATAAAAGGAACCTGAGGCTCAGAAAGATTAAGAAGCGTGCCTAAATGCAGATGACTTTAAGTGGCAAAGCTGAGATTAGAAATCACGTTTAATGATTCTTAACCAAGTGCTAGAAATACTAAAATACACTAACCATATTTTCCATCCTGGACATATTTTCATTAATATTTTATAATATCTGATAAGGTATTTCCTTTAAATTATCCTTTAAAGATTTCAACCACTTTGTATATTAACACTTCCTGCTCTGGGAGACATGAGACCTGGCAGGAAAATATGGTGAATAAAATGCTGTGCACACAATGTTCTCATCTTGGGTCGAACTCTCATAATTAGGGCTTGGACAACTATATATACACTCTGTGACTTGGTTTCCTTGCCTTGAGTCTTGCTTTTTTTCTACTGCATTATTCCCAACGCTGCCAGGAGTATCTTTTAGAAATGCAAATAAGATCACTCTTCCTAGGTTAAAACCCTTTGGTTGTGCGCACTGCCCCAGCAGGAAATCCATGGTCCTTAGCAGGCCTTTCATAAGAAGCCTGGAGACCACAAATCTTTCTACCTCATTTCTTACTATGTCACTTCCCATACTACGCCTCAGCCATACTAAATCATTGTTCAATATTCAGACTTGCCAAAGTCTTTCACGTCTCTATAATTCGTTCACAAATTCCTCTTCCCAAAGTGCCATTTCTTCTCTTGTGTTCCTGAGGAAATTTTCACTATGCTCCTAAATCCATAATCTTCTTTCTGTCTCTTCTATACTCTATATATCTGTCATGCTACCCAAAATAATATATTGCACTTATTTATTTACATGTGTGTCTCCTCTTACTAGTCTGAAAGCTTCTTGAGGGCAGGAACCAAGTCAGATACACATCTATATCACCACTGCCTGGCATAGGGCACTGCATGTGGTAAGTAAGCAAGGAATAACAGGCCAGATACTGTTGCTTTCAGGGGTTGGCAAAATATGGCCCACAGACCAAATACAGCCCACCATCTGTTCTCATGAATCAAGTTTTACTGGAACACAGTCCTGCGTATTCATTGATGTAATGTCTATGGCTGCTTTTGTGTTACAATGACAGAATTGGGTAGCTGCAACAGAGAGGGTATGGCCCACAAAGGCAAAATTATTTATTGTCTGGCCCTTTACAGAAAAAGTTTGCTGACCCCTGAGTTAGATAACATCTAAGGACCTTAGAGTACTGCTTTGATTGTGTAACTTTCAACATTATGGACTTTTAAAAAAGAATCACATAAAAAGCAAGAAACATATTTAGAATTTACTGCGTTTTACTCACTAAAATATTAGAAATTTTCCATTAATGGTGTTTAAGTTAATTTTTTGTTGCAGTTTAAATGTATGTCTCCTCAATGATATGTTTCAGATAGCAAAGAACTAAGCTGGCAGGTAAATATGGATAAAGGTTTAATTATGAAAACTACAACATATATTCTTTGCTCAGGAATAATGGCTAGTTGAGTTTTAAAACACTATAAAAACATATTTTAATACCTTTAAACACACATTTGGATAAAGAATCAATCAAATATCTGGATAAATTCCAGTCACATCAAAGGGGAATGTATTCTTGTGGTTTAAAGTTGGTAACTAAATAATAAATTTATTGTTTACTGTAAATATCAAATTTGCTTTCTGCAAAATGATTGATAGTTTGTAAACAGGCATTCTCTTTTCTTTTTTTTTAAGGAAGAGTATCTATTTCATACTTTGATATCTCTACTTTCCTTTGAATCACAATCTTGGTTTCATTATTATCGAGTAAAGGTGTCCTTCAATCATAGCCTTATTCAGAGAATGCATGCCTTCTTGACCTTCATGGGGCTTAGTTATATCGAATGATGCTGTATTAAGCATTTTTTCGTATTGCAGCCAGAATTGGAGGGGAGGGTTCAAGAAGGATAAGGAGGATAAGTCCATTATTTGCCTTGGTTTTATAATAATATACCTTTTACTGTTGTATTAAACTCTGCCATTGTTTCCTAAAATTCATAACTCTCCCCTCTTAGGTAGTGTCAACTACCATAAACATGCTGAATGGTATTTATTTAATTAAAATAAGTTTAGCATAAAATATCTTTGAGAATTTTTTTACAGGTCTTCATAACCCTTGAGCTAATTGGAGATGTGCTAAGATATCATAAAACCAGGGTTAGGAGTCATTTCAGAGTTGAACCTATAATATATATCAGTCACCCTAATTGCCACTAATTTAAATATATTCTTGAATAAAGAATATTTTCCCTGTCATTAAGCCCAAATATGTCCCTTCTTGACACTTCATCTGTTATGTAGGAAGTATAATAATGATAATAATAATTGAAATGATGATTAAAAACAATAAGAACCCAACAGCAAACAAAATTCAAGTCCATAAGCATTTCAAGGCCTTACTTTCACAGTGCTAAACAATTACTACATTATATGTGTCATCAAAGCACAGGTAACCATAAGTGACAAGTGAGATAATCAGTATGTGTATGTGCCACACAAGACAGAGACAGGGACTCTACCTGAGAGTAGTTAACATTTTTTTCTGAAACTTCTCCTGTTTTCCCATGAGGGTGAAATAGTTAACAAAATAAAAGAGACAAAATCTTTCACTGCTACTTCTTAAAATGTATGCTGTCTAAAAGGTTATATCAAGGAAAATTTAATTATAGAGCATTTCAATGGTTTGGTTTGTTTATATGGGAAAGCCCGAATTTATGGCAAGAGAATTTCTTCTATAAAGAGATCCAGGATTTACATTTTAGTCATGCTATTTAGGTCAAAATACTATGAAGACTTTTCATATTGGTTATACAGTGAACAGAACCAACATCTATTCAAATCTCAAATTTTTTATGTCATTATTTTTTATTTGCTTATTTTATTAATTTATGAGAGAGGTGTTAAAGTCTCTTCCTCTAACTGTGGATTTACCTCTTTTTGGTTCTGTTATTTCTTGCTTTATATATTTTGACACCATGTTATGAGGTGCATATAAATTTAGAATTCTATCTTCCTGGTATACTAAATTTTTATCAACATTATTTGTCTCTCTTTATCTGTAGTAATGCTTCTAATCCTAAAGTCACCTTGTTGGATACTTATACATACACTTTACCTTCTTTTGGTTATTGTTTGCATGGTATATATCTTTCCATTCTTTTACTTCTTATCATACAGTGCCATTATATTCAAGGTATAGGTCTTGTAAGCAACATGAAGTTTGAAAAATATATTGGCGTTAATTTCTCTCATCTTATTTTTCTATTTGTCCCACCTATTTTATATTCTTTTATTCTTTTATATTTTCTCCTTGCTTCTCTTTTCTTGGATTAGTTCATATTTCTGTTATTCCATCTTCCCCAACTATTTGCTGATCAATAATACAATATTTTGCTATTATTTTAATGGTTCTCTTACAGATTGTAACACATACCTTTTCATTTATTTCAGTTGATGGGGCTCAGGGCAGGCCGCCCCAAGATTTGCCACTCTGGTATGCAGATTATTTCAAGCTGAAGACAATAAAGGCTCAGAAGACCCAGGAAGAACACTTGGCCTTCCCATAAATTGCCTAAAAGAATTTAAGATAGAAGGCCTGATCCAGGAAGGAGCTAATACCACAAGATAAGTATAGTATGATGTAAAATAGATGTGATAAGAAAGGCACCCACACCCATCTTATCGAAATTCTGTCTCTCAGGCCGCATTCTCTATGAGTGGTCCAGTAAATGGTTGTCTAGCAATCATTTGCTTTTCCATCTCCATGTGAATTGCCTTGTTCCTCTTTGGACAAATCCCAAACCACTACCCCCAACATCCTTCTTTGTGCTTAGTTGAGATGATATTTAAGGAACGAGTTGCTCAGTTTTCCTGGATTTCTCTCCTTTTTATATGTTATAAAGCTTTGTTTTATTTTCTCCTGCTAACTGCCTTTCTAATTATTTGACCAGCCATAAGAACCCCAGGGAGAGCGGGGATGGAGGTGGGGAGGAGGAATTCTCCCTCTTCCCCTACACACTCTAATATAAATTATTAGTTTTATCAGTTCCCAGATAATGCTAGGGCCTTAGAACTTTTCGACTCCATTTGTCTCCTTGCCCCTTTCTTTAACGTTGTTATATATTTTAATTCCGCAATAGACTTAGACCTCTGAATGACAGTAGTGTTGCTCTGTTTAAAGGATATTAGTATATGCTTGTCTACATATTTTCACTTTCTATTACTCTTTATTCCTTCCTTCAATTGTCTGTTTCAATTTGAGATCAAGTTTTCTTCTTGAAGACCTTCTTTTATCTTTCCATTAATACAGATCTGACAGAGATGAAATCTTTCAGTTTTATCTGTCTGTAAATGTCTTTATAGTGCTATCATTTTTCAAGGAAATGTTCAGCGAGTGTAAAGTTCTAGGTTGGCAGAATTTTTCCCCCAGCACTTTAAAGATACCATCTCATTATTTTCCAGCTTCCATTATTTCTGTTGAGAAGTCAGCCAATAGTCCTATTGCTGCTTCTTTGACGGTAATGTGTTTTCTTCCCTCTAGCTGCCGTTGATATCTTCTCTTTGCCTTTGGTTTTCAACAATTTCAATCAGATGTGCTAGATGTAGTTCTATTTGTATTTACTCTGGTTTGGATGCATAGTATTTCCTAAATCTGTGGCTTAGATGTCTTCTATCAGTTTTGGAAAATTCTCAGCCAATTACCTCCTTTATATATTGCTTCTGCCCTATTCTCCTTCTCCTCCTCTTCTGGGACTCCGATTACATCTATGTTAGACATTTTCATCATGTTTCAAACATCTCTTATCATCTTTTCTACAGTTTAATTCTTTTTCTTTTCCGTGCTTCAGCCTGGATATTTTCTAATGACCTATTCTCAGTAACTAATGGTCTCTTTTTCTAATTCTTCCAATCTGCTCTTAAAATCACCATTAAGTTCTTAAATTTTATTATTGCATTTTTCGATTCTGTATTTTTCATTTGGTTTTCAAGTAAGTTCCATTTCTTGGGTGCATTTTTCATTTTGTCATTTATTTTTTTCAGCATTTTAGTCATAACTTATTTTAAAGTGTGTGTTTAATAACCCTAATAAGTGGTTCATCTGCCTTTTCTCTAGATTTTCTTTCTTGGTCTGCCTGGTAATTTTACTGAATGCTAGACACTTTATGTTAATAACTGTAGAGGTTCTAGATGATTTTATCTTACTCCAAAGAGCTTTTATTCTACCTTCTGGATAATGACCTTAATCTCGTCAGGAGTCAAGGCTAGGTTGCAGTTTTTATATACCTTGGTCTACATCTGGTTCACATTCATTCTTAGGATATAGTTCTTTAGGGATCCCAACTGAGCCAGATGGATGCTGAATTTAAATTTTATTTCCTCAGAACTAAGAGACTGCTAAATATTGCGTTCTATTTCTCAGTAGTTTCTTGCTTAGCTTCTTAGCCTTTTCCCTATGTAGCCAAAATTCAGAATCATGAAGTATCTGATACTTCTTTATGCCATGCTTATCTCCGAGATTTCAACCCCTCAGTACTGAATGGCCTTGGCAGCAGCAGCATTCCTCTATGATCATCATTCCTATTGAGTAGACTCTCCTCCTTAATTCTGGAAACATCATTCCTTCCATTTTCCCATTCAGGCTTAGAAGGGATAAGGACTTTCCACTGTTGCTGACCTCAGGATGCTTCACCCTCTGTTGTTGGTTACTTTAACCATGCCCAAACCTCTTAAATACCGTCTTCACTAAAATATCTTTAGTTAAACCCATTGAGAATATTATCCTTTGTCTTCCAGTGTCCTGACTTGTACAGTGTGTAATGCCCAAAAAGGTAAGAACTGATGCTCTGAAGTATTAGTTTTTAAAAAATCATGAGTTATCTTATGCAAAATTTATGAGTTAACTGGCTGCTTTACGGTATATTAAAGAGTGTTGTTATCAACCAATCTGATTCTTAGAATTTATGTCTAGATAAATGAAACAAATAAAAGAGGAATTTTATACAAATTGTTTTTTGCTTGAGCTAGTTTATGGAGTCTAAGCATTAGCTTGAATAAGTATCTCATTCCTTTCTACTTCACCTTCTTTTGAAAAATACATGGAACTGTTTACAGATCCCTTCCCATCACCATCTTCATTGATCATTAGACATTTGCATACCATAAAAAGAATGAACAATGTATTGAATGTATTGTTTCATCAAGGGAAGTGCCTGCATCTCTCAAAAGAAAATCATTCCAAAAATGTTGCATGACTATCACACTCCAGTCTCCCCAGATAGAAATCTTGGTGTCAGTCAAAACTCTCTGTAATTTGTTACCTACTGATGCAGCTGCTTCTCCATTTGAAAACTTTTACACTACCCTTGAGAGAAATTTTAATGTTCTCTGTACCACACCAGATAGCTTTTAAATTAAGACATATGCCGAACTTTATAAGAACTTGCAATTTAGAATTCTAGACAATAATAAATAATAAAAATAAGAATATGATTGAGATTTAAATTATTAGATACAGACTAAACCAGGAAGAGAGTCCAGGGAACGTCAATTGAATATGAAATGAGGTTTGAACACTCATAAATGTGAGTGGGAGTCATTTCACCTGGTTGGGAAACAGCATGAATACATACCTGGACCAAAGCCAGTTAGAAATTTCAGTGGCAAAACTGGGGTTTAAAAAGAACTAATAATCATATGTCTAGACATTCGACAGGTCTTTTGAGCCCCATTTCCTCTCATTTGATCTAAAACTCCATAGGACATTTTTGCTAGAGAAATGAACTCTTACACATAGACTGCCTCAGGTTAGTTCTCTACTATTAAATCTTTGGAAGAGGAGTGAGCATGAAAGGGTTTCTGGGATTAACAGGGAAGTTCTGAAGTTCCATTGTTTTTGAGTCCTACTCTTCTGATACAAGTCTGTCTCTATTTCATCAAAAAGAGTTGTTGGTGGAAAGGAAAAGAAAGTGTGATGAGATGAGAGAAATGAGTTCCATGGTGCTCAAATCATCCATTTGGGTGAAAGTGCTGTGCAAGGGGATTCTTCCCTGGTACCAAAAATAGACTTCTACTTGTGAGAAGTGTAGTCCTCCAGGGTGCAGAGGCCCCAAAGCAGCATCAGCAGTCTCCATTTGCCACCACTAAGGGTTTGGAAAGTGTAGAGAACTATTTAGTACTTGGCATGGGACTTGAACATTACAGGACCCAGAAATATCTGAGCAATGGTGGCAGTAACAGCCTCTTGAAGCAAGGTGGATCCCTGACCATGACATTAATTGCTGTCCTGGTACCAGAGCCAATTAGAGCAAACTGAAAAGGAGCTACAGTTTCCTTCCCTCCAGATGAAAAACTCAGTCCCAGTGAAGTGTTGGTGGCTGGGGGTGCATTTACCAAAACCATACAATTATTCATATGAGCTAACCTTAATTAAGCAGTCAGCTGAGAAATTTACACTCCGAGACTGACTTAATTTTCATAACCATCTGTAGTGGGTACCACTGTAATCACAGAGTGGCAGGATACTTTCAAATGGTGACTCTACCACTTTTGGGCTATGTAACTGTAGCAAGTTACTTAACCAATCTATAACTGTTTCCTTTTTTTTAAAATGGAGATAATATCAGCAATAATAATAATAATATAAATAATTTCAGCAAGCCACTTAACACATTAATTCCATCCAATAGATGCATCATTTCTAACTGTATGTTAGACATTGCTATTTTTCCCATCTGGCATTTCTATTGTTCCTTTTCCCATAGAGATGGATTTAATGAGAGAAGGAAAAAAGGAGGGTTTCTCTCCAATACTTCCAATGGGGGAAAGGGAGAGGGAAAAAACACCCTTCCTGTACAGTGCCCAGTGACTCATTGAATTATCTGTGCCTAGAAACCACCCAGAAAAGGTTCTTATGTTGCTTTTATAATGAGTAAAGTGATGGTGATAATGATGCCAAGTTATTTTCTCAAATAGAAGGTGGGCATAAGTTTTGGAAATAGTGAGTTAAATACAGCAGCTCTACTATGGGCTCATGAATCCACACTCACAGCCCTGCCCTCAGGCACCCCATTGACCCTTTGGCATCCCTTGGAGGACATGGAAATGTCATCCAGCAGCCCAAGGTCATTATTCCTGACGCAGATTTTATTCCACTTCCAATAATCTTAGTGAAGTTTCCAGCTTTCCCCCACATGCATGACGAGTCCATCAGTACCACAACATGCATCTGGATATAAGCCATAGCAAAGAGATTGTGAATAGGTCATATTTAAATTTTTCTTTCCATACTGACAAATGACATGGGACTCCTATGGGTGTACATTTGATACCCTCATGAATACAAAATGAATTTATTATGATTAGTGCTTTCACCTAGAATATGACATTAATTCATAATGATTGATGGGCTACTTAAAATAAAGCAGTAACCTTTTCCTAAGGTGGCTAGGTGACCCCACATCCACTTCATTAGTAATATTCCCTGAACTGTATTTATGTAAATGGAAAAAGAGTATCATAAGGCTACTTTATCCCTTACAGTCAAGCACAACACTCAATATAACTACAGCTTATCCAAACGAAAACACAATTTTGTTTCACTCCAGAGTATTTGCCAATGTTTTATTTCCATCCTTAAAAAATATGTGCACTTGAAACTGATCAAAATGCTCACAAACTATCATTAAAATATGTAATGATCAAATTTAATCATATTAAGAAGAGCTATTTATACCCCTTTAGTCATCAAAAACTATTGTTTAGTTCCATCTTGGATAAATTGATGTTAAGTCTTGCTCTATAATTAAAATGATGTTTTCATTGATACAAGGGTTATATATTTATGAAAATAGAAAGCATTGGGCCATTTAATATGGATTCTTAATCATTTCTTTGGACTAAAATATATGAGCAAAGGAAACTTCTGCACACTAGTTTCATTCTGTTGATTGGTGTGCAGAAACTGCTGAATGCATATGGATGGGTTTAAATGTTTAAAAAAAAATACACAGAAAACCAAGCAGGAAGCCACATGCCACTGAGTTCTCATTGGTTTTCTATTGGTTCTTTTAAATGTGGTCCATTTCCCAGCCTCGCTATTCATTTACTCATTTCATTACGAACACGCATCCTCCTTTCTAGTATGACTTTGATCTAATGAACAAAGTGAAGTTTACTTGAAAAGTAAAATAAAGAAGCCATGACACACTGAAACAAGCACAACATGATGCCCAAGATATCAACAAGGGCGGAGCGAACGGACCTGCTTAAATTGTATTCTGCCTCAAAACCTAGAGATTTATGTCACAAATAACATGGACACTCTCTGCTTCTTACCTGGGATGGGAACTTCGATTTCATAGCTGAGCTCTAGAGATGTGGACTGTGGAAGTTAACAAAAGCAAATGTGCCTGTGAGCACATCCCAATTTTGGAGAAAATGTATCATTCCTTAGCAAACCGGGATGGACTAAGTGCTGGAAACTTAGCCACTCCATCCATACTCTGCCTTGGATGATGCGTGACCTTGAGAAGATCATTTAACCTTGTCATGCCTCAGTTTCTTTTCATTTCAAATTATAATATCCATCTATTTCATTTCCCAGAGTTGTGTGGAGGAGCAGTAAGATATTGTATTGTATGTGGAAGTATTTTGAAAAGTACAAAACATAAAATCAAACATTATGAAATGCTATTTAACCACTCCTCATTGTGTAATGTAGGAATCTAACATACCAGAAGCAACGGTGATTCATTCAAGCTAATATTTGATGAGAGTTTTCCATGTGTACTGAGAGGGATGCAAATATAAAATTGGTCATGATGAGAAGAAAAGTGAAGACATACACATAAATTACTGTAATATACATAAGATAGGCAGTGGTAGGTAGCAGTGATGAGTGAAACACAGATAATTGCCTATAACAGTTCAAAGGAGAATCAGAAAGGCTTGTGGCAGAAAATTCACTAAAGCTAGGTCTTAAAGAACAACAGGATTTAGACTCTAGGAAGAGATGGGGTTGCAAATATTCTAAGTGGAGAATGAGTGTGAGAATAGGAACCAAACCTGGGATTCCCCTAACATAGGGAAACTTCAAGTGGTCCCCTTTAGCTCTAGTTTAGGGTGAGTGAGGGAGATATCTGGGAAATATCCATTAGTGGAATCTGCTGAGTGCCTGCTATGTGCCAAGCACTGTTCAACACACTGAGGAAAGAGCTGTGACCAAAACAGACCAAATGGCTGCCCTGTGGGACCGACATTCTAGTGGTTATAAATGTACATGACAAAAACGTCACAGGCCCAGGAGGTCTTCCCACGACAGCCTTCTCTATGATTATTCCTCTTCTCCCCAAGTAGCCAAAGCAAACACACACACACACATTCTTCATTTAGACTCTCACTACTAACGTTGTCCAAGATGCAGAACTCTCATTATATTCAAGGAAACATGGCATTTCTCAAAACTTGGTAGGGAAAAAATAAAGGGATGAGTCCAGAAGCGGGTGAAGAGAAGGAATTTCCCCAGTGGCTTTCACCACTTGATGCACATCAGGATCATCTGGGGAGCTTTAAAAAATACCCCACGTCTGGGCACCGACTCCACAGCAATTAAACCAGACTCTCTGGAGATTGCATCCAGACATCATTATTTATGTTTAAAGTTCCTCAGGTAATTCAGATGTGCAGGCAGATGAAAAACCATTGAAGTAATCAATACTCCAAAGGACTATCTCCCTTTTTTTCCTGCTTCACATTAGATAAATGGATAGATAAATTGCATTAACCCCTAAATCTTTTGTTAATCCAGTCAGCAAAGCATAGAACATTAGAGATGGAAAAGCCATCGGATTTTGAGGCAGGTGAGAAAAAGCCTGAGAAAGCCAAACTGACGGTCATAAGGAAAATGATTTGGAGGTGGCATTGAAGTAAAGTGGGGAGAAGTTGAAATGCAAAATGATTTCCTAGATTTGAGACTTGGCTTCACAGCTGACTTTGTGATTTTCTCATCTACTTGAACTTTGATTTTCTTATCTACAAAACTGAAAAATACAATACAATATAAAACCTCTTCTTCCTACCTTGCAGGGCTCTACTGCAAAGCAAGGGAGATGATGTCAATGAAAGTGTGCTGTAAACTAAAAAGCTCGAATACAAGTTTGAGGAATTATGCCCTAACAGCTGAAGCAATATCAGCAAACAAAATTTACTCCTGTGAACAGCGTCGAAAGCAGTGTCTTTACTATGCATTTAGGCATCGCAAGTAAAACAAACCCGATTAGAGGTACACTCACAAATTAAAGTCATTTCCTTTCTATGCAAAATATTTATGCTATATATTTTGCCAGCCAAGATTCCTCTATAGAAGCCCTACTGGAAATCTTTATTAATAATGATAGGAAACCAGAACTAACTAATCAGCTGTTTGCAATCTGGATCAGATTATGCTAATTTAGTTTGAAACCAAATAAGGTAGAGGAGGAAGGGAAGCAGAGAGGAGAGAAAGCCTTAACAATTCATGAGGAAAGCAGTAAATCTCACTGACAGAAGATAAACTTCTTGGGCACCAAGGCAATGAAAATGGTGTTGATCTATGTGTCCACAGATGTGGCTCCAGGGTGTAATCTGTCCAGCTGCTCAATATCAGGACAGCCACATGGGCACCACCTCAGGGAAGATAAATAGGAAAGCTCTTAGTCAGGGAGATAAACACAATTGCTGCTGCTAGTTTTTACATGGAAAATCTATTGATTGTCACTGTTGGACAGAGGAAGTGTTACTGAAATATTCTGAGACAGAGAGAGTAAAAGACCTGGTCGCAAATCCAAGGGGCGATGGGGTGCAGAGAGATAAAGCTTTGCTTATATCAATTCTATCAGGGTGGATAAGGATATTCCGCTGGATTTCGTTAGGTAGTATATGGAGCAAGTTTAGAAGGCACAGGACCCTCAGGAACCTTGTATTATACAATATGTAAAATATTACTATATGTAATATGCACAAGCTACCCCTTAAAGTCAGGGAAGATCATAAAATGAAAGTTTAGGAGGGAAAAAATGGGTTGATATCTTGGCCTGTGGATCAATAGCCCACTCCATTAGAACAAATAAACACCCAACCTTCATATAAAAGGCCAGTTCTTATGCTAGCTGGCAGGACGGAGGGAAGAAATAAAACTGTCTCATGAAGAGGATGTGGGAGAAAACATGTTTTAAAACTAAACTCTTCAGCCATCTCAGAGTTTTCAGTCAAGCAATGTACCAAATTCAAGAAACAACCTGGATGTTTCAGAGCAAACCCATGCCTTTGTTGCAATTATTAAAGCCAACACATTGTTATTCATCATGTGAGTATTTATTCAGCAATTACAATATGTAGGCACAATCCTAGGTGTCATGGGGAAGAAAAAGGAGAACCAGACACAGAATCAACTTTCAAAGAGCTTGCAACATGCTAAGAGAGATGACGTCACACTCAAAGCAGCAAGACACAGTGAAATTTACATGTCCTAAATCACCAAGTGCCACAGCCAGTGAAGAGAGGGCGGTAGAAAGCTTCCAAAAGGCTTGATGAAGAAAAGCTAAAGCTGCTTTTATTTTCCTGTCTCTTTTATGATATGACCTAAAGTTGATTCTTCCTCATTAAAATCCCCATAAATATCTCTCAGTGGAATAAATAACCTTGGGTTAATTTTCCAGAAGCCTGAGTTTCTGCCTCTAGTTTCAATACGAGCCTAACGCTGAGACTAAGATCCAGAATGGTGTCCAGTCTCTGAGAACAGTTCTGGGTCATTTCTGACCTCGTTTACACCTAGAGGAGAGATTTATTACCAACGGTCCATACGTGGGCTGCCCACATTACCGGGTACCTTGACATCATATGCAAAAATGCTGTATGTAGATGCCTCTGTGTTTTTTTTCATAGATTCCATCAAATTATTTCAAGCCAGGAGCTACTCTGAGACATTCCTCAGATATTCGTGCAGTTGTCAGGTCAGCCTGGGGAGAAATGGAGCTGAATGGGCTCCCCAGGACTTAGATTGAAACGGGATCAGGTCTTGGTGAGCTATGTTTTCTCTCAACAAAAATTAAAAGAAAAATGTCCTGGCTTAGTATTGAGATTTCCAGATTTCCTTGGTCAAGCTTATGTTTTCGCCTGTCCCTGGAAGAATGCATGTATTGAACTAGTAATATCGTTCTCAGATCATGTATTATGTACGTGTTGAAATGGTAATATTGTCCTCAGATCACATGACATTCAGATATACTACTGGTTCTAAATCAAAATGGTGAAACCATTGAATTTGAGAACATAATCCTAGTCTTTATCTAACAATGTTGGCAATCATTTAGGGTGGATTTTTTAGAGTTCTATCAAGTAGATGCTGATGGTACCCAAGTAGGCATTAATAATCCTTACTGGTACAGAATGAATGGGAAGGAAGGAAGCTAAAAACTTTCTGTTTGGTGTAATTGTAGTTTAATGTGCTTTATTACATCCCTGGATTGACTTGTATAAGGCACAAGAAACCAGTCAATTTCAGTGAACAAAAGCCAAAATACCTAAAACTAGCTATTTAAATTGAATGTAGATAATCACTGCTTGCCTGACTGAATTTTTCAGGTTCTAACCAGCTGTTTTGGCATTTTGTAGACACAGTCTGAATAATTCCATCTGTATTCTATCAGTCCTGAATAAAAGTGACAATGTGTTTGTGTTTAGAAACATTTTCTAAAGTTGATAACTTTGTAAATAACTAGATGGTTGGCCCAGCTTTCTAAAATATAGACATTTCCCACAGTAGACTGGTTGTTCTGAAAAGAAGCAGTTGCTCATTTCCAAAAGGCATTACACGGAGACCACAGAAGGAAACTGGCCACCTCTTTTGTTTCCAGAACCCATTTTTCAATATATCACTTAAGTGGTACATAAATTTATTTTAAATGGTTTACCTCCATTTAGGTGCCTATCAAGAGGAATGGAAATGTCTGTTCCAAAGTTATCAAAAATTTCCTGATAGCAGTTTTTTTTTATTTAATTAAAAAGAGAGAGAGAGAGAAAATCAAATCATGTCACAGGCAGGTGGAAGGACACCGCAGGCAGGACTGTGTTTTCCAATGGCATCCAGCAAGATAATGAGTCCATGTCTATGGAAATTGATTCATTAATATTTCATCGAGGCAGCTTCAGAGCAATTCAAGAACCAGCTCCCAGGAATTCAATCAGTAAATTCAATGAATTGTTGAGCTTAAAATACCAGGGGGGCAAAAATATACATATATTTGGCATTTGTGCATATTTATACATTCTGGTGTGACACGTATATACACATGAATACAGGCATCCATATTAAAACACAGCACATGTAAGAGTGTCATTTCTAGGCTTAAAACCAGTCCACTCTGCCTCTGTTCTTTAATTAGGAAGAATTTCCAAATAAAGCAAAAATCACTCTATTTAATATCGTTCTTCTGAACAGTCCCTGACTTGGAAAACAAGTTAACAAAAATGCTGGCCACACGTGTTCACTGGCAATCACATATTTATCAATAGAGTCCCTTCAATCAATTAACAGCATATAAAGATGGCTCCCAAGGACCCATGCTGAGACTGGAAGAAGAGGAGATCAGATGCTTCCTGGAGGAAGAGCTGCTCGTTTGGGGTAGAGCGGGCAATTTACCCTGTGATCTGAGAAGGGCCAGTTAGGGAAATAGATTCAAATTATCATGTCGGCTAAGTAATTGGTCTTTGGATGTCCCTAAACACCAACCTATAAATAATTTTATTTTCATTTTGGATCAATGTCTTCTAGCCCTTGTCTAACTAACCTGTATTGATGTCTTTTTAATTAAACCATGCATGATATGCTCACTCGGCAGTGGGGCATACTGAGTGTGCATGCTAGGAATTCCAGATAAGGTAATTATGCTATTTGTCACTGTCATGATTAATGTGTGACAGCTGTTATGACAGCTGTGCCACTGTTTTGTCACAATACTCTGTTCATCCATAACAAAATTAGCTGTCGCACTCAAAGGTACACACTGGCTGCTATTTCTTTCTGAAGTCAACAATGAGAAAATCGAGAGGGAATATTACATGAACTCCGTGACAAACAAGAAAAACGACATCTTTATTTTTTTTCTTTAAATGATGATATAACCTGACTGCATTGGAAATGCAGATAGCTCACCTCTAGCAAACAAGCTGTCACAAGGAGCCAATCCCCCACTAATCTAGCTAACAAGGTCTCAGGATGTGAGGGGTTTGCTTCATAATTTGAATCTGCCTTGTCAGGCAAGCCTTTTAGATGTTACCCAAATTAGCACTGGCTGGAACTGTTACTGCCTGTCAAGGTGGAAAACTGCAAATGCAGAGTTATAATAGGAAGTGGGAGACTGACTCACCCTTTCCTTTGGGCGTCAGTCAAGGGGAGCAAAGTAGGTGGCTCTTCCTCCATCTCCCTCAAGACAACCGTCCCTTCTCCTGTCCCACTGCGCCCATAACGGGAAGGATGCTTGCAGGAGCGACTCCATATAGAGATGTAAATTGTCAGATGAAGGCAGTTATTAATGTTAACCAATATTGTTTCTTACAGAGCCCTAACACTGGACTATAAAACCATAGGAGACACTGACGTGAAGAGACAGATGGCTACAATAATAGCATCATTATTCTATAGCTTTGGGTGAAGTGGATGCTGCATATGTTCCATAAATTTAGAAGATGAAAAAAAGCCCACATAGATGTCTATTCATAATGAAAAAGAAACATTGTAACATCAGAGACCCTGAGTGCCATAGAAACAAAATACGTCATGTCAGATATGCGTATCTAAGTGGATGGGGTATATTCTCTCCTAAAATTTAAAGAGAGAACAGCTGTAGCTATTATTATTATGCAGCAAATGATTAGTTTGATCTACTGACAATATGTTTAAATTTGTCAATAACAACCAGCAAGTAGAATATATACTTTTAATAAGGATACTGTTTAAATCAGGCCCATCTGCCCTGTCTCTCCCAGGCCTTGTCTCCAAAAACAATCCTGGAACAGAAAATTATTTCAAACAATTATCATGATTACAAAGGAACTGTGACCACCTGCTGCTGACTCTTGGCAGTCATCACTCAATGAAGGATTTAATTAGAATATTTATCAACAATGACCAAAACTCCTTTTGATTTGTCCCTGATTTCTCCATGAGGGAAAAGTAAACTCTTTGCAAATTCAAACAATTAAAAGACACTAAAAAACCTGGGGGCCTGCTTAATAGATTTCAAATCAGGACAAATAGGCTTTATTCAATTGCTCAAATTAGCTTTCTCCCTGTCAGGTTTGTGAGCCCTCGGTGATTCCTTTCACTTTTGATGAGTGTCTCCTTTCTCCCCAAAGGAGACCAAGAACATTTATTACCATATATTATTACCAAGCATATAGCACTTAGCTACGCAATCACATCGGGGTTTTAGATGAAGGAAGTGATAGTTGTTTCCGTGTGATAAATGTCCATGCATGCATGTTCATGCATTTAGAGACAGCATCTTTGTTAACTCTATTTCCATTAGACCTGAGAACTCCCTATTGAAAACTACCCATCTTCAAGATCCACCTCCAACGCCATCTGTTTCATGAAGCTTTTGCTGAAATTTCTTCTGCGTATGTTCTTGTCCTTCCTTTTCTCTGAGCTCTTACTGCTTGTATGTTTGATTGTGTTAGGCACCAATTGGATTTGATTTGGAATATGGTTATTTGCATACTTTTCTTACCCATGGGCTCCTAGAGAGCAGGAAACACTTCCTGAATTGTTTAATTCCTCACAGAAGCTAGCACACTGACTAACACACAGTAGGCTCTTTTGTTCATATTTATGAAGTAAATCAGTTATTGCGGAATTGAGTCTTGAGGAGAGCATTTATGGATTTTAGCATCTGTATTGAAGTGATACTTAAGAATTTAGGAGATGTTTAATGTGCATAACTTTTTATAATTGAACATGAAATATTTATCCAGAAAAAAGCTCTCAAGTGATACCCATCAGACCACTTTTAACATCAACTGCTATACCCAGGAGGGATGTCAAGCTAATGGGACGCCTGAAATAACCATAGTAAAGAGGCTCCTAATTACAGGGGGTGTTCCAACCACAGAGATACCTTACTCATGTCTAAAGCCGGGGAGGTCTATAAAACATCTCTCCATATAGCTGAAAAGGCATCCACGGACACTCATAGGTAGTATCAAACAGAACACAATCTTTTGCAGGGCTTTATAGAAAGCAATTTTTGCAGAAGGCAATTACACTGGAGGATAATTGCACTTCCAGCGTTCCGTGGGTCTGTGAAATTAGCAATTAAGCACAGAAATAGCTAGAGCAATAGAAATATAGTAGATGGGTTGTGTGGAGTAATGGCAAGCTGAAACTTAGAACTCTGCAATTAGGGGATAAACTCTGGTACTGTACCAGGAACCTAAACACCAGGACGAGATGGGGTAGGGTGGTGCAAAGATGATGCATAATTAGAAACAAGCAGTAAGATTGAGACTCAACTCTGTCAGACTCTCTGCAGACTTCTCCCTAGTTTGGGAGAATCAATAAGGACCAGCACTCACTAGAGCTTTAGTTGAACTCAGTTTTTAATTTTATTTGTTTGTCTTCAGTTAACTATTTAGTAACCTGAATGGTTTCTGTCATTATGTGGACTGGTTTCTTTAAAGGCATAACATGAATCAAGAACGTCAGCAACATGGTGGAGAGAGCTATTCCCTTCATCTCTCCCTCTTTTGAACTACAACTAAATGGACGCTCACTGACCAATGGAGGAAGCTCGCACAGCACAACAGGACACCTGAGAGACACAGGCAGCTATACATCTGAGGGTGGATGGACTGGCCCCCTGGAAAGTGGCAGAGATAGGTGAGCACACCCTGCTCTCTCCCTGGTAGCCTCGTGCATCCTCACAAACGCTTTCCAACCTGGTGCAAGTGCCCAGAAAGTGGGAAAACACAGCAGAGCAACCATAACAGGAGGAGGCGATAACCCTTAGCCCACACTTGTGGTCACTCTCCTGGCGGAGAGAGGCAGCCCACTGCGCCCCTGTGCCATAAAAGAGCAGCCATAGCCCGGGTCCCAGAGGGAAGCCCCACCAGCCAAGCTCAGCGGCCCCGCAGACTGCAGGTTGTAAACACGGACCTCAGCAGATTTCTGTGCTGGGGAAAGCACTTCCCAGGCACACACCAGTGCTCACTGTGCAGCTGCACTCCCAAAGAGGGAATGTGTCCGGGACGGCTGCAGAAATAGGCGCAATAGCTTTGAGCCCACTGGTGATCACTTTCTGGTGGGGCACAGGAGCTCAGAGCACCCCTGAGGTGCCAAAGAGTGGCCCTAGCCTAGTGAGGAAGCCGTGCCCAACAAGGACAGTCCACACAAGTGCCTGAATGCATCCCAGGCTGGAGCAAGCACCAATAATACCCACACAGCTTCTAGCAGATGCGGTGGGGCCAGAAACACTGCTCCTGCTCCCTTCTATCAGTAACAAGGGGGAATCTGAATCCTAAGAATACCACAAGTGCCCTGACAAAAGATTAGTTCATCAAACACCATGAGAAACTATAGTTACAATTCAGACCAGAAGGAAAATGACAATTCTCCAGAAACCAACACTGAAGACACAGAAATATACAACCTAAATGACAGAGAATTCAAAATAGCCACCATAAGGAAACTCAATGACTTACAAGAAAACACGGAAAGACAATTCAAGGAGCTCAGTAATAAAATGAATCTCTTCACCAAAGAGATTGAAACTATAAAAAACCTCAAGTAGAAATTCTGGATATGAAAAACACAATTAATGAAATAAATAGTAGTCTAGAATCATTAAGAAACAGAATTGTTCTTATGGAGGAAAGAATTAGTCTTCTTGAGGACAATACATGTAGAAATTCTACAGGTGGAGGAGGAGACAGAACTAAGATTTTAAAAAAATGAAAGAATTCTTCAAGAAATATCCAACTTAATCAGGAAAAGCAACATAAGGATTATAGGCATCTCAGAGGGAGAAGAAAGGGAGAAAGGAGGAGAAAACTTGTTCAAAGAAATAATTGCTGAGAACTTCCCAAACATGGGGATGGTTTCAGATTTACAGATAAATGAAGTTAATTGAATGCCCAACTTTATCAATGTGAAAAGACCCTCTCCAAAGCATATAACAGTAAAAATGGCAACAGTTTGGGATAAAGAAAGAATATTAGGAGCAGCAAGGCAGAAGAAAATAACCTACAAAGGAAACCCTATCAGGCTTTAAGCAGATTTCTCAGCAGAAACCCTACAGGCTAGGAGAGAATGGAATGATATGTTCAAAATACCGAAAGACAAAAACTTTCAGCCAAGAATACTCTATCCAACAAAACTTTCCTTCAGATACAATGGAGAAATAAAAGCTTTGCCAGATAAACAAAAGCTGAGGGAGTTCATTGCCACTAGACCTCTGCTACAAGAAATAATTAAAGATGCCCTCACACTGGCAACAAAAAGGCAAAGGTCTACAAAGCTCTGAGTAAGGAGATAAAATAGACAAACATGATCAGAAACCTGCTGCCCTCTACTAGAACAGGGAAGTAAAGGCTCAATTACAACTTAAAAGAAAAATGGAAAGAAAGCATCAAAAGTGATAATAGTCACTTCAACTTAGCCACAAACTCACAAAATTAAAAACAGAACAATATGTAACAGCAATTACTCAGAAGAGGAGAAGAAAGGGAAGGAATATACTTAGGTTAATGGAGATAAGAGGCTATAAGAAAATGGACTATCTCATCTCCAATATCTCCCATACAATCCTCACAGTAACCACTAAACAAAAAAATCAGAGCAGAGCCACAATTCACAAAAAGAGAAAGAACTGAGAAATCCCTCTCAGAAAACCAAAAATTGAAATGGCAGTCAGAAATGCAAAGGAAGAGAAACAATGGAAACATAGAACAACTAGAAAACAAGAGACAAAATGGCAGCATTAGGCCCTCATATAACAATAATCTCTCTAAATGTAGATGGGCTGAACTTGCCAATCAAAAGACACAGAGTAGCTGGGTGGATTAAAAAGCAAGACCCAACAATATGCTACCTCCAGGAAACTCACCTCAGCTATAAAGACAAACATAGGCTTAGAGTGAAGGGATGCAAGACAATACTCCAAGCTAATGGCCAACAAAAGAAAGCAGGCACTGCCATACTTTTATCAGACAAAGCAGACTTCAAGTTAAAAAGACAATGAGAGACAAAGAGGGGCAATATTTAACAGTAAAAGGGACATTCCACCAAGAGGACATAATACTTATTAATATATATGCACCTAACACAGGGGCACCAAAATACAAAAAGCAATTATTAACAGGCCTAAAAGGAAAAATTAACAGCAACACAATAATAGTAGGCGACCACAACACTCCCCTTACTTCAATGGACAGATCATCCAGACAAAAAGTCAACAAGAAAATAGTAGATTCGAATGAAACACTTGACCAGATGGACTTAATAGACATATATAGATCATTCCATCCAAAAACAGCAGAATATACATTCTTCTTAAGTGCCCATGGAACATTCTCAAAGATAGACCATATGTTGGGTAACAAGGCAAGCCTCAATAAATTCAAGAAGATTGAAATCATCCCAATCATCTTTTCTGACCATAATGCTAGAAACCAACCACAAGAACAAAACTGGGAAAGTCAGAAATATGTGGAGACTAAACAATATGCTATTCATCAACCACTGGATCATTGAAGAAATCAAAGAGGAAATTAAAAAATAACTGGAGACAAATGAAAATGAAAATACAACATACCAACTCTTATGGGATGCAGAAAAAGCAGTCATAAGAGGGAAATTCATAGCAATACAGGCCCACCTCAACAAGCAAGAAAAATCTCAAATAAATAATCTTAAAATGCACCTAATAGAGCTAGAAAAAGAAGAACAGACAAAGCCCAAAGTCAGCAGAAGTAGGGAAATAATAAAAATCAGAGCAGAAATAAATTAAATAGAGACTAAAAACACACTACAAAGGATCACTGAAACTAAGAGCTGGTTCTTTGAGAAGATAAATAAAATTGACAAATCCTTAGCCAGACTCACCAAGAAAAAAAGACTGAAGACTCAAATAAATGAAATTAGAAATGAAAGAGGAGAGATCACAGCAGATACTGCAGAAATACAAAGGATTATTAGAGAAGACTGTGAAAAAATATATGCCCACAAATTTGATAACCTAGAAGAAATGGATGAATTCCTAGACTGATACAACCTCCCAAAACTGAATCAAGAAGAAACAGAGAATCTGAACAGACCAATCACAAGTACGGAGATTGAAACACTGATCAAAAATCTCCCAAAAAACAAAAGTCCAGGACCAGATGGCTTCTCTGGACAATTCTACCAAACATTCAACGAATATTTAGTACCTTTTCTTCTCAAAATATTCAAAAAAGTTGAAGAAGATGGAACACTTCCTAACATATTCTATGAGGCCAACATCACTCTGATACCAAAACCAGAAAAGGACAACATGAAGAAAGAAAACTATGGGCCAATATTACTGATGAACTTAGATACAAAAATCCTCAACAAAATATTGGCAAATTGAGTACAGCGATTAAAAGAATTGTACACATGATCAAGTGGGGTTCATTCCAGGGATGCAGGGATGGTTCGACATCTGCAAATCAATCAATGTGATATACCATATTAAGAAAATGAGGACTAAAAATAACATGTTCATCTCAATAGATGCAGAGAAAGCATTTGACAAGATCCAACACCCATTTATGATAAAAACTCTCAATAAAATGGGTATTGAGGGGCCAGCCCGGTGGCGCAGCAGTTAAGTTCACACGTTCCACTTCTCAGTGGCCTGGGGTTCGCTGGTTCAGATCCCGGGTGTGGACATGGCACTACTTGGCACGCCATGCTGTGGTAGGCGTCCCATGTATAAAGTAGAGGAAGATGGGCACGGATGTTAGCTCAGGGCCAGGCTTCCTCAGCAAAAAGAGGAGGACTGGCAGTAGTTAGCTCAGGGCTAATCTTCCTCAAAAAAAAAAGGGGGGGTATTGAAAGAAAGTACCTCAACATAATAAAGGCCATATATGACAAACCCACAGCCAACATCATACTTAATGGTGAAAAACTGAAAGCTATCCCTCTGAGAACAGGAAAAAGACAAGGGTGCCCACTCTCACCACTCCTATTCAACATAGTACTGGAGGTATTGGCCAGAGCAATTAGGCAAGAAACAGAAATAAAAGGAATCCAAACTGTAAGAAAGAAGTGAAACTTTTGCTATTTGCAGATGATATGATTCTGTATATAGAAAACCCTAAAGAACCCACCAGAAAACTACTAGAAATAATCAACTACAGCAAAGCTGCAGAGTACAAAATCAATTTTAAAAAATCAGTTGCATTCCTATACACTAACAATGAACTAGCAGAAAAAGAAATCAAGAATACAATTGCATTTACAATTGCAACAAAAAGAATCAAACACCTAGGAATAAACTTAACCAAAGAGGTGAAAGACCTGTACATTGAAAACTATAAGTCATTACTGAAATAAATTGAGGAAGACATAAAGAAATGGAAAGACATTCCATGTTCATGGGTTGGAAAAATAAACATAGTCAAAATGTCCATAATACCTAAGCAATCTACAGATTCAATGCAATCCCAGTCAGAATCCCAATGACATTCTTCACAGAAGTAGAACAAAGAATCCAAAAATTTATATGGAACAACAAAAGACCCCAAATACTCAAAGCAATCCTGAGAAAAAAGAACAAAGCTGGAGGCATCACAATCTCTGACTTCAAAATATACTACAAAGCTATAGTAATCAAAACAGCATGGTACTGGCACAAAAACAGACAAACAGATCAATGGATCAGAATTGAAAGCCCAGAAATAAAACCACAAATCTATGGAGAGTTAATCTTTGACAAAGGAGCCAGGAACATACAATGGAGAAAGGAAAGTCTCTTCAATAAACGGTGTTGGGAAAACTGGACAGCTACATGCGAAAGAATGAAAGTAGACCATTATCTTGCACCATTCACAAAAATTAACTCCAAATGGATTAAATATTTGAATGTAAGACCTGAAACCATAAAAATCCTAGAAGAAAATATAAGCAGTACACTCTTTGACATTGGTCTTAGCCACACCTTTTCGAATACCATGTCTGCTCTGAAAAGGGAAACAAAAGAAAAAGTTAACAAATGGAACTACATCAGACTAAAAAGCTTCCAGAAAGCAAAGGATACCACAAACAAAATAAAAAGACAAATCACCAACTGGGAGAAAATATTTGCAAATCATTTATCAGACAAGGTGTTGATATCCAAAGTATATAAAGAACTCACACAACTCAATTTAAAAAACCCCAAACAACCTGATCAAAAAAATGGGCATCGGACATGCATAGACATTTTTCAAGGGAAGATATACAGATGGCCAACAGGCACAATGAAAAGATGCTCAACATCACTAATCATTAGGGAAATGCGAATCAAAACTACAAGGAGATATCACCTTACACCAGTCAGAATGGCTGTAATTACCAAGACCAAAACCAATAAATGTTGGAGAGGATGTGGAGAAAAGGGAATGCTCATACACTGCTGGTGGGAATGCAAACTGGTGCAGCCACTATGGAAAACAGTATGCAGATTCCTCAAAAAGCTAAAAACAGAAATACCATATGACCCAGCTATCCCACTACTGGATATCTACCAAAACAACTTGAAATCAACAATCCAAAGTAACATATGCACCCCTATGTTCATTGCAGTACTATTCACAATAGTCAAGACATGAAAACAATCCAAGTGCCCATCAACTGATGATTGGATAAAGAAGATGTGGTATATATACACAATGGACTACTACTCAGTCATAAAAGAAGATAAAATCATCCCATTTGCAACAACATGGATGGACCTGGAGGGTATTATGCTAAGCGAAATAAGCCAGACTGAGAAAAACAAACACCACATGATTTCACTTATATGCGGAATATAAACAAACATATGGACAAAGAAAATAGTTCAGTGGTTACCAGGGAAAGGGGGGTGGGGGATGGGCACAGGGGGCGAAGGGGAGCACTTATATGGTGACAGACAAGAAATAATGTACAACTGAAATTTCACAATGACATAAACTATTATGAATCTCAATTTAAAAATATATATATAAATTAAATAAATAAACTACCATACTGTAAAAGTAAATAAATAAATAAGGGCATAATGTAACCATTATTATTTAATGGCATCACTTAACTGATATTAGTAACGAGCGGGCACTGAATCAGTGAACTATATTGATCATTTCTGGGACCTGATGAGGTGATATCATATTAGCTGCTGAATAACACCTTTTCCTCTTACATACACCAGCCCTTACACTTGTGCCCTGAGAATTAATCTGATGGGTTCCTCACTGATCCAAGGACAGAAGAGGATTTTTGAATGGCATGCCTATCTGTTTTCTCAGGTTCCATTTCTAAGCTACAAACAGGACGTCTCCATAATCAGTTAATCCAATTAAATACCAGAAAACTTTGCTAACTCTATCCTATACCATTAATCTATCCTCATCCTCAAGAAAAACGATGGTTAACAAATCATTATGATCTAAGAGAGCCTTTTTATAAAGCTTTTTTAAGATTCAACGCAGTCTCGGTGACCACATAGAATCAGTTAAAGTTGCGAGACAAAGATTAAAAAGGCTGAAAGTTAAAAAAAAAAAAAAAAAAAAACCTAAAAATAGTGAGCAGGTGACCCTATTGCCTGGCTTCAGATGTGCTATATCATCCCTCAAAAAATGAAATGGTTCTCAAAAGCCAGCCTTTTAATATGCAACAAACTGACCTTTTTAACACTTCTAATGAATCCTCTACTTCTGAGGACCCTGTTTCCACTTGATAATGAGTGTTCTCTTCTTTCCCTCAAGCAATAATAAGTCCAGTGCACCACCTACGGCAGTGCTTCTCAGACTTCCCTGCACATTGGAATCATCTAGGGAGCTTTAAAGAAGACTGATACATAGGTCCACCTCCAGGTATTCCGACTGAAGTGGTCTGGGATACAGCTGGCCACTGGGATTTCTAGAAGCTCCACAGGGGATTCTAACATATAGCCAAGGTTGAAAACCATTGTAAAAACTGAATGCCTCCTTACCGTTAATGTGCATACAAATCACTTGAAGATTTTCTGAAAATATGAATTTAGATTCAGTGAGTCTGGGGTGGGGCCTGATACTCAGCATTTCCAACAAGCTTCTAAGGGATCCTGATTGTCCTGGTCTACAGATCACACTTACCTAGCAGGATCTGGATGATTCTCACTTCCACAAGTCTACGTCTATGTTAGTGACTGTATCTGGGATTCACGGTGATGATTAAGTGGAAAGATTTATGTGTATGGTCTTAGGCCAGCATGCTTTCAAATTATGCCCAACTAAATCTGAGTACTCACAGTTACAGACACCACTAAAGTAAGGACAGTAAGCAGGGAGAAAAATGCTTTAAAAATGAAGATTCATAGATGTGCGCTTATCCTCTTGTTTAATCAGAAAGGGTCTGCTTTTATAATGAGCTTCTATTTCTTTTGTAGAATTCAGTTAGAAATACAGATTCCTTCCCCTGCACATGTATGCAGAACATTTTGACACATTTATTATTATTCTATTTGATTCCAAGTGTGTATTATGTAACAGTTTTCTTGTATTATAAAGCAGAAAATTAGCCCAATGGTGTATTGATATGGATTCTTGGGACAATCCCATCTGGGGAGGCTGATTCTTTCAAACAAATCCTACCTGGAAATATAACCTTCTTCCTTTGATCACCAGATCTCTCTAAAATATGCCCAATAGTAAATTTTGGGTGGCCTTGTTGAAATTTCAGAATTAAGTGAATTTTGAAGAGATGATATAGTAATTGACATAAGTTTTCTGATTTTTTTTTTTTTTTTTTTTTGCATGGAGGATGAGGGGGTGCATGGGGAAATGTGATCCTGTGGTCACACTTCATAGAAGAATAAAAAGAAACTTCTTCCGCATTTTCACAGCACCCCGTACTAGAATTACCCTTTCTCTAGAGTCCCGTGGGCCAAATCCAGCCCCCTGCCTGCCCTTGCACAGCCCACAAGCTAAGAACAGCTTTTGCATTTTTAAATGGTTGGGGGAAGGTCAAAAGAGGAATAACATCTTGTGACATGTGAAAATTCTATAAAATTCAAATTTTGGTGTCCATAAGCTAAGTTTTATTGGAACCTAGCCATGCTCATTTGTTGAGGTGTCTAAAGCTGTTTTGTGTTATGACAACACAGTAGAGGGTTTCAGACAGAGACCGTGTGGCCTGCAAAGCCTAAGAGACATATTATCTGGCCTTTTACAGAAAAATTTTGCAGACCCCTGCTCTAAGGATGAACTCACTTTCCTTTATTCTGGCTTGAAATTGAAATTGTGCTTTGTTTTGTAGATTATATTGGGTTCTCAAGTTTTTTGTCTTCTTTTTTTAAAGATTGGCACCTGAGCTAATATCTGTTGCCAATCTTTTGTTTTTCCTTTTTCTCGCCAAAGCCCCCCAGCACATAGTTGTATATTCTAGTTGTAGGTGCTTCTGGCTGTGCTATGTGGAAGGCTGCCTCAGCATGGCTTGATGAGTGGTTCTAGGTCCGCATGTAGGATCCAAACTGGTGAAACTTTGAGCCACTGAAGCAGAGCACACGAACTTACCCGCTCAGCCCTGGTTCTCAAGTTTTGACCCTCTATTCCTGTGTGTGCACACACATGTACATACACACGCACGTTCTTATTGTGTCTCATTTCATTCTGTCTTCTCACTTCTGCTCTGACAACCAGGAAGTCTGAGCAGCATCTGCCTCAGAACCAATGCTATTTCCTTTTGCTAGTCACAAGAACGGGGTTCTTTAAGAAGAGAACTGAAGCTTGAAGCCAGAGAGAATCACCTTTCCTATCGTGTACTGCCTGTTCTGGCCCGGCTCCTAGAGCTGGGGTCTCTAACATATGCTGCAACTTTTCTCCAAGGCTTTCTGTGTAGAGAGCATTCCAAAAGGAACAGAGCTTTCTCTTGTTGCAATTTTCTATCAAGAAACTTTGTGGCCAGAAAATAGAAGAGGAAACTTTAAAATCTCTGAGCACAGATGAGAGGGAGTAGGAATAACCTATCATGTCTACAGAAAGCATTTTCTTCTTTTTTTTAAAAATTTAAATAAAAATCAGCCAGAGTATTAGCCTTGATGAAGATCAAGAATCTCTATCTTCCTGTCTCCCAGGAAATGGCATTGTAAAAAGAATACCCTCTCGAATACGCGTGAAGGGGAAGAGACAAGAAAGAAGAAATGAAAGAAATACCTCCAGGTCTCATGTTGTTTGTAAGAGCTTGTAGAAGGAGCTGTACTGATGACATAAATATGTTAATAGCTCTGAATTTCAGAAGGGACATTCATTTCTTTTGCAAAGATATTCTGGAATATGATTGAATGACTCTGGAAAGAAAGACATGCAGATTCCAAGACTCTGGCACCTGCAACAGCAGCCTGGTGCAGTGGTAGAAGGCGACTGAGAAACCCAAACTCTGACCCTTGGTTCCAGGTTCTATTGAAGTGGACTTGACCCTTTGACTTTTTCAGTCTCAGTTCCCTAAATCTTAAAAGAAGGATAATAATACTTCTCCAACTTGCCTCAAGGGGCGGTACTGAGATTTGAATGTGATACTATATGTTAAACGCAGTTTGCTGATTATAGAGACCGAATCCCTTCTAAGATACTGTTTTTAGCACCACTTATATGGTGTCCTGAGCTTGATCTCATTGCTCAATTACCAGTTTCCTTTTAACACCCACAACAACAGAACATTTAAATCCAATCTCTATGTTGCAGCAGAAAATGTATTTCCTGGTGTCTACAAAAAATATAAATAAATTAAAAAGATGGATCCAGAGTTGAGATTCTTAGGGCGGCTGCACGAAATAGGCCCCCTTTCAAGGTGAAGAAGCTGAGGCCAGACTGGATGAATTACTCCATCAGCCACGATGTTCCCAGAACACAACAATGGCAAATGTCTTCCAGAAAAAGAACAAAACAAAACCCATTTTATAGTTCCCCAAACTCTCCAATTTGAAAGTTACACCTGTAGTCTCATTTTACCATTGTTCTCGAATGAATGGAAGTTAGAGGGCAATCAAGCAAAAGTAATAGTGTGCACTCGGAAATACCAGTCTAAAGTAGTTCCCTATCTACAGCAAAGCATCATCCATGGCCGTGGACTGTAATTATTATTTCCTTTGGTATCAGTGGTCTTTTTGTTTCATTTTTTTGTGGTTGCTGCTGTTTACATCCAGATGTAGAACATCATATAACCACAATCAGAAAAAATAATATCTTGAAATAACATACCACATGAGAAAGAAGCACATGAATCTCTTTGTGTTATAATATTATGCTTTTTATATAGACAAGTACAGATATCATTACCAACTTTTCAAACAAGAAAATGGCCCTCCAGAAGTTAAATAGCACTTTCAAAATTACATGCCAAGTTGGTGCAAATCTGATCCTTTAATTCTGGAATGCTTCATAGGCTTGTAATCTGTTCCCTGAGTGCTTAGTGGAAACGTTCGTTTATTCAAAGATTCACAAAATACATACCAAGCGCCTCGTATGTGCTGGGCCTGCTGGTTGCTGAGGATCACTGGGGAGAGTCATGGTCTCTTCCTCCTCACAAATGTGAGCCTTCCACACAGAAGACAGTACTATCCTTGACCCTACATCTGATCAAAGATGCCCCGGAAAACCTGGGACTGAAGCCTGGTCTACACTCTTGGTTCTCTGAGGTCCCCTCTGCCTATCATGGCCCACCTTTGTTGAAGTTTCCTAGGACCCCTTGAATACAAGAAGAGAAGGAAGCTAAATTCACCATACTCCAAAAAATGATGTTTGTGTTCTAAACAACTTGTTTCACATTATAGTTGCATATTTTTAACACCTAGAAAATATATTCCTACTAGTATTACACTAACAGTGCTCAAACAAATACTAGATTCTGTCAGAAATGTCTCACATAAAAGAACATAATGTCCAATAATGGAGAAAAGAGAAAGTAAAATATGGTACATTTTCTCAGCATACTTCTAGGCAGGCATTAAAGTTTGTAATAACATGAAAAATGCTTCAGTAACAGTAACTTGCTTCACCAGCTTGGGGGTATAAACATAACCAAGTCATTTTATTATTCTAGTTAATCACTTGCAAACCCACATGACTATATTGGCAGGCAACTTGGTATCCCATGTCACCTCCGATCACAATTATGTAGGCCAAAGGATTGCCATCATTCTTGTCACTGAGAAGAAGCGCAGGTTGGAGGCGGCACTATTGGCACTGCCATGTCAGGGCCACCTGAAGATCAATGAAGGTTTCACAGCTGCAGTTCAGCCTGTGTACTAGAACCCCAGGGCCACCCCACTGCTGCCCAGTCATGACCCGAGTACCAGACTGGCCAGGCTTGGGACTGTATGAAGGCTCAGTGTAGGAGCTGCCAAAGCCAGACCTGTCTTAGAAACTTGTTTGAAACTTGTTGAAGCCCAGATGTATTTTTTCTAACCATGAGTTCTCATCTGTCACTATTGTGGTCCTTTCCTGTCAGGGAGCCTCAGCCAAGGACACTGTGGTTTCCTCCAAATCGGTCTACTGTAGAATCTGCAGGAGAAGGGGCTGGGCTCTTGGTGTCTTCACTCTCACAGGCTTCTAGACTTCTGAGGAAAAATTGGTTCACAACCTTCGCAAAAGGTTGAGGCTCGATGAGGGAAGACTTTGCTAAGACCAGAATGCTCTGGTCTCTATTTCAAGGAGAGACACAAAAACGCCAGAATGGGCTGCACAAGCGTTTACATAACTAAAGTAAGCTAGTTGAATTTTTTTCTCATAACAAGAAAAATTTTTCTTAAGTTGACTTACTGGATCAGCCTCTAGAAAAAGAGGTTGTATCACATTTGAAAATTCTACCCTAGCCAGTCACTTGGCTATATTGATGATTTAAATATATATATTTTTAAATAATAGGTTAAAAAGGCTGGATGTCAAATTATAAAGGGGAGAGTGAATCTGGCAGGGACCTACAGAGAACTTGCCCGTTCCTCAAAACCTTACTTCACAGATAGCTTCTGGGGGAACGGAAAGGAGAGAAGAGAGAAACACATGCTGCTCACCCCAAGCGATCGGCAGCCCAGATGTGACACAGTACCAGAGATGACAGGGAATCAGCCTGCCCAAAGAAGCTAAGTCTCCAGACTGTGGCCTTAGTGCCAAAGTGACAAACTCAGGTACATGTTCCTTTAGGGGCAGTGTCCTGAGAGGTTTGGAGCCAGAGGTGAGGCAGGGGGCAGCAAACTGGAGTGGAAGAAGAGAGGCAGCCAGCAGTGTCACGGAAGCCAAAAGGCAAGTGAGAACCTGAAAGAAAGTGCTGAGCCATAGACACGCCCACTGAATATCCCCAGACATACGCCCAGATATGTGTTATGGTGAAATACACATTACATGGTACAATCAACACTGCAAAAAGGCAATATACATAAAATAGGATGGAAATACATGAAAAAAGTCGTTGATTTTTCTCAATGGTGGGAATATAGACCATTCCCCTCTATGATTTACTTTTTTATTGCTATTATGCAAAATTTTCAAAATAATTACACATTGCTTTTTAACTTTTTTAAATTAATGCTTTAATTAAGTAGTTACACTTAATAATCAGTTCTTTCTGAACAAGTTAATATTATAAGCAATGCAATGTTCCTTTATTTTTTGAATACGCATTCCTTTTCATTATTTTTGAGTCACAGGAAAAAGCTATAAGATTTGAATTTGCCTGTGGCTTAGTAGTTCGGTAAACTCGTACTTGGCATAAGCATTAGTTGAACAGCACATGAATTTATTTATATAATGGGAAAAAAGTACTCTTGACGTTATTAATCGAACTGTCTCATGCAAATTGCAACTTAGAGCTAGAGACCAGGATCCGGAAGAAACAGCTCAAAAATCCATTGTCCTGCTTGCTACAAGACATCCAAACAATAGCTAGGTCATCAGGCAGCTGCCAAAATGGCAAGGAAGGTAAGCTTGTTGAAAAGTTGAAATTAAAATGTTAATCAAAATGGAATAACAGAAGGGAGTCCATAACAATATGGCCAAAATATTTCTCTAATGAATACTTTTACCTTGCAGAATTGCACATGAAGAACCCACGGCAAGTGATGAAAATTGTAAGAACAAAACAAAGTTTCAATAAGATAACTGCTAATGAAACAATAAACGTAGCCTTTGCAGAATCATCTTATGCACATTATCTTATTTATTACAATGTGATATATATATATAATCACCTGATAAAACTGAGAATGTGTTTTAAATGCCTTCATCTAGTTAGCAGCAACTTGGATCTTCTGTCTCTAAGTCCAGAACTTTTTCCCACTTCAAAAAAGAATTCTATATATACAAATATAGAAGCATAAAAAGCTACACTAGCCTATTAGAGATTCTAAAGCAAGTATATTAGCTCAATGAAAGCTTTTAAAGTAACACATTTAATTCAATAGCCATTTACAATATTCTAAAAAAGTCATGAAACCTATCTTGATTTAGGTTCCCCCAGAAGCAGACCCCAAGAAAAGGATTCAAATGCAAGTTGTTTATTTGAGAGGTGATCCCAGGAAACAGCAGTAGGGAAGTAGAGCAGTGAGGCAAGAAAGAGAAGGAGAGAAGGATGGAGGGAGGAAGAAAGGAAGGAAGGAAAGAAGGAAGAAAGGAAGGAAGAAGGGAAGGAGGGAAGGAAGGCAGGAGGGAAGGAAAGAAGAAGAGAAAGAAGGAAGGAGGGAAAAGAAAGTGAGTAAAAGATGTGTTATCAAGCCAGTTACCACTGTGGGCAATTGGAGCTTCATCTCCCCGAGAAGCTTTAGGAGAGAGTATAGAATACACTCTGGAATTATCTCAACTGAAGGATGAGGCTAGATTGTTAAGGGATATCCACCATATCCTTTCTGTTATTGGCTTGGGGCTTGTTCCAGGAGCATTAACTTTTCAGAACTTCTGGCTTGTCCTTCATGCAAGCCAACCTGTACCCAGAAAAAAAGACCTCTGGCTGGTGCTTGCCAGAGAGGTCTTCAGCATGTAGAGGGATTGCCAAGGAGATGTGGTCAAAACATTGACATAGTCTGCTACTGCACCCAGTTTGGGCAGCTTTGTCTGAGTGAGAACCTATATAGTGTTACCTCCAAAGCATATTAAATACAAATATATGATTTAGATATTATTACAATCCCCACTTTTCAGATGATAAAACTTAGGCACAAAGAGATTAAGTGACTTGTCCAAGGTCACACAGGTGCAATTTGAACTCAAGTCCTTTGGTTTCAGAATCCATATCCTTACCCATCTACATACGTCGCCTCTACTATGGCCGTGGCTGGTCAGCTCAGATGAAAAACAGTCAAGGAGTTTTGGGAGAGCTTCTCATCAGTGCTCTAAGAGAAGGGAGGGTGACTCCTTCCTCATCAATTCTTACTGAGTCCAAAAAGAGTAGGCTTTGGTGTCTGTTGACCTTGTTACCAAAGGTCAGTCACGACACACAGTCAGCATCAGATAATGAAGACCAGCAGGAGAGTCTTTTCCCTATCATCTGCTTCCCACCTACTGTCCACACACAAACCTCTAGATTTCCTAGAATTTCGATTCAGAATCCAGAAAGTTCAGCAGTCATTTTGAGACACCATAATTTTCACTAACAGTTTCAATTCTCTGAACTTCCAAGCCTGTCTCTCCACAGTGCTATAATTGCCTAGGGACAGAATCGCTTTGACCAGGCATTGCGAGCAAAGAGGCAATTTCGCTCTATTTCAACTGACTGTGTAACTGTCATGGACACAGCGTTAGGCAGGTGGTAAATTAGCTACTTGGAGAGGTCTTTTCATTCTTTCAGGCCACTGAGGCATTAAAACCTCTGTGAGCATCTACCAGGCAATGTCATAAATGCTTGTAAGACTCTACTTTAGCACAATTTTAGAAAAACCACTTACTCTGGGTAAGCTAAGCAAAAGAATTATGGCATAGTAGTCTTCTTTAAGTCTCTGAGCCTGAGTACCCATCTGAGTTTGGTAAATAAAATTTGGAATTGATTCTAATAGGTTTAGACACTAAGCACTCTTTGCCAATTCTCTCCAATTAAACGGAGAATAGGAACAGAGGAGAAATCAATCAAAAGAAAATTAAACACCTTTGATCACCTCGGGTGGGATTTGAGAATGGGCCCATTTCTTTGTTGTCTTATATTATCCTGTGGCATTATCAAATTCTTCCTGAGACAAACTAGAAAAGCAGAATGGGCTCAGATTTCTTTAGTGGAATAGCAGGGAAGAGGGGACATAATTACATTTAATTCTTCCCTGCTTCAAGAATGTTATGGACGCGAGTCAGTTCCCAACTATTTTAAGCAGTAATATAAGTGTGTATGTACAAAAAAACTGGAAGATACATCAGATGTTTTCTTTCCACCACATTGCATTTTTGAATTCAGTAAATCTCTTTCTATTGTACCTTTCTCAGAAATCCTGAGGACTTCTTTCACATTTCCCATATGGGTGGGTCGGGGAGCAACATAATGCCAAGTTTGGAGGCTTCGTGCATTTCTTCTTCATTATTTTTAGGTGTTACCAGGGCAATGTGTCTTCCATGCCTGGCACAGGGAAGGCTCTCAACATATATTTTTCTTTTTTTTAGGGCTAGTGGAATGCAGAAGAAAAAGAAAAGGTATAGAACTCATGGTCAAGCAGATTTGACTATTCCAATTTCAACTAAACTGCTACAATTTCCCAGTCATTGTGATTTAACATCTCTGATCATAACACCGACATTATACAATTACTGTGAGGCTTCAGAAGTATGCTATAGCCGACTCTTACGGCTTGTGAGAAATAAATGTGTACATCTCTTCTAAATTTAGCATGCAGTGACATCACGTTGATAGCTTGAAATTGGCCATGGTGAGAATATTTATACCATATAAATTGCCAAAAGCTACAAATCAGGGTTCCCCCAACCCAGGCCTGATTTACTAGCTCATTGCTGAAAATTACATAACATGCAAAATGCTTCGCAGAATATTTGGCTCTTTTCCCTTCCCTTTCTTGTTTTGAAGAGTTTGCAAAGACAGCTTTACTTCTATATCTAGAATACTCTAGTAACAATTTCACTTTCTTAATCAGTCCTTTGTTAAGGATTTGCCCTTGCTGGCTTTTTGACAACCATACAAGGCTGTTTGTTAGGATGACCTTGATTAGAATTTAAACACCAGGGGCCGGCTCCATGGCCGAGTGGTTAAGTTTGCCCACTCTGCTGCGGCGGCCCAGGGTTTGGATCCTGGGTGCGGACATGGCACCGTTCGTCAGGCCACGTTGAGGCGGCGTCCCACATCCCACAACTAGAAGGACCGGCAACTAAGATAGACAACTGTGTACGGGGGGGGGGGGTTGGGGAGATAAAACAGTGGAAAAAAAAAAAGAATTTAAAGACCACATGAAATTCTGCTTTGGTATTTTGAAGAACGGTGTTCTGGCAAACCAATCTCTGATACGTTCCAGCAGAGCTAATCAATGCTGCACGTGAGTTCTTGAATTGCCTGGTTCTGCTGAGGAGCTGCACCTTCTGTTCAGCCTGAAAGGGCATCACCAAAGAAAGTCTTCCCTGTAAGCAAGGGGCTCACTGGGGAGATCGCGCTGCCCTGCTGCAACAGTTGGGAAGACTGATGTACGCCCAATAGACATGCAATGCTACTGAAGTGATCTGACAGTGCAATTTGACATATCACACGAGACAAAAAATGCAACCTGTGACGCAGAAGTTCCCATAGATTAGGTGAAGTGGGACCAAACGCTACACCAGGAGATGCCCTTGGAAAGCTGTAGAAGGCTGACTTTCTAACAACATGCAGGGGATGTGGCAGGATTAGTGGGTGTAAAAGCATCAGAGGTTCTCTTTCTCTTGGTGACTGAGGAGGTATGTCTTCATGAAATCCTATAGAATACCAGTCTCCATCTTGGCACATAAGATCATGAACGGCAACCAGAATTCTTCTACATATGAAATGTTGAAAATATTCTTGTGCTTGATTCCTCTTATTGTCTCCAGAAAGTACTAGAGCTAGCACAGAGCTAAAATTCCACCTGAGAGATGCTTTGGAGTCATTCTGGTAAGCAGTAACATAGCATCTTGTATTAGGAAGAATGACATAGTTGTTGTCAAAAGACTGAGCCCCATGTTTTAATTCTGCCATTCCCATTGTGACCTTGGGCATGTTCCTTGATTTCTCTAAAATTCAAATTTTTCATCTTTATAGGAGGTGCCCATGCAGGATCAATATGAGGGACAAATACTGAAAATACATCCTATATAGTAAAGCACTATACCAAATGTAATTTGTTGTTACTGCTTGGACATCCTTGGTCACATCCTACCAAAAATAAAAGTCTTTTAATGCAAAACCTCTAATTTGGCATTAATAGGAAGCCAAAGCACACATCTCAGAAATCATTCTGGAATGTTAAACCATGGAGTAAAGAAGAGGGCAGCATTCTGAGTAATTAAGAGACAGATTTTGGAATCAGGCAGAACTGGATGCTATGCCAAGTTTTGACATAAGCTAGCTCTGTGACCTTAAGCAATTTATTTACCTCTCTAAACTTCAGTTTCCTCTTCTTTTAAATGAGGATTGATAGGACCTAGCTCATTATGTTGTGTGTTAAATGAGAGAATGCATATAAAAGTGATTACGATTATAGTTAATTCTCAATAAATGTTATAATGTTTTTACTGTTGTTGTTGCTGTTGTTATTTGCATTTTGAAACTACGTAGGCAGAAAAATGTTCCTAATACTGAGGATAAGAATTCCTAGAGTAAAGTAAAAGGATTTGACAAGGAGTCATAGATTCCTAAGCTCCAGAATTTAAATTAATAGCCCATGGTTGTAGCCAGCTTTAGACCATAAAAATAGAACAAACCAGCCTTATTTTCCTCTGGGCTCTTCCTCTTAAATGTTCCTCCACCGAAACTGTAAGAAATGCCAGTAGGAAGACAGCCGTATTTGTGTCCAAGTTCTTCTCCTGGGACAGGAGGTCCTAAAAGGTGAGATTCTACCCACTTCTCTGGGACTTTGTTTCCTGGACTTTGAAGCAGAGAGTTGGAAAGATGAGCTCCAGCAACCAAGGTTAAGGGCAGAGGTCGTTTTACTGACCATAGCCACAGAGCATGGAAAAGGAGAAAGGAAATTTTAAGTCCTGGGCAAAAGTAGTCCAGGGAAGAAAGGGACAGCCAACAACAAATCAGGAAAGAAGACAGGAGACTAGAAACAGAGTACATACCAAAGGTAAAGAGAACATGTGTGCCACTGTGGACAGGCAGGATAGAAGGAGTTGGAGCCATGATTACAGATGGATAGTTTTTAAGGATAACTATGCCCTTTGGTGAGGAAACTGTTAAAAATGATTCATTATCTCGTTTTGAGTTTGGTGATAAGAAATATTAGAAAATTGTGGTCTTAAAACTTCTTTTTCTTTCCCTAAGTGGGAAAAAAGTAGGCTATCTCTTAGGAAATAAAATATGCTACTGCATGTAGGACTGACTGTACGTTGGGCCAATCACAGAAAGTTCTAGTACTTTATTTATTGACATGGAATCCAAGCCTTTCTGTGTTCAAGACTTTCCCAGGTTAAACCACTTTAGAAAGTACGTAAGTCAACCAGGGCTCTAGAATTACAATTAGAAGTAATCCTAGAGTAGAAAAGTGGTTGCCAACAGTTGGCGGGTGGAAGGAAATTGGGACAGGTTGGTAAAAAGTTACAAACTTTCAGTCATAAGATGAAAAAAATCTGAGGATCTAATGTAAAACATGGTGACTATAGTTGATAACATTGAATTATATAATTGAAATTTGCTGAGAGAGCAGAAATTAAATGTTCTCACACACACAAAGGAGATAAATACGTGAGGTGATAGATGTGTTAATTACCTAAAAGGGGGAATCCTTTCTTAATAAATACATGCATCAAATAAAAATTTAAAAAGAAGTGATCACAATTTTCAATATACAAAAAAGCATCCCAAGGTGTAAAAGAATCAGTATGCTTTAGTACAATGTCTATCAAAATAGAAGGGCTAGTAGGGGCTGGCCCTGTGGCTGAGTGGTTAAGTTCGCGCGCTCCACTGCAGGCAGCCCAGTGTTTCATTGGTTCGAATCCTGGGTGCAGACATGGCGCTGCTCATCAAACCACGCTGAGGCAGCGTCCCACATGCCACAACTAGAAGGACCCACAACGAAGAATATACAACTATGTACCAGGGGGCTTTGGGGAGAAAAAGGAAAAAAATAAAATCTTTAAAAAAAAAAAAATAGAAGGGCTAGCAACTATTTTTTTAAAAAATATAGCTCAAAAGCTCTTAAAAACAAAACAAAACAAAACAAAATCTCAATCCACTTCCTAATGTCAATCTTGACTCCTTTATCCAAGAATCAAAATCCTAAAAGACAAAAACCTTCATTATAAGAAGGAAAATCAGCAAATATTTCCAGTGCACATGGCAAGAAGGAAACATCTGCAATGTGAGTCTGAAATAATCTTGTCTTGTTCATAGTAAAGCACAGTGCTCATTAACAGAAAGTGTCAAGAGCAAGCTGCATTTGGAAGAGAGCACTCTGTGACTTGAGGCTAAAATTTGTGATAGGATCATTTTTCTCTTGCAGTTTTCCAAGATTTCCTGGATTTACTCAGGCTCTCCATGATAAGATTATAGCTTTCTTTAGCGTATTTCAATGTTTTCATCCATGATCTCTCATAAAATCGGGCATGCCTTAAAAGGCAGGGGCAGCACACATTATTAACTATCACACCCTTTTTAAAAATGTAAGTATAATGCTTCATTCTAAATTTAACAAAATTCCATCCATGTTCTGTTGAAATGACAACTATTGCCGATTACAACTGCTTGGTGTGTGAACAAATAACAAAGTTTGCTCTATGGATTCCTATCATGTTGCTGAATTCTAGTTAAGATAAAAAATAACCTAGAATAATTGAATATTTGAGCTAAGAAGAGCATTTTAGAGCTCTTGTTTCCAATTTTCTATTTCAAAGTGCATGAAACTGAGAGAAGTAAAGTGACTTACCCAAGGCTTCAGAGCTGCTCAAATGAAGGAGCAGTGAGCAGAGTGGGGGTGAAGCACAGTTCAATGTAACCACTGTCACTCACTAATATAGAGTGGGGACATACCATGGTCATATTACGTTTCCTGATCATAATGCAATTAAACTAAAAATTAGTTGCAAAGAGATAAATAGAAAATCACAAAATGTTTAGAACTTATGCAGTACACTTATAAATAGCCCATATGCCAAAGAAGAAATCAATTGCAAAGAAAATACTTTGAACTAAATGAAAATTTTAAAAAACTTGTAGAATGCAGCTAAAGCTTGTGTTTAAAGAAAAAAGTTTAAAATCTATTACGTAAACTACGTCCCCAAGAAGCTATAAAAAGAATAGTAAATTAAATACCCCCAAAACTAGAAGGCAGACAATAATAAGGATAAAAGAAGAAATAAATGAAGTAGAAAATAAACATACAATAGAAAAGGTCAGGAAACCAACAGTTTGATGCTTTGAAAAGAATAATAAAATTTATAAGCATCTTATCAAGAACAAAGATAACAAAGAAAGAAAGTAGAAAAGAACTAATACCAGAAATGGAAAATGGGGCATCATTACAGTCCATACAGAATTAAAAAGATAAGGGGATACTACGAAAAACTTTATGCCAGTAAACTTGAAAATTTAGATGAAATCAATAGGATCCTACAAAAACACAACTCTTTAAAACTGACACAAGAAAAAAAGAAAATATAATAATGTCATATTTATGCAAAAAACTGAATCTATACTAGAAAGTCTTCCTAATGCTTATAAAGAAATAGCACCTGTCTTATCAAATTCTTCCAGAGACAAGAAAAAGAGGAAATGTTTCCCAACTCAGGATAAACTTAATTATCAAATTCTGATAAGAACAAGACAAAGACAGTAAAATTGATGTCTAATTTCTCTCTGGAGTACAGACACAAAATCTTCAAATACTAGCAAACTAAGTCTACTCATATAAAGATGGATAATATATTATAATGAATTCAAGGTTGTTTAATATATACGAAAAGACAGATTAGACAGCTTTTTAAAAAAATTTTCTGAAGAAATTGAACATACACTTTACAAAAAATGATAGGCAATAAACATATGAAAAAGTTCTTGACATAATTATTCATCAGAGAAATGCAAATTAAAACCACAATGAGATATCACAATACCCCCAGAATGGTAAACACTAAAAGGATTGACACTTAATATGAAGAGCTGGTGAGGATATGGAGTAACTGGAACTCTCTTACACTGCTGGTAGGAATGTAAATTGCTACAAAAACTTTAGAAAATTTTTAAATTTTACCTACTAAAGTGCAGCAAATGCGCACTTTATGATCCAACAATTCTACTTCTGGGTATGTGCGCAAAGAAATTCATACATATTTTCACCAAAAAGATATACAGCAATGTTCATAGCAGCATTCTTCATAGTAGCTCAAAACTGAAAACAACCCAAATATCAGTCAGCAGTAAGATGGATAAAGCAATTGTAGTATTTTCACACAAAGGAACATAATTACCCAATGTACTGTTGAACCTTACAAACGTTATGTTGAACAAAGGAAGCCAGATGCAAAAGAGTGTGTTGAATGATGCAATTTACATAAAATTCAAAAACTACTCAAACTGATAGAACTGATAGAAGTAATGGAATTCAGAGTAGTGGTTACCTGCAGGTAGATGGAGGGAGTGACAGGGAAGGGTTCTTAGGTGTTGTAATGTTTTATAATCTGATCTGGGTAGCAGTTACATGAGTGTACTCACTTTGCAAAATTCATCTAGTTATACACTTACAATTTATGTGCTTTTCTGTATGTATGTTATACTTCAACAAAAATATTGGGAAGAGGAAAGAAGCAAATCGCAAACAGTTTGCTGAATGGTAACTAAAGAGACCTGAGAAATGGCACTCCTACCTGCCATCAATGGAGAAAGCCAACATCCTCAATAGGCCCAGTGACTGAAAACCTCATCTGAAGTGGGGTGAGGAGTATGGGCTAAGAAGAGGAAAACTGGTTGAAATCTGTTGAAGAAAGTTGTGTCTCCAGCCCCATCCCACCCCATGCTATACTCTCCTACCTTGGCGGAAGATCGAGATTTATTTTCTGGAAAGGATAAAACAAAGTCTAGTCTCTGGACTAGAAGAATGAGTTAAGGGCAGGTATACTTTACTAAAAATAGAAATTTAACACACACATACTTTAGTCAGCTTTCTCCACTCAGCTTCCAAATGTGGGCTGCTGGGCCTTCACTTCTGGGCAAGAGATTGCAAGAGTCCCTTTGGAGAAACTGTTCAGCCAATGAGAAAAGACAGAACGATACTGAATCAGTTCTCCAACATCAACTTAGCCAGATCACCTACCGTGATACTACTGTTAATCAGGCCCACTCACATGCTCAGAGCTTCCATTAAGTTTTATTGCCCTACTTAAATATGAGCAGACACCCAAGACTATTAAATATTCTCAGGAAATAAACAGAAAAAAACAACTTGAAGGAAACAGAGACTATGCAAGAAGAAGAAAGTTTCAAAAAATGATCTTTAATATCCTCAGAGTAATATGAGAGGATAATGTAACCTTGAAACAAGAGCAGGAGATCCAATACAGACCAGCAGCAAAGAGAATCCCCAGGATGGTGGCAAATGGGAATCCGAAAGCAACAGCTGAGCACCGGGTACGGAGGGCAGCCTGTACAGACTAAAGCAGGTCAGAATGTTCCCAGAGAGATCACTGCAGAAGATGAAATTGTTAGGATAGTGGATGTGAATGAAAGTATTGAGAGGAGTTTTAGGCAACTGGCAAAGAGTTTGGGGTTGGTCTCTTTAAAGTATATGGAAAAATAAGCAAACAAAAAAGGGAAATTATTATATCCAGGAGAAAAAACCAGGCTGCACAGGTAAGGAAAGATGATCACAGTTTACTATATAACTCAGGTTCAAACATGTAATAATAGTGTAGATACTAAATTTACCAACCCAAACTAGAATTTTACCATGTTGGTACCGTAAGTATTTACCATTGATAGTGTAAGTATTAGACGGTAGAGTGGCACTAGGGGAAAACCAAATGTTTACCTTCCACACTGGAAAGTCAACAAATAATGCCTAAAATGTAAATACTGAGAGAATAAGGTGAAAGAGTGGAAAGTGACTGCCTCTAGGTAGGGGGATCGGGCAAAGGAGAATAGGGACTGTTATTGGCCTTAACATCCTTGGTGGAAGTTGCTGACCTTTTGAACTAAGTACTTGTATATTTGATAAAAAATGAAAACTGTCTTTAAATTAGGAATGAGTAGGAGTTAGGTGAAATGTTAAGTGGGGGAGGGCATTACCAACACAGAGGTGTCATGGGCAAGGCTGCAAGGTCCATAGCCACAGCATAGCACCATAGGGGGCTACAAGCAGAAGCATGTGACTAAAACATCGTCTGACTTATTGGGAGGTCTCTGGATCTCGTCTTCTATGTGATTTCCACTTCTTATCCATCAGGGACATGTTGGAAAGTGAAGAAGTGACAAGGACGTTGTCAATTTGGAACACTAGGGACGCGCATGGTGCTTCCCTAGCACAGCTTGAACCCAAACTGGACAGTTCGACCTGGTTAGATACCTCTAATGTTTTGCTTGACACTTGTGGTTTATGAACTACTTAGCAGAGTTAAAGAGACTCTGGGAGAGTCTTGCTCAGAGCAAGCACCCCCAGAACTAAGCAGGCCAGAGGGAGGCCCCAGATAGAAGAATCTGAATTTGCAGCAATGCTGGTCTTGCTGAAGCCTGGCAGGTGGGCAGCCCGTGCAGCGTGCGCAGGCTGGTGGAGATGAATGGGAAGGAAAAGGAGCTCCCCCAGCGCCTTGGAACTCCTGTGCTCTTGCCGGTCACTTGGAAGGAGGCTTCCCAGGGTCACAAGGGGACTGAAGTTTATACCAAAGCTGCTGAAGTGAAGATAAAATAGGACAGGTGTTTCGCTTCTCTCTTCTGGGTATTGAGTAACCCATATTGTGAAAGGTAAAAAACCAAAACAACATCAGTCATTAAGGTAAAAGGAAAAGTCTGGTTTTTGAAGGGGCAAATTGCAAACGTGTAATCAGAACTTAAAGGATGAAAATTAAATAGTAAGCGCTAGAAAAAGCAGAACGTTATAGCTAAGAATTGTTTTTATTGTTTTGTAAGCACTATGTGTATTTAAGAGGACAAACATCAAGGAAAAATTGTGTGCGCTTCTAATAATAAGAGGGGGAATTAGAGACAATAGAAGAGGAAACAACGGAGACTCTCAACAAGTCCCTGCAGCTGTCTTTACAAATATAAAAGATTACAGATCTGTCCCATTTGGGGATCAGATTTCTTCCACTGAAAGCGTGAGAATTCGGAAGTGGGTAGATAATAGTGGCAGCGCTGATAAAGACAGAGTATCTTTCATCTGATAAACCCAGACAAGAAGCTTCAGAGGGAAATAAGAAGGAGCCAAGGTTTCTAAGAGACTCGTTTTTGAATTTTGAATCATATTTTCATTAAAAGCAAGGGGTTTAGATAGTGACTACAATACCTGCATGGCGTTATCCTCCGCTTTGAGAAAGGTAACAACCAAACAGAGAATTTAATTTTGATGAAAGAAGAACATTTAGAGAAGATGTAATCAGAAAGGAAATAACATACGTACTGTGTCTTTTGACATGTGAAATGAACTATTAGATTAGAATATACTCCCAAGCTCCTATTTGAAAACAGGAAAACATATCGCCATAATTGCAACCAAGCAATGACAAAGAGATACTCCAGGCCCTTCCCCGTAGTTCTGAAGCTCCATTTTGACTTATTTAAAATTTCTCTGATTTAATCATCTCTAAGGGATCATATTACCCACAGTTGAACTCTGGAGGTAAAACTAAGCCATTTGGGGAAGCTTTGTTGAGGTGTAACATGCTCTTTCAGCTGTATCAGCTGCGATCTCTAAATTTCTTTCCTTTAACAACATCAATATAAGATGTAAGCCAAACAAGTGTCCAGCCTCGCTCTTTTCAATGAGGGGATCTGTAGTGAGCGCTCGTCTCTTTGGGGCTTTGTTTCCAGTCCTTGCATGGATTCATTTTTCGTTTTAATCAGATTTCCCTCTTTTTACCTTTTTCCACTCATTTATAAATGGGAACACTGAGATGCACTCACTATACAGAAATTTTAGGAGGAGAATGGTGTAAATTGCACTGACTTTGCAGTTTCCAGTTTGTGAAGGAAAATATTATTTCTTTTAACAGAGTTTGTATTACTTTTCATTTTTACTTTACACTTTAGAATTATATCACATGATAATAAAACTACCCTGTTGAGAACTAAGGCCTGGAATGTGGAAATAACCAGTTTTACTATTCTTTCTATTTAACTGCAAATGTTAAAGTCCTTTTGCCAATGAAATGACAATCTCCGCTCTGTCTCTATGTGTGTGTGTGTCTCTCTCTCTCACACACACACACAATTTCCTAATTCAATAGTTATGCCTAAACATTTGAGTGGTAAATTGTTAAGCTTAACATTTTAATCTTATAATAAATATATAAAATATAGCTTATTCTATTAAAAATGTTTATTCCATTCCTGGGAAACCCAGTCTAGGAAAATGATGATAAGAATTGCTATGAATAGGAGTATACAAACTAATTGAATAGAGAATTTACATATAACCAACTACGTACAGAAAATTAATTTAAATGTGGCATTTTTCCAATGGAGAAAAGCAGGATACCTATAAGTGAGGTTAAAATAACTAAAATGCTGTTGGGAAAAATAAAAGTTGAATCCCTCCTTATTCATTATACCAAATAAATTCTGGCTATATCAAAGATTTAAATGTGAAAAAATGAATCCAAGAACATTCTCAACAAAAGTACAAATAAAATTATTATAACCTTAGACTAGAGAAGGTCTTCCTGACCAGAACACATGATTAAGAAGACACCAAGGAAAAAAAGTAATAAATTTAGCAGTATAAAAATTTTAAATTTCTATATGACAAAAATAAAATAAACATAAGGTAATGGCAAAATAGGAAACATTTGCACAATACATATAATATAAAGTATTTTTCTTCAATTTACAGATGTTACGGATAAAGAAAATTTTCTTAATTTGCAAAGAGCTTATATAAATCAATAATTATTTTTTTAAAAAGAGTAGCTTAATAGAAAAACAAGCAAAGGATGAGCACATAGAAGAAAATACATGTCAATGAACAATAATCATATGAAAAGAGGTTAAACTTCATTCAAAACTCAAAACATATATTCAAACAAAGATAAAATGCTATTTTTACTCGTTAGAGTGGAAAAGATAGATAAATAGAGAGAGACTCCTTTCTGTAGGTAAAAGAATAGGTGTTTTACGTATAGAAACACACATGTATACATATATTCATGTGTACTGCTGGTATATGTATAATAGTTATATCTGAAAAGATGGGCAAGACTTGATTGCCTTTGGAAAGTTATCCCAGTGTGGAGAAGGAAGGGTTTTACCTTTTTTTTAATAGACTTTATTTTTAGGTTCACAGAAAAATTGAGTGGAAAGTACAGAGTTTCTGTATACCCCCTGGCCCACACGTGAGGCTGCCTTCCTCACTATCAACATCCCACATCAGCTGATGTTACAGGTGATGCACCCACAATGACACATCATTACCACCCCAAGTGCACAGCGTACATTAGGGGTCACTCTTGGTGTTGTACGTTCTATGAGTTTGGACAAATGTACGATGTCATGTATCCGCCTTTACCATATTGTACAGGATACTTTCACTGCCCTCAAATTCCTCTGTGCTCTGCCTGTTCATCCTTCCCTCCCTAAACCCTTGGCAACCAGTGATCTTTTTAATGTCTCCATAGTTTTACCTTTTCCAGGAATTGCATAGTATGTAGCCTTTTCAGATTGCTTCTTTCATTGGTAATAAGCATTTAGGATTCCTCCATATCTTTTCATGGCTAGCAAGTTCATTTCCTTTTAGCATGGAATAGTATTCATTGTCTGGAATATACCCCAGGTTATTAATCCATTCACCTACTGAAAGACATTTTGGTCATTTCCACGTGTTGACAATTATGAATAAAGCTGCTATAAACTTCTTGGTACTGGCTTTTGTATGGACATAAGTTTTCAATTCATTTGGGTAAAAAAACCAAGGAGCACAATTGCTGGATCATGTGATAAGAGCAAGTTTAGTTTTGTCAGAAACCATCAAACCATTTTCCAAAGTGGGCACACCATTTGCATTCCCACCAGCAATGAATGAGAGTTCTTGTTGCTCGACATTTTAGCAGCATTTGGTACTGTCAGTATTTTGGATTTTGGTCATTCTAATTGGTGTATAGTGGGGGATTTTACTTTTTATATTTTATCATTTGGTATTATTTGAATCTTCTAATCACGGGAATTTTTGAATGCTAACAAGCATTATCTGGGATGGGATGATGAGCCATTCTTATGTTTGAAGGGACAAGCATGTTTGATTCAGTCCTATCATCACTGTAGGAACTTAGGAGGAAGGGGTGGAAGGAAGTAGAAAATAGCTCTCGTGCTCAAAGCTTACCAAGCCACTGGGACCAGTGCATGATCAGGAGAACAAGGGAGGAAATTAACATTTCTGGACACTCACTATTTTCTGCACAATACCTCCCTACTAGTATTACAATGCCACAGTCACATGAGTCTAGGAAAGAAGATTCACTCTGACTACTAACATATTAATATATTATTCTGAGAAGTCCACAGTACAGAAAATAGTTTAATTTCACTTGACACTGTTTCCCACAATTAATTGATCATAGAGTACTTTTTTATACGTGACTCATATTAACATTAGGCAGAACACACTTGGGTAAATATTGGTCTATCTCTTTTAACATACATTATCTCATTTGATCCTACTAACGATTCTAGGAAAAATATTTTATTCTCTTCATTTTAAAAAGAAGAAAATCAATATTTCAAATATTAAGGTAACTTTGACCAAAATCATTCTACTCATACGTGAATTCCTACCTGAGTTTTCCCAAATCCACATCAACTGTTGGAGAAACCCATGATAATCCACCCAGCTAGAAATTTCTCCACACTGGGTTCCTTTATTCCATTTTAATATTTTCAGAATAAGGATATTCTATATAAAGTTGAAGCAATGACACTAGGGCCAGAACCCAGGATTTAAGACTCCTAAGGTCATAATTTGCAAACTATAAGATGATTGCGTGGGCTCAGGTGTAACAAGATGCAATATTGTGATTCTCTCTGGTTCAAATTGCCCTTCTTATAAGTCATCTGGATTTTCTGCCCTTAATAAGTTTTTGGGGATTTGGTCATATCTGGGAAATTCAGATCAGCCATGTAATTCAGGTAGTCCCTGAATCATGATTATACTCAACCCTGACTCCAATGTGCTCTCAGGTCCCCAAGAGGTATCTGATACCTCTGTAGAAGAACACAAAGCACAAAAGGGGACAGAGAGGGAAGAAAATCTGACCGTTACTCTGAATGTCCTTGCTTGGGTGGGTTTTGGTCAGATAAAGCTCCAATTATTTTTTTCTGCATTAATTTCTTTCCCGGTAAAGTGCTTAAAGAATATACTTCCAGTTAAAGCTTTTAGGGTGGACCATTGCTCAAGCCATTTTCAACTTTATTGGTGAAAACATTTGAAAATATAGTACGGGTAGAAATTCAGATATGGCTCTTGGGAAAAAGCAAGATGACTTAATAGGTCTCGCTACCAACCCACCTAACTTCTGTGATTGAATTAATACAGACGGTAATGGGGGAGGAGGGATGGAAATGTGCGTTGTAACCACAATTTGAGCTGTGTTCAGTTACCTCATGGCATCAGTTTTTCCACTCAAGCTGGTAAATGACTACACGCAGAGACATCTGAGCCTTTTCTAACGAGATATAAATCAATCCAAACAGTCATCCAATTCTCCCTGGCAGTGAATTTAAACCATATCTTTCCCCTTCTTCTAGCCTTTGGTTTTTATTTCGTTTCTATCTCACTGTGGTCTAGGCTCAATTTTTAAGGGATTTGATCCAGTTGCCTGGCTCTGAAACTTGAAAACAAATTTTAAATAAGTCCAAACTATCAAATCCTAAGATCTAGTTGAGCGGGGTTTGCCACAGGATAAGGGAGTGTAGGAATATATCTCACCCAACTGGACCACAGAAGAAGTTTAGAAAATGTATTTATCAGTTAGCTATTACAGCATACCGAAACACCCCTATACTTAATGGCCTAAAATATGCATTTTTATTGCCCACATGTATCTGGCAAGGCTGGCCTTTTGGCCTTCTTCTCAGGGTGGTTCTGCTGGTCTCAGCTAGGATCACTCATACATCTGTGGTCAGCTATGTGTTGGATAGGTGCTCTGCTGACTTGGGATGGGCTCCTTCCCAGGTTTTGGGATTGGCTGGCTGTTAGCTGGTATAGGATAGTCTCAGCAGGGATATCTCATCTCTGCTTCTTGTGGTCTCTTATTTTTCTGCAGGCCAGCCCAGGCAGAGGCAGAGTCCAAAGAAAACCAGAAGCCAACAGGCCTCTTGAGGCCTAGGCTTGGAATTGGCATGCCACTACTCCAGTCCACATTCTTTTGGCCAAAGCAAGTCGCAAGGATTCAACAGTTGGAGAAATAGACTTCTTCTCATAAGACAATCTTCAGAAGGTGTTGATACAGGGAGGGGTGAATAATTGGGGATGTCTTTGCAATCAATTTATAATAGTATTTGATCTCTTTCCTTTTCTAGCTGAATCTTGAGCATTCTGGGCACATCCAGCAAGGCATCGCAGCATCCAGGCAAGGGTAGAATGCCATTGTGCGTGTGTTCGCCATCAGTAGACCTCAAGATCACTGACTCCTTTCAAATTATGTCAGCGTTATAAAGGCAGGAAGGATCTCTCTGTCTCTCTCTGTCTCTGTCTCCCTCTATCTCTCTGTGTGTATGTCTCTCTCTCACTCTTGCCCTCCCTCTCTCTCCTTCTTGCCCTACTGTATTCCTGTATTTCCAGTACATTACACAATGCCTGGCTCAGAGGCTCAATAAATATTTGTGAATGAATAAATGAATGAGTGAAAGGAAGCATTATGTATGAGCTTCTATTAACAGAGTTAGGTGGAGAAAGTGAACGAAACGCAGCAGAGACTGGGGAAAGCAGTAAGAAGGGATGCAAAGCAGATAAGAGAAATCTGCCCTGGAGGAGAAATTTCGGAACTGAAGTAAGCTGATGGTGGTGACGGTGTTTTTGAGGTTCCTGCTGCTGCTGACCTGGCCATGCCGGGAATATTTAAACAAGCCATAGCACAGTAGACAGGGAGGAATGAATCCACCACAGAAGTCAAGTGGAGCAGGCAAAACAGGAGATGATGCAGTTCGCTGTCCTGGAAAACAGTTGATTCCAGGTGACCAAGGATGAAGGGATAGGGTGTGGCTCTCTCTGGGATGGACGTGCAGTAGGTTTTACTCACTAGCCTGGGAGCTCTGGGAAGCCCCCAACAGCATGCAGATCTGTCAGTAAATGTCAGGGTCCCTGCCACCAGATAGAATTTAGGGACAGATGGATGACAAACAACTGCAGCCAACTGGGAGGGAAGAAAAGCTAAAATGACAAGAGACAGGGCCTGGGAATCTGAGCACAGCAGAGAGAAACTGATGGCATCTATCAAGGGGCGGCCAGGGAGAAACCTGCATCAGGGATTCCCAGCTCCTCGAGGCCACACACATACTTGACTCTCTCATCCTTTAGCAACCAGAGACGTGTTTTATGCCGTCAGGAACACCTACATTGCTGGGATGACGGGACTCACTTTCTGCAGGGTGCATAACAACTTTCCAACGTGTTGTCAGAATGTGTCAGGTCGAGTTACCGTGATTCCATTTCAGGAGGACGTGACACACAGCGCCATTGCTGGCGATTCGGACGTTTCCTGTCAATGCCTGCCACTCACAGATGGATGTGTAATCAAACCCAAGGCACAGCAAGGCTTTTTGCATGACAGTCACTTCCAAGTTTTCCTTTTAATACCTGAGGTTTTGTGTTACTGATATTAAATAAAAACTCTTTGCAATGAATTTTAAATGAGGTAAAAGCTCTCACCAGAGATTTGTTAAAAGCAGATGAACAGCTGTTCTCTTTCCCCCCTTTTTAGTAGAAGGGCTTTAAATTATATATTAACCAAAAAGGTAAACAGAATAAAATGGGCAATTAAATATTAATGGAAGATGTAGTGGAATTGTCCTGTGCTGCACTTAAAACAGCCTGAATGATTGAGCTGTGAATTGCTCTCCCCGAGGTATTGAAATATTCATCAGTGCTATTTAATAAATGTTCACATTCGTAGGCACTCGTGTTTACACTACAGCACTTGCAAGAGAGTGCTTACTAAAGAAAACATGCTAATGGAAGGTGAACTTTCCTGTACAGGGAGTCACCTTAAATTATACAGAGTGTGCTGCTGAGGAGACGGGAAATCTCTCCTCGGACAAATGAGAAGCTTGCCTAACAGAGGAGCATCTTTTGTTAAGAGAACAACTGGGGATGGCATTGTGGCACTAAGACTATTTTGAGGTTTTTAAAAATTTATCCGGTTTGCATTTTTAAAATGTTTAACCTTTCCTGCCTGAAGCAGAGCTTCATTCCAATGCTTTACTGTAAGCTGCCTACCTTAAGGGAAGGCACACAAGAGATAGCACAAAGAGACTGCAGTGGGAAACCCTTAAACAATCGAGGTAGAAGCGTTCCAGGTGACGGTGGAGACTGACACAGAGACACACACAGCATTTATGGGCAGTGTTGGACACATCTCTTATGGCTTCCTCTCCATGACATTTACTTACTCATTCTTACCCAAGAACTGCAGATACTGCATTACCTCAAGTGAGGAGCTCGATTGTTCTTGTAAGTTAAACAGGAGCAAAGCCACTCAATACCTTGGAATTGGCTGATCTCTAGGAAAGATATTATGATTTACTAAAGCAGTGGAGGGCAGGGGCCATAGCTGTGGCTGCTGGATTTCTGATGAACGAGATGCCTGAAAGGAACATGTCCACCCAACTTAGACACCCATTTACTGAAAAACATATAGCATCCAAATTCAGCAGCTCCAGCACCCAGCATCCAGCATCGTGTGAATCAGGGTCAATTGGAGGATTCCTTTGTGATGACCCTTCATCATTCTTCAGCTTAACCAGGAAAGCCTGAGTAATGTTTATTCAGGGAGAAAAGAGGATCTTGGTTCCCAGAGTAACAAAAATAGCCATACAGAGTATTAGAGATTGAATGACTTCTTGGTTTCAATATTTCACTCTCATATAATAGTATCATACTCCCATACTTATTGTCACAGCTTCACAGTGGATAGAAGTTGGCCTTGGCCATGTAACTTGCTTTGGCTAATGGGATGGACAGTGCATGAAAAAATGCTCAAAATGTTCATGCACAATGGGTTTGGTGATATCAGGAATTACGAAATGTTTCACTATTATATAGATAGAGGGGAGACAGAAGTTATTCATATAAGAGCATTAATAAAAGCTGGGTTCACTGGGATGGCCCCAAAATCACAATTATAGTATTTCCATTCAATAAATGGTCTCATCTATCATGAAAGTTTTCTTTTTCCTTTTTTCTAGATTTGGTAAATTGACTGTGTAGAAACTGATTTACTCTTGAGTCCAAGTAGGTAAGAAGAGTTGTGAAGTTTAGTAAGACTGCAGGAGAGTAGCATGGTTAAGACTGAAGCATAATATAAACAGGGAGGAATTTGACTTAATTAAGAGATTCAAAATGAATTAAAGGAAACACCGCCACCACTAAGAGGAAACCTGGGTTATATTTAACAGTAATAGTTTAGTGAGAAAAGTACTAAATTTATCTAAGCATTTGTTTCTTTAGTAATTTCCTCTAAAATCCTCCTCAAATATGTATTTTTAGAACTAGAACTAGATTTAGCTGCTTATAAAAGTTGTTTTTATATCAAAGCAAAATTAAATTTAAAATGTGGATTATTTCTGTTGAGAAACTTCTAAGAATCCATTTTTTTAGACCATGAGACCATTGTCCCGACCACTGATGCCAAATATATCCCAGTTATCAAGGAAGAATATTGTGAGTTGTAAACTTAGAAAGTCACAGCAAACATTACAGTCACAGGTAAGGATTTAACCTTTGAAACTTGATCTAATGAGCACAAAACCACCGATCAACATAGAAGAATTGGGTTCTTCCAATTTACTTTTATTTGGTGATTTCCGCCTGATGAGTTTGTAGAACACTTGGATATCGTGTAAGGATTGTTTCCAATGTTTTATAAACAAAAAGGTATATGCTGAGTGTGATCATTGAACATCAGCCTGAGTCCTGAAAGTCAATGAGGCAAAACTCTCAAGACAAGTCAGCACCAGTCCATTGATGAAGGAAAGGTGATACGCTAAACTTTAAAAACAAGCTTTCTGAGTCCATTTTGAGTCTATTTTTCCTCCTGAAACAAAGTGGAAGGATAAGACAAAAGACGAGAAAAAGGTAACAGAGGGAAGGAACAAGACCTTGTGGCCTTCAGCCCCCTCATCCACAGTGTGGCTGCCGCCCTCTGCATGCAGTATTCGTATGCTCGAAAATTCATCCAAGGTTTGAAACAGCTAGTCTGTCTTCCATATCTCCCCCTAGGCCTAAACAAAAATGCCTGCCTCTAACAAAGTAGGGTCTACCAAGGCTAGCCCTCCAGAGAAGAGAAATTTATAGTCTTGTTCACGAGAGGAGAGTGACCTTGTTAGCACAAGTACCGTAATAAGAACACATTGAGCGAAAGGATCAGTGTGAGCGCTGTAAAGCATCCAGGAGGAAATTAGCTGTTTCAAACCATGGAACTAATGTGAATCATTGCTAATAGCTGCTTATTTATCACCAGCATAAAAAGATAATTTGGCTAAGCTAATGAAGTAATTCGAGCTTTTAACTGGATGCTAGTTATTAATTGAATGTTACTGAAAAAACCAGGGAGGGAAACTACAGGAAGGAGTGAGGGCAACCAGCTTCCATCCCAGTATATTAATATTTTCTTGATGCTGCTGGATAATATTCCAGCTGCATAAATTTTGGGATATCAAACTGTTTAAGAAGATTCCCCTGGAGAGGAAATCTAGATTCAGCACTTTATAAGAACAATGTAAAATGGATTGAGCAGGAGGAAATGCATGTGTGTGTGTGTGTGTGTGTGTGTGTGTTTTCCTCTGGTTAGTCCTTCCATCTCACTGCAGATGAGAAAACATCCCCAATAGTAAAGTATAGACACTGGACCCAGCCAGACCTGATGTTATTAATGTTGGCTAATACTTTCTGTGGTATGACCATAAATTTATTGTTTAACTTTCTAAGCCTTATCTTCTATCTTCTCTAAAATGGGATAATAATATCTAGTTTAAAAGTAATCTGGTTTACGGAGGGGTATGTATTTTCTGGGGTATAAACAATAAATGGTTTTATGGCTTTTTCAATGCATTCCTCCAAGTCTGCTATGTAGAACCAACCCATCCTTCTGTGTGGTGACTCCTTAATGAAATTGTGGCAGATTTCACAATTTTTCAGTGAAGTTTGGTTATAAGAACAATTTTGAGTATTGGAAGACACAGTCCCATTTAGTGTTAAACTTCAATCTCAAGTCTGATTCAAAGTTCTCTCTGCCTCCAGGGTAGGACACATGGTGACTCCAGCAGCCTGGAGTTGAGTCGAGGCATCATCACTTTTCATATGCCCCATCCTCCCACCCACTCGACCTCCTGCACTTTCACCCTTCCCTGTATTAATTTCTCAGGAATTGGGCAAGGGTGAGAGAAAGAGGAAAAATACATGTTTCCTTCTTGGCTACAAAAGATGATATTCCTCTCCTTGGCTGCAGTGACTATTGCTCAGGTTTATATACGGACTCTTTGGGATGGGGATAGCCCTAGGAGGCCCCACTGATAAGTCACACACTCTCCGTTACACCACATCTCCCAAACAGGCATCTCACTCAGCCTTCTCATGCTGCAGCAAGACTGTCATACAATCTCATTCGCCCTCCTTGGCCAACTCTCTGGCCTGTGTTCCCAAGAAGCACTCAGGTAACCCATGTTTTGTGAGCTCCTACTATGTACCAGTCCTCTTCTAAGTCCTGGGCATACATCAGGGATCAAAAGAGGAAAAATCCTTGTCCTTGTGTAGTCTGGAGGGTCCTAGAGTCTGGTTGAGGCAGAAAGAAAATGAAGTGTACTAAATAATAAAATATATTTGTTTGGATGGAGATAAGTACTATGGAGAAAAATAAAGCAAGTCAGGGAGATGTGGAGTACAGAAGGAGGGTTGCAATTTTAAATTGTATCGTGGGCCTCACTGAAATGGTGATGTTTGAGCAAAGAGTTAAAGAAAGTGAGGCAGTCAATCATTTAGATATTTGGAGGAACTGGTTTCTAGGTAGAGGGAAGAGCCAGTGAAAAGGTTTTCAGGTTGAATGGTGCTTTGATAGTCCAAGGCATAGCAAGGAGACCAGTGTGTCTGGAGTAGGGCAAACAAGGGCAGCCATGACATAAAGCAGTCCAGTTTGCTAAGCGTTGAAGTGTGTGCAAGCAGGTAAGCACACATGTGTGCACATGCATACATATGCACACAAACACATCTGATACAAGGGTAGAGATGACAAATCCAAGGGAGCAACACTCTTAATTTAAACTTATTTACATATGAGGCCATCATTTACATAATCTAAACAGAGATTATGGTAGAGTAGTTAAGAATGTAGGTACTGGTGTCAGACTATCTGAGTGTAAATAATAAGTCCTCCACCTATTATTTTTGTGACCTTGTGAAAGTAATGTAACCTCCCTCCACTTCAATTTCTTTTTCTGTAAAATAGAGATGAAGATTAAATCTTAACATTGCTGTTAGATAATTGAGTTATTGTCTGAAAGCATATAGTAAGTGTCTGTCCATGGTGGTTTTATTGGGCATTAAGTGTTAAGAATCACTACTTATGTCTATATTTGACTGGTTCATTCTTGCTGGACGGGTCTCAACTAAAATGTCACCTCTTCAGAGAGTGATGACCATAAATATTCCAATACTCCTCCATCTAGGCACTTGGTATGATTGGATTTCCTCACCTCCTTTGAGGTTAGGCTTGGCCATGTGACTTACTGTGGCTAATGATATTTGAACAGAAGTGGCATGTAGAACTTTTACACAGAAGTGACGTGTCAATTTCAGCAGAAGCACCAAATCTCCTCTTCCCTGTGACGATAATCATGGAAATATATATCTATACATACTGAGATGGAGCCTCTGACATCCTGTGTTGCTCCTGACTATAATGATCAGAGTGCAACTCTCCAGCAACCCGAATATCTGTACTGGACATGTAGCTTGAACAAAAATAAGCCTTTGTGCTATTAACCAACTAAAGTTTGGGGATTGTTTGTTACTGCAGTGTAATCTAGACTATCTTGACTGATACACTTTGACCACATTATATAAAGTAGTTTCCTCGGCCACCAGTCACAGTCCAGCATATCTTCAGAATTAGTTTTATTATAGTACTATAGCGTCCTTCTTTAAAATCATCTCATTCACAAATTGTCTGAGAAAGGGAATTTATTTATGTCATTCTCAGCTGTATCTTCAGCACAACAATGAGGCCTAAAACTTATTTGGAACTTAATAAATATTTGTTGAATTATTAAACTTCACAGTATATAAATCCTTTTATTTAGAGCCTCAAGATGCACCAGCCTTATGAAATTCTACTTTATATGGCATGATTCCAGGATATTTATATCAAAAATGTTAAATATATGATTTTCATGTTAATTAAGTCAGTCTTATGATATAGACACAACTTGGTTGTTTCACAGTGAGATTATTTTCACCAATTAAAAAAAGTTAAAACAGAATGTTAGTGGTCTAAATGCACCAATTAAAAGACAGAGATTGTCAGAGTGGATCAAAAAATATGACACAATTATACGTTGTCTACAAGAAATCCACTTTATATGTAAAGATACAAATAGATTAAAAGTAAATGGATGGAGAAACATATACAATGCTAACACTGAAAGAAAGCAAGAGTAGTATATTAATTTCAGAGCAGATTTCAAAGTAAGGAAAATTATCAGGGATAAAGAAAGACATTACATAATAATAAAGGGGTCAATTCTCTAAGAAAATATAATAATCATTAACATGTATCCACCTAACAACAGAGCATGACGCTACATGAGGCAAAACTGATAGAACTGCAAGGAGAAATAAACGAATTCACCATCAGCTGGAAACTTCAACACTCCTCTCTCAGAAATGGACCGATCAACCAGGCAGAAAATCAGTGGGGACACAGCTGAACTCAACAACACCACTAACCAACTGGATATAATTGACATCTGTAGATTAGTTCATCTGATAAAAGCATAATTTACATTTTTCTAAAGCTCACATGGAAGATTCACCAAGATAAATCACATTCTTGGCCATAACACACAACTTAACATATTTAAATGAATAGAACACATACAATGTCTGCTCACAGACCACAATGGAATTAAACTAGAAATCAATAACAGAAAAACAGCTGGAAAATCCTGAAAGACATGGCAATTTATTAAGACATTTCTAAGTAACACATGGGTCAAAGAAAAAAAATCTCAAGAGAAAATCAAAAATGTTTTGAATTAAATGAAAATTGAAACACCACTTATCAAAATTTGTAGGATGCATCAAAAGCAGTGCTTAGAGAGAAATTTATAACAGTGAATGCATATATTAGAAAATAAGAGAGAATTAAAGTCAATCACCTAAGCTTCCACCATAGGAAACTAGAATAAGAAGAGCAAATTAAAACCAAAGTAAGCAGAAGAAAATAAATAGTAAGTGTAGAAATCAATGAAATTGAAAACAGAAAATTAATAGAAAAAAAATCAATGAAACCAAAAGCTGGTTCTTTGAAAAGATCAATAAAATTGATAAGCCTCTAGCCAAGCTAAGAAAAAAAGAGATAGGACACAAATTACTAATATTAGAAATGAAAGAGAGGGACATCACCACAGACCCCATGGAAATTAAAAGGATAATAAAAGAATTCTATGAACAACTCTATGCCCACAAGTTTGATAACCAAGATGGATCAATTCTTAGAAAGACACAATCTGCCAAAACTCACACAAGAAGAAACAGATGATCTGAACAGGTTTATATGTATTACATAAATTAAATCATATGTATTAAAGAATTGAACTGGACTGAATTGAATTAAATAATTAATAATCTTCCAAAACAGAAAGCACCAGGCCCAGGTAAGTTACTGGTGAATTCTTCCAAACATTTAAGGAAGAAATTATACCAATTCTCTACAATTCCTTTCTGAGGACAGAAGCAGAGGGAATACTCCCTAACTCATTCCATAAGGCCAACATTACCCCAATACCAAAACCAGATAAACATATGACAAGAAAAGAAAATACAGACCAACATCTTTTATGAATGTAGATGAAAAATCCTCAACAATATATTAGAAAATCAAATCCAAAAAAGTATAAAAAGAAATATACACCACAACCAAATCCTAGATATACAAGCCTGGTTCAACATTCAAAAATCAATTAATTAATGTAATCCATCATATCAATGGAATAAAAATTACATGATCATATTAATAAATACATAAAAAGCATTTGACGTAATCCAACACTCATTTATGATAAAAAAAAAAAAGACCTGTCAGTAAACTAGGAATAGAGGGGAACTTGCTCAACTTAATAAAGACAATCTACAAAACACTTATAGCTAACAGCATATTTAAGGTGAGAAATTCTAAGATTTTCCACTAAGATCAGGAACAAGGCAAAGATGTCCTCTCTCACCACTCCTTTTCAACATGGTACTGAAAGTCCTTGCTAATGCAACAAGGTAAGAAAAGGAAATAAAAGGTATACAGGTTGGGAAGGAAGACCGAAAACTGTCTTTGTTAGCAGATGACATGATTATGTAGAAATCCAAAAGAATCAACAAAAAACTCCTGGAACTGATAAGTGATTGTAACAAGTTTACAGAATACAAGGTTAATATACAAAAGTCAATTGCTTTCCTATACACAAACAAATGAACAAGCAGAATTTGAAATTAAAGCATAATACCATGTACATTAGTACCCCCCCCAAGAAGTGTTTAGGTATAAATATAACAAAATATGTAGAAGATCTATATGAGGAAAACAACAAAACTCTGATAAATGAAGTCAAAGAAGAACTAAATGAATGAAGATATATTCCATATTCATAGATAGGAAGACTCAGTATTGTCAAGATGTCAGCTCTTCCCATCTTCATCTATAGATTGTAACTCAATCCCAAACAAAAATCCCAGAAAGTTATTTTATGGCTGTCTACAAACTGATTCTAAAGTTTACATGGAGAGGTAAAAGACCAGGAAGAGCCAACATAACATTGATTGAAAAGAACGACACTGGAGGACTGTCCCTACCCAAGTTCAAGATGTACTGTAAAGTTATGATATTCAAGACAGTATGGTATTGGAGAAAGAACAGACACGCAGATCAATGGAAGAGAATAGAGAGCCCAGAAATAAACCCCTATAACATAGTCAACTTATCTTTGACTGAGGCGCAAAGGCAATACAAGGGAACAAAAATAGGCTCTTCAACAAATGGTGCTGGAACAACTGGACATCCACATGCAAAGAAATGACTCGAGACACAGATCTTACACCCTTCAAAAAAATTAACTCAAAGTTGATCACAACCTAAATGTAAAATGCAAAATTATAAAACTCCTAGAAGATAACACGAGAAAACTTAGATGACCTTGGGTATGGTGATGTCTTTTTAGATAGACCACCAAAACCTGATCCATGAAAGAAATAATTGATAAGTTGGACTTCATTAAAATTAAAAACTTCTCTAAGAGAGCAGAAGAGAAAATGAGAATCAAGAGGATGAGAAGACAAGCCGCAGACTGGGAGAAAATATTTGCAAGACACATCTGATGAAGGACTGTCATCCAAAATCTACAAAGAACAGTTAAAACTCAATAATTAGAAAACAAAGAACTGGAATTAAAAATGGGCAAAAGACCTTAACAGACACCTCACCAAAGAAGATATACAGATAGCAATTAACATATGAAAAGATGCTGCACATCTTATGTCATTAGGGAATTGCAAATTAAAACAACAATGAAATACCACTACATGTCTATTAGGATAGCCAAATCCAGAACACTGACAACACCAAACACTGGAGAGGATGTGGAGCAACAGAAACTCCTATTCATGCTAGAGGGAATGCAAAATGGTACAGCTGCTTTGGAAGACAGTTTGGCAGTTTCTTACAAAATTAAACATACTCTAACCATACAGTCCAGCAATCGTGCTCCTTGGCATTTACCCAAGAGGTGAAAACTTATGGCCACACCAAAACCTGCACATGGATATTTATAGCAGCTTTATTCACGATTGCCAACAGTTGGAAACAACCAATACATCCTTCAGCAGGTAAATGGATAAATCAACTGTGGTACATCCAGACAGAGGGATACTATTCAGCATTAAAAAGAAATGAGCTATCAAGCCCATGAAAAGACTACTTACTGCATGATTCCAACTGTATAATATTCTGGGAGAGGCAAAACTATAGAGACAATAAAAATATCAGTGGTGGTCAGTAGTGTGAGGGGAGATGCATAGGCAGAGCACACAGGATTTTCAGGGCAGTGAAACTACTCTGTATGATACTATAATGATGCATATATGTCATACTTTTGTCTAAACCCACAGAATGTACAACACCAAGAGTGAACCCTAGTGTAAACTATGGACTTTGAGCGATTATGATGTTTCAATGTAGGTTCATCCTTGGTAAAAGATGTACCATTCTGGTAGGTGATGCTGATAATGGGGGAGGCTATGCATGTGAAGAGGTAGAAGGTATGTGAGAAATCTTTGTATCTGTCTTTCAATCTTGTCATAAAAAATATGAAGCAGTTTTGTCATCTAAAACTGCTCTAAAAAAATAGTCTTAATAAAACAAAAAATTAAAATGGATTAATGCACGTTTAAAATAAATAGTACAGACATCTATAATAATCATTTATCTCTTGTCCATAACTTTGTAAAAGAGGCTGTTGGGGTTTTAAGGGTGATAATTGTTCACACTCTTAATTCCGTCTAAATTTCAAATTCATTGAGAAATAAGGAATCAGACTGAGGGAAATTAAGACATAATCTTTGTTACTTAGACACGTGACCAAACTCCGGCCTCCTAATATCTCTCCTTGCTGTCACCCCCATCCCAAAGCCCGGACTTTCAGAGACCTATTTAAAGAAGAACATGGATCTACAAAGTCATCCCAATGAATCATTATTATAGCCTTACACCCTTGAGCTCTGAGAGTGGAGACACAGACACATGTGAGCTCTGATCCACTCAGTAGGTGCAGAGACATGGAGGTAGGCGCAAGCCCAGAGCCCAACTCCTGAAGCCAAGCAGCCCCAAACAAGAGAAACCAAACACATCTCCAGATATCATTCATCAGGGAAATTGCTCCTCCTCACTCCTAAAAGAAGCAAGTGCTGTTATATAGGAACAGAGGCCAGAAGAGTTCCCCCCATTCTCATCCTTTCTGGGAGGCGCACATTTCTTCTTTCTGTGGAAATGTTAAGAGTCTGGGAGGTGAGTAGGGAGGAGATAAGTGCGCCTGAATCTATAGCTGAGGCAAATCTTAAAGGCCAATAACTTCTTCTTTCTGAGTGGCAAAGTCAAATCAACTGCTTTCTTTTAATGGCACCGGAGCAGCGCTGGCTCACTTCCCATATATCCTTTCATATAAATATACCTCGTGAATGACAACATTGCTCTCTTTCCTCCCTCTTTTCATAGCAATAATTAGAATTCATTTATGGACATTCAATCAAGAGCTTATAATTATGATTAGAGGGACTTAGCAATGAAATCACTTCTCTTAACAATAGTACTTTCACTGCAAATTCCACCAAAAAAAATTAAAATCCTTTTAAAAAATGTAAATTAAAATACTGACTAAAATAAATCTTTAATGAAATTGTATAATGTTCTCTTATATCTTCCCTGGATCCCTTCACATAAATGTAAAAGTTTCTCAGTATTAATTCAGGCAGTGAATAAGCTATTTCTCATTTGCTGGTTCAGGCTAAGGATTTAGCTCTATAGATCCCAAACTGCATAGACTATACGCAAGCATCCTTAAACCTGACTTCTGGTGCCTATATCTGACATACTAAGGAGAAAATAAGCTATCTGCAGTACAATCAAATGGTGGTTTAACAACAGAAGCATCCTCTTGATAAGAGCACCTATCATTCTTAGATGAAAGTAATATAAAAGATAAGTATTTGCCTAAAACCATTCCATTGAACTCTCCACCTTCCTGGAGTTGGGATATGACAAGAGTTCTGAGTGACTTTAGAGATGACCTAGCGGTGATTTTCAACCTAGTGGGGACAGGGAGCACTCCTTTTAAGAGTCCCTGTATGGAATAAGAGATGATACTGAATGGAGTGTGCTATAAATGTGAATGGCATGCTCACAGAACAGGGGACCAAAAACAAATCCAAACTGTCATTTTTCAAGTTAGAAAGCGAAGGCACAGAGAGGTCAAGTTGCTACTTCAAGTCACATCGCAAGCCAACTAAAGTCAGAACTAGCCTTATTCTCCACTGATTTAGGCCAATGGTTTTTCCTCATGAATAATTCACGTTACACATAAGGCTTCCTACTGTTGCATGTTTTGGTAATTGCTCTGTCCAAGCTAGTAAGCTGTGCAATTTTCATATGAGAGTGACCATGAGTGAATTTTGATTGAAGAATTATACTGAAGCCCTTTATAATGCCTGGAGACCGTCTTGGACTGAGGAGGTGAAATTCCTCCAGATCTGTGCCCATGCCAATGTGATGGCAATATCTATTCATATCTATTACTCCTAATTAAATAATTTCCATAGCTCTTCGAGCATCTTGCCCTTTGAGAAATAGAGTTTTAATTTTATCTGGATTGCCCATCAGTGTACTTCTCTTGAGAGGAAGACAGTAGATTTGATAGCAAGGCTAAGATTTACAGCAAGAAGAAAATAGTCAGCTAGTCTTTGGGGAATCTGACATTTTAGTTTCCTGAAATTTTTCTTTATACTTTTATCTATAGATAAGCTATGTTTATGAAAAAATGAGGCACCGAAGAAAACATCAAAATTTTTACATTTGAAGTAAAAGTTAGAGTTTATAATTTGTTATTAAAAATAAAGATTATAGTCACCCTCTAGACAAATCAAGAAGACACATTAGGCCAAGTTCAGCTGAAGATCGCAGCTATCTTTTGAAATAGAACTTTGCTATTTGTATAGATGACAATTAAATAAATAAGAATGAGACGTCACACTGTCTTTCTCTCATCCTTTCATAGATGAAGGAAACATTGTAGAATATTGTTCTAAGCCTTCTTTCCCCATTCTTTCTAAAATCAGTAACTGAAAAAGAGACCCATGATTAACTTGAAAAGGATTTTTACTTGAGATACAATGAATTTCCCACCCTACACAAATCTCTTTTTCTATGACTTTTTTCTTTACTTCTCTGCAGATTAAAGAATGATACTGAAATACCTATTTAAGGACTGACGTACACAAACCACTCCAAAACTCATAGTACCAAACTAGTATTACAGCTGTTGGTACACCTGTTCTTATTATTTGAATAGCGCTTAATCATTTGTGAAATGCTTCTGTATATATTAACTTATGCAATACCTTCAACAGCATCTATGTACAGGAACAACATGCATTCTAGACAGGCATTGAATAGGTAAGGAAAACAAGATTTTGGAAGATCCTATGATGTGTCTAGAATCACAAAAGGGGTAAGTGGTAATTCCTCACCTCCCATTCTTAAACATCAGGCTTTATGTACAATTCCCACAAATGACCTTAGAATATTAGCATTTCTACCAAATAAATCTTACTAAAGACAGGAGGATAAGCTTTTCAAAGATTATGCAATGCCATTTATATTTCTCATTTGTTACCTATTCTAGGCAAACAAAATCAAGCCATTAAAGAATATTAGAATCAATTGGTCACTGAAATTCTCATGAAGAATAATCATTCAGGAGATCTTCCTGGGGCAATGCAAAAGAAACACTCAGACTTGAACCTTTACAATGGTCTTTTCTGTTATATTTATGATTGGGCTCATATATTTAAAGCTTCAGAGTTATTTGCACAAAACTATGGCAGCTAACTTTAATCAACCCACAACGGAAAGCCAGGGCAATGTTTATGCATAAAAGTTTATATCTGAAAGGTTAGCAGCTGATAACTTCCACTCTTGGAAAAGAAGCATAGTATCAGCTAATGTCATAGTTAAAATCACATACACCACCCACGCACAAATATCATCTAAAATGCCAGGAAAATGCCATTTAATTTTTATAATTCACTCCAAAATATTTTTAAGACCAAACTAACTTATCAGAAGCTGAGACTTGAGCATTCATCTTTTTATTGATTTTATCACGCAATAAAGCAGGCTCTGATATCAAAGAAGGAAGGATCTGGAGGTAAAAGCCACATCTCTGCTCTGCTATATGCTAACTAGCCTGGGCAAGTCACTTCACTTCTTCTAGGTTCACAAATAAGAACCCTTAGATAGATAGATAGACACATAGATAGATAGATAGATAGACAGATAGATAGGTTATAGATTATGTATATGCAATAACTTACGGTGGAGGAGTTAAGAGTATGAGGTTGGACCTAGAAGTGGATGATCTGAGGGTAAATTTTGGCTTTTTATACTAAGGCTTATTCTGAATATTGTTAGAAAACAGATGTTTAGATAGATCATTCGGGTTACAAGTCAAATTCTAACTTTCTCTAGGATTAGGAATATGAATTTAAAGGAGTCCACAGTCACCTAGCTAATTTTTTTTCTAGATAATTGCATACTTTTTCATTTGTATTGTACATCCATATTTTTAAGAATGATTTTGTGTTAAGACATTATCAAACTTTCTATCAGGACAAGGAAATCAAAACAATTTTCTCCTAAATGTATATTTTGCAATTACCAACATATTATCTGCACTGGAATTAATCAGAGATCATTAAAACATTCTTAATTCCAAACAGAGAGGAAAAAAGATTAGAGAATTTAATAAACTAGTAAGTAAATAAATAAATATTTTTAAAAACAATCTGGAGGCTAAAAATACCGAAGTACACTGAACTTATGTTCAGTCTTCCACACAGATGGTACACTAGTGAGAATTTATAAAAGTAACCAAGTTTTTGGATGGGAAATCTATAGCCACTGCTGTTAGTTTCTGCTAACATCTCGTCACAGAGCTACTGGGTGCGTGTGAGATTTAGAAAATTTGCATATTTTTAAACAGAAGGCAAGTGCTCCTCTATTTCCAGAGTCGTCTTAGCAAGAGGATGTATCCTCAAATTACACAGCTTGTCTTAGATATGTATTTATTGTGGATATTTGTATTTATTTCCAGTGGTCCAGTTTAACAACCAACATTTTGAAGAGAAATCATTACTTTTAACATCCTGGTGTTGATGTTTTACAAGCCATGGCATGTTTTATCTGATTATCTCTTCGTATTTGGGTGAGTCATACGAGAATTCTTAAAAATATGGATTCAAGAAGGTGAAGAATTAATCATACCTCATTTTACAAAAATTTATGAAAGCACAATAAGTGTCAGACAGTCCAAGACTTAGTGCTTCAACCTCCATAATCTCATTCAAGCCTCACCACAACGCTGACGGGAGAATATTTTGCAGAGACAGACATGGAGTCAGCGGAAGGTTCGATCACATGATCAGGCCAATCTCATAGTCAGTGGCAGAGCCGACGATGTATACATAAATAACCTTGAAGTTATCCTTTCACATCTCTTAAAGATTGGTCTGATAAAGATTTCCATTTTGAAACCTGGTAGACTAGACCTTCTGATCTGAAAACAATAAAAATACTGGAAAAAATATAGAAAGAAACAAGGAAAGCCATTTTAAGTTACCGAGTTGGCAAGAAAGTTAGGGAATCTTCAAAGGTCAATAATGAAGTAAAATCAGAATCTGGAAAGATAAGAAATCAAAGCAGGTTTCACCCTGAGGACAGGTACCCGGCCCTGGGCACACTGAGCTTTTGTTGTGATGAATAAATAGAGTTCTGGGAACGGGAGACAAATCATAGGACCAGCTCAAGATGGAAATTCGAATAGGACGCATCTACGTAAAGCAATTATTTAAAAGGACTACACCCATGGCATAGCAGAGGACCGGAAATAAATAAGACTCTTGGGAAAAGACAAGAAACACTTCCATTCTCAACATTAACACTGGGTGGAGTGAAAATTCGCTTTGAGAATTCACGATCGTGAGCCAGCCATATCTTCAGGTTAATCCCAAAGAACTTAAACCAATATTTATGTTAAATTTGTCCTGGATTATTAGTAGCCCTGGGTTTCTGGCAGAAGCAAATACTCTGAATGAAGATTTTTTCAAAAATATGTCATAGAATTAATGTAGATAGAGTTCCATTAAACAGGAGCTCAAAGTCAAAAATCTCAAAACCCACAAGGAAAGAAATCACAAAAAGAGAAAGCCAGCACAAACAACAAGACTCAAGAAATGGAAAATATCAGGCTCATAATTGAAAACAAGTATGTTCAATACATTTAAAGGAATAAGAGGGGCCAGCCTAGTGGTGCAGCAGTTAAGTTCGCCCAGGTTCACCGGTTCGAATCCCAGGTGCAGACCTATGCACTGCTTATTTAGCCAAGATGTGGCAGGCATCCCACATATAAAGAAGAGGAAGATGGGCACGGATGTTAGCTCAGGGCCAATCTTCCTCAGCAAAAAGAGGGGGATTGGCAGCAGATGTTAGCTCAGGGCTAATCTTCCTCAAAAACAAAACAAAATAAAAAACAAACATAAAGGAATATGAGAGAAGAATGACATATAAGTAAGGAAATCATCTATAAAATGACTAAGATGATTTGTTGAAGAAAGAACATTGAAATACTTCAGAAATACTACTGAAGAAGAAAAATATGGTGGAGGGACTGGCCCTCTCTAGATAGCAAGAATTGTAATAAAACTATGTAAATTACACACTTGTTATTAGTGCAGGATTAATCAAATAGAGCAATGGAAAAGAACTGACATCCCAGGGAAAAAGCCGGTATTGTAAATAATTGGGAGAAAGGGGGAACCGTTCAATGAATGCTGCTGAAACAATCGATCATCAATGAAAAAATGTAATTGGATGCCTGCCTTAAATAAAAAATAAAAATAAATTCTAAGTGGACTAAATAATTAAATGTGAGAGATAAAACCATAAATCTTTTCAGAAGACTATAAAGAAGTATATCTTTAGGAAGTTAGGGTAATGATTTTCTTAAACAGACCACAGACTGAACTAACCATAAGGGAAAGATTTATAAAATTAACTACATTAAAATTAATAACTGCTATTCATCCAGCGATATTATAAAGAAAATGAATTTATGAGCCACAAACTGGAAGGAAATACTGTATATATTCAACTGCTTTCCTGTGCTTCACCATTGCCTCCTGTTCATGGATCATTTGCTGACACTCACTTTCTACGGAGGAGACTTCCTTCCCCATGGATACTCTTAATTTTTACATTTAATTGTCCCCAACACATCCTGAGAGTAGACAGAAACTTCTCCAATTTGTGGATCAATCATACCTATTATAGCACTAGAAGACGAAAAATGTGTAACCCTAGCATATCTGTTGTCATGACCCATCTGCTTTTTGCAGCGTTCAAAGGGAACGAAACAAGGAACACCACTGTTACGTCCTTCACATCTTTGATAATGGTGCTAACTTCTGCAATTCATTCCAAGAGCAGTATTACTTCTGATTTATTACCACGGCTGTATGGCAGGTGTTGGAACAATTTTAGGGCCTTTCACAATGCTTCCTACCATAATGGGATTTACTTCATAGGTCGGAAATCAATGTAAGTGTTGTGCCAGCTTCTATGTATAGTATATACAATTGTACCCTCCTAAACTTGGGAAATAATCATAGAATAGATCCTCAAACCCACTGGATCCGGATACTACCATTTATCATGTGGCTTCCATAAGTCTTGATCTTAATCAGACTGTGATAACATTTCTGGCCTCCTGGTATCAGTGTCTACACAGACCTCAGATTTAACAATCCTCTACAAGTTTAATATTCTCTTTCCCCAGGGAGAGTTACTCTTTGGAGAATAATCAGAGAAATACTTTTCCATATATAGTTTTGGTGAAATTGCAGAGTCCTTTTAAAGGAAACCCAATTTTCCCATCAATCAATGGGCTATGAGTCAGTGAATTAATATATATCTGAAAATAGAATGAAGAGTCACAATTTTCTAGTGTGGAGGTGAGTGTCAGCCTTGTGCCCAACACTTTCAGGGGTATTATTATTATTATAAAAATTGAGCAATATTTTAGTCACTATCCATATGTCTCACCCCAAGGACAGCACCATGATCTATTGCTCATTATCATAGAGTCCTGTGGCAAAGGCACCGTGACAGTCACTCTGCCTTTGCTGTCTGTTACGATAACTGCACATATTTTGCATTTGACGGTTAAGGGTTGCCACTTGGATAATTCTATTGAAGAATCTTATAATTCCCGTTGATGTTAGGGACCCCATGGCCATGGCAGCATCTCTGAGTATATGCCCAGCCTGCAGAGGACGACCATCAATAGACTGCTCAAAGATTCTAGTACCCTCCATCTAAGTACATCCTTTATTGCCTAAGTGAAAGTAGTGTCCCCTGCTACACTCCCAGGGTACATACCCAGTTGATGAACTCTCAGACATTACATAGATACATTCAGATTACAGAGATACATTCTCATGTTTCTGAGTTTTCTGATTTCTTTCTTCATATCATGACAAGGAAGTTCTGGCATGTTAATCCTGTTTAATGTCACCATTGTTGTAAGTAACAATGTCACCACTGTTGCTTACAAGCTTCAAGGAACTATGCCAACAAATTGTCACAACCAGCTCCAGGTATTCTTTCCAGAACATCGAATTCCAAGTCAAAGGTGAATTTCATGACAATGAACTCTCCCCAACAAGCTTTATACTCTTTCTCCCACCCCACAAGTTTAATACCCAGATAGCCACAACTCTTCAAGAAAACAGCTGGTTTGCTCAGTTGCACAGGATGTTTGCCACATGAAACCACTGCATCTTAAGCAATCCATCCAGGCAAGAATGGGCCAGAAATTTGTTTGCCATTGCCTATCTCTCACTCTATGGTGACTTAACTCCCTCCCTTTTCTGAATTGTGTTATCTCCTCCTCTGAGCAGCTACTGGGATGGGAAGCCAGAGTTTCAGTGGGTCCAGAAGACCCACTCGGATCCACTTCCTCTGTCCCACATCCCCATTCCCTCCTGGTACATTTTACCTATAGACAGGACTTTGGTTATCTGCCTAAATGAGGATGGTAGTGATGGACAGTGAGGGGACCAAACATCATCTTGCTAGATAACTGCTTTATACAAAAACAGTGCAGTCTCCAGACACTGTGAGGCTGTTCTCCTCTAGAAAGGGAAAAGGGGCTGTTTCTGATGGACAGAAAGATTCAGGGGATTGGAAGGGCTCAACTTTCTTAGGCTTACCCACTTAATTCCTAGTCTCAGTGTCCTGCTCTTTCCTTATCAGGGCCCTGACTTTGATGTAGGAGATCTGACAGATGTTTATTTTATTTCCTTTGCAGGTGTCTGCCACATTTATAATCAGATCCTAAACCTGATTTTTCTTTTGTTTTAGCCAGTCTTCTTTAGGTTGCTAGAGAAGTCCTCCAGCACTCACAGCATAGCTTCTATAGACCCGTATGTATCACTTTCTTTTTGTTGTTGTTATTTTGGGGAGTGAGGAAGATTGGCCCTGAGCCAATATCTGTTGCCAATCCTCCTCTTTTTGCTTGAGGAAGATTTTCCTTGAGCTAACATCTGTGCCAATATTCCTCTATTTTGTATATGGGACCTCGCCACAGCATGGCTTGATGAGCAGTGTGTCAGTCCACGCCAAGGAGCCAAACCTGTGAACCCCGGGCTACCAAAGCAGAGCGCATGAACTTAACCACTACGCTACCATGCCAGCCCTGATATATCACTTTCTTTTTGCAAGGCCCCCAAAGCCATCAAAAGCAGCCACCTCAGGCCAAAGTTCTTATGTTATTTTTCTGCCATCTCAATCAAATGCAGTAGCCATTTTATGTCCAGTGACTTGCCTTTATCTGCACCTCATCTTAATTCATCACAATGAAAACTTTAGGAATTGTGAGGCCATGCATGTCAAAGATGATTACCCCTCCGCACAGCAGCAGCCATCAGGCCCCTACTGCCCTTTTCCAGACAGGCAGTCCAACAGCCTGAGGGCCTGCTTTCTATGGCCTCTCTTGATATCAGGGTTCTCAGGGAATCTTTAGGCTGGATTTCTTAGAAAACAGAAACTAAGGTGAAGGTAAGCTGCTTAAGATTATTTTGGGGTTAGGGAGTGTAATTCCAGGGAAGCAAAGGTGAAGGAGAAATGGAGGGAAGCACAGGAAGAGGAAGATCATTATGAGGTGGTGTATTACCCAGCTGGCCACAGCCTTATCAAAACACATCCGGTTTGCTTAACCATGCAGGATGTTTGCTATGAGGAACCACTACATCTCTAAGTAGTCCATAGGTTGGGAACAGGCCAGCAATCTATCTACCAGGTTCTTCTCATCTTTGTCTAACACCCTCTCATTTACGGGTTGTGGTACTAGCCCTTCTGGGCAGCTACTGTGGAGGAAAGCCAGAGCTTCAGTGGGTCCAGTTGAGTTGAACCTGCACACTGGAACTCCAGTCATGGAAGACATAATAGAACCTATGCCACAGCCTGGCTTTTTGGCCAGGAATCAGGGCAAGGGTGGAGGGCTGGGAGGCAGAGAGGGCTAAGCAGATCTGGGAGGCACATAAACTGATCCAGTACAGTATTAAGGGCATTTATTATCTTATATAAAAGAATTTCCAAAAGTAGTACAGGTTCTAGGACTGTTTAACTTAGTAATTCAATACATTCATCAGGGTCCCAGACAAATTCTTTCTCTCTCCATTCTGCCATATGTGCTGCCTTCCATCCACTCTGGCTTAGTTCTCCACACAGTAAGGAGGTGGCTGCCAACTGGCCAGAAGAAAAATATGTTCTTGTCTGCAGCAAGCAAGAGAGAGAAAGTCTTTACCACTCTTCAAACTTTGGGAGACAAGAAAAGGATATTTCCATTAATGGAGAAATACCTTTAGTTCAGTATGATTCAAAAGAATTATATGCATAAAAGTTTTTAACATTTGCTAGACTAATTTCATAAAGCTAAAGTAAGACTCCTAAATTTTTCAAACTTGCACTAGGGAGTCAGAAGAAATAAGTGAACAAAAAAATAGAATTCATAGGTTTTTGACCTTGTCATTCTCCAGTAAAGCTGGCAAGTCTATGTGCTTCTAGATCTCTGGACGTGTAACATCACAAGCTATTTCATGAATCCGTTACACTCTAAAATAATTCATTGACTTCCTTCTCACAGAAATAACTAGGACCTTCATTTGGAAACTCTAAATACTCAGTGTCTTAAAAAAAAACTAACAAAAGTTAGACATGAAAAGTCTTAACCTCTATATTTAACCTTATTTATTTATATATATATTTTATATATAGTATATATTATATAGATATATTTATAAATATATTTATATTTAACCTTATTTATTTATAACCTTAACCTTTATATTTAGGAAAATGAGTTTTAACTCTCTAATTTGAAATAAATTCAAGAGGAGAAATGAGTAGTTTTCAAGTGGCCTTGACAATCTAGAATTGACTTCTCAAGATCCCAGGGTTCTACTCACAACTTGTCAACCAATCAGTCTCCTGACTGACAAATCACTTCACCTTTCCAAGTCTGTTTTATCTTCTATTTACTGGCTAAACCAGATGACCAGGAAAAATTCAGTTCTAACAAAATGAAATGTTGCTTAATTAAAAATGTTGAAGACATTGACTTGTTTATTGAAATCTGGAAATCTCAAATCTCAATCCTGTTTAGATGTTATACTGGATTCTTCAAGAGTCAACGCTGATGTCAAGAAAAAAAGAGTAAATTTGATACTCAAAAATAAGACCTTTGGTTGTGTTTTGTCTTTGTACATATTGAGAATAGGAGATGAGATTAACTGTAACTTCAAATTTCTCCTCCAAGAGAGAAGAAAGATATTTTACTGGTAAAAATAAATTCTGAATGCTTAGAGCCTGCTTTGTGCACTAATAAAAAATCAAATGAAAAAAAGCAATTTGATTAAATTATGTGTGCCTTTTCCTATGCCAATGGAGCTTAACTAAGCAAACAGAAGCAGTGAAGTAAATCAATGTTGGTTTATTAAAGATCAGAATTCAATATCTCAGTAGTTGAGGGGCTTACGCACCAGAGTGCTCACTGTTTAGCTTCTCTGTTCTAAGAAAGTAAACATGGCAGAACCAAGGAGAGACTTGTTCAGAGAATGACACTGACAAGCTAGGTTTCTCAAAGAGGAGCTTATCTTGTAGCTCTCAGCAGATATTTTGTAAATAGAATATAATTTTATCCCAGTGTTTCACATTTCAACTTCTCTTCAAAAGTATGTATTTTAACATTTTTAAAAATTATTTCTTAGATATGTGTGTTTTCACCAGTGAAAGCACTTCCACCTCCCAATTAAGAAACGAAAGCTGAAATGCCTTCACCTGTTCTCATATGACTCACCAAATATTTGGTGAGGCATCAGAGATTAATTTCTCATTCCAATCCATCCTACAATGAAGTCATAAATAATAGCAAATTTGTAACATCACATTCATCTCCATGGCAACAGGCTTACTGCGCAAACAGAGGATTATGACTTCACCAGAGAATCAAACAGAGGGAGAGAGTGGGTTGCAAAGAAAAAAACTCATTTTCAAACTCATATAATCTACAGTAATTGTACTGGGAATACAGGCAAAGCCTAGCAAAGCAAATTGCTTTTCATAGAAATATTTTGCTTTTTTCAAGTTTGTTCCACAATGAAAATCTTTCTCTAAATTGCATGGAGTGTGTGACATAAGGCAATTTTAATACATAGCCAATGTGAGACAAGCAATCTGGGATATAAAGGTTTGAACGGGGACTGACAGCATCCAAACAGCACTATGTATGGCTGGAGAAAAACAAAACACAGAATTGCTACTGATGTGTTTACTATCTGAGCATCTAACATTTATAAGAGATTCGGCCTCTTCATTTTCCCTTTCCCATTTTACTTTCTCTCAAACACAATCTATAAAAATTATACTTCCCTTTTTAGATTCACTTCCATTTTGGAGAAGTGGCAATACTCTTATGCCTAAATAACATCCTTGGGGATTATTCATATGCAAATTCTTTTAAAAGACTTCTACTGGTATTCTTTCTTGTAATCTCCTTTCCTTTATAAAAGAAAAATCCTGCTCATAGCAAGCCTAGGGCTGTTACAGACTTCTATACCTAGGAAATAGGGCTGAGTTTTTTTCTGAGATAAAAAAATTAATAGCCACACCTCAACAAAGAAGGCCGATGGGTTGCACACTTGTTTGTTGTTGTAGTTGTAGTTCTTGAATTGTGTCGTGCTTTGGATCATTTTGTTCGGTTTGCTTTTCCAGCAAAGTGGGGATGTCTTTAAGAAAACAACAAGAAAAACAAACCACATGAACTAAAATTATCTATCAATGGTACTCAGGAAAAGGGAGGGTTAAAATAATAATTTAACCATAGGCCAGAAGATTGCAAACTCTCCAGACTCTTCAAATGTTTACATTGACATAGAGCCTGAGTGAAGTGTTCTGAAAAGCAACCTGTTATGAAACAGCCAAGACTTTTTGTGGGCTAGTATTTTCACAGAGTGCCCACTAAATTCCCATCTGCCTGTGCAGAAGGCCAAAGATGGCACGCAACTTATGATTAAGGATAACTCAGTGTGAACACTATTTGTGAGTTGTCAAAGAGCAGACCTCATTAGCCACAAGTGGTTCAGTTAAATATTTGAGGCCAGAAAATGATCTGGCCAGATTCTCAGAGAACATTATACCAGGTTGAATGACAAGCCTTTAACATGTTTGAGGTCAAATAGAATACCAGGTTCCTGAAGCTCCTATAATTAAATGGACATTGAATAGTAATGGAAGGGTGTATATTATGTTTTCTTTCCAACATCTAGTTGATATTACAGTTTCAAAAGAGGTGTGTCATGGAATCTTTCCTCTTCCACTCTCTCACCTGCCTGCAACATGCACTCAAGTGGACAAATATAGAATTAACTTGATCAATTCGGTGCTAATTTCATGACATTCTCTTGAGTCAAAACGAAAGTGGGAATACAGATTTTGTAGTGTTTTAATAAACATCAGAACGAGTGAAACTACAATTCTTTCCACACTCACCTTAGGCAACCTCTGGAATGTCTCCTTTTTTTAAAAAAAAATGTTTCTGGCCTTTCCCACAAAGTACTCACGGGCTGGTTATAGGCAAAAGCTTAAAAGATTAGGCTCTGATGGTCTAGCTCCTTTCCTTTCATCCACATCCACTTTGCTTATCCCTACCAATGTAGATTATAATAATTGCCTATGAAAAAATTCTAATTAGGACCCAAATTAGAAATATATTTATAAATAAACAGTACTTATGCTGCATGCATAGTTTCAAGAAACCTGAGTAACATAAGTAAATACTTCAATTATAATAAAGTCAGTCCTTTTTAGTCAACACTTTGCATGATAAATTCCACTTACTTAACACTATTATTAGTAGTGGAAGTCATCATAACAGAAAAAATAATTGTAAGAACTACACTTTCTGAGCACTTGTCTATTATAACCAGTTTTTGTGCTATAGAGTTTTTAATGTATTATCTCATGTAATCCTCACCATAACCTCAAAGAGTTGGTATTATGAGTTCTATTTCATAGATGAAGAAATTCAGACTTAATAGATTAATAATATCCTCAAGTTCACAGAGTTAGCAAATGATGGAATAGAGAATATCAACTAGTCTGTCTGTCATACTTCCTTTACTTTTCAGTGACATCTGCTTATAGAGTTTCTGCAACAGAGTGCCAAACCAGACGATTAAATCTGCAAAAGGCAGCTACTCTACTACGTGGGCTCTAAAATGGTCTGAAACTCTGAGGCTAAGACATATATATACATATATATAGATGATATATCACATGATATGTTATATTTACATGTCTGTTTAGTGTGTTTTGCATGTGTGTGATATATACATAAGTAGATACATATACCATGTGATATCATATGTATAAATATATGTATGTATATATATCTCAGCCTCACAGTTTCATATAGTCATATATCTAGATAGACACATGCAAATACCTATACCTACGTACATATATCAGCCAATAAATACCTCCTACCTCAAGGACAAAGAGGTGTGCCTGCCTTTCCCCTGTCACATCTCCCCTATCGCTTCAGGGGCCATTTCAGAGATTCTGTTTCTTATCCATTCTGCCCTTACAGTTACTGAGAGAAGAGAGAAAAAAGATAAACTGAAGGGCCAGATTTAAGAGTCTGCTGCTCTTCGAACATGCACAAGGAAAATTCTTGGAGAATCCTTGAAATATTTAGATCCCTCAAATGCTTTAAAAAAAAAAACATTATCTACATTATTTGAAACTTGAGAGCGGCTTTAAGGTCAATGAAATGATTCCAAATGCTTCTATTTGCTAGAGCAAAAATTTATTTTTATTTTAAAAATCATCAAACTTCTTTTGATAGCTTTTAGAGCTATTTTGATCATTCAAATAATGCCTCCAAATGAATTTAAATTTCGAGTTGTGGCTTAAATGTTAATGTTTGTCATAGCAAGCCTACTCATTTGAGCCAGGCCCAATTTAGGACATGGTTTGTTACTTCACGTGCCATATGGAGACATCGTAGTTCATAAAGCTTCCTTGAATAGTCAATGCATAAGGTATATTTACACTCCTTTTATGGGATTTGAAACGTTCTACCACTTGAAATGACTACTTAGATTTATAATAAGAGTATCTTCATTTACAACATTTTCCTGATGACACTTTTAGTAATGAAATGTGGTGACCTTGGTCAGAAAGATAACCCCAGTTAGGACGCTACGCTGTGCGAGTTAGCTAGCTCATTGGTAGTAAAGGCTCCATTTTAAGACAATGTACTGTTTGACTCATTTGCTCAGAATTTTTCCTGTTCAAATACCAGAAATGCCCTGGGTCGCAAAGAGTAATAACTTTGAGTGAGTGTTAAACAAACCGGTTAAGACCAGGCCACGGCTGCTCTGTCCGTGGACAAAGCCTTTATTGTTAATAACAAAGTAAAACTGAAGCTGGTAGGGGGTCGGGGGCAGTGGGAAGTAGGGCAAATGAATACTGATCTACTGGGAAAGCTCTAGCAAATGTTGGCCTCTCAGAGCACATAGTTTTCAGGTTGTTAGTGATTTTTTTCTTTTCATCAGTATCATACTGGCTCTTGGGACAGAGAAAATACTGAAATCAAAAAGGATGCTTTTTCCAAGAGGTACGAAGGAGGGTAGGCAAATAAAGAAGATGGAAGATCTGTTTTAAGGATCCTTTTCCATTTGACTTTGTCCATCTGGCTGTGCTCCTCAACACAACATCAGCGTATCTCTTGCCCTGAGCAATTTCACCTGAACAATGTAATAATGCTCCCATTAATGCTCTGTATAAGACACCATTCTAAGTTTGCAAGAAATATATTTTCACTACTAATCTCCACAAAAGCTTTATGATTGGGTATGATTATACTCATTTTGCATATGACTAAAGAGAGGCTGAAAGGCAATAATTAGCTTGCAAAGGTCCTGGCAGGCTGGTTGTCCACTAGACTGTCCTGCTTCCACAGCATCCCCCAGCCCTTGAATCTTCCAGACTTCTTCTTGTGCCTCCACTATAATTCACTGCTAATAAGGAGAGGTCGGTGTCCAGGGAGGCTAGTTTCAAGTACTGAGAACAATATATATGACTGGGCTTGACATGGTTAAATCACCAAATCCGAATCTGCTACCTTCAAACTGTTGTGATTCGAAAGCTAACAATATCTGTGCAGAGGGAGACCTCTTAGCTAAAACCCAAACAGGAAGTGTTACTCTTTCCAAATGAATCCTGGGAGATTTTTATGGCCCTCCTACCACCTAATGGTGTGAGAGCGAGAGCAAGAGCAAGAGAGTGAGAGAGAGGACATGCTTTCCAGGGTCCCTAAGAATCATAGCATATTGTGTGTCTGTGTCTGTGTGTCTGTGAGTGTGTGTGTGTGTGTGTGAGAGAGAGAGAGCAAGTGAGAGAAAGACTGGCCCTGAGCTAACATTTGTTGCCAATCTTCCTCTTTTTGCTTGAGGAAGATTGTCGCTCACTGAGCTAACATCTGTGCTAGTCTTCCTCTATTCTACATGGGATGCCATCACAGCATGGCTTGATGAGCGGTGCTAGGTCTTTGCCCGAGATCCAAACCTATGAACCCTGGGCAACTGAAGCTGAGTGTGAAAACTTATCCACTATACCACCGGGAAGCCCCCAGAATCATAGCATATTTTGCAGTCCATATATCTCAGGATGGCAAACTTCATTTCCAACTTTGCCCAAGGCTGTGCAGTAATTACACAGGAACAAGGATAGCAGAAGCTACAGATAGAATGACCAAAAAACCTGGAAACATACTACATTCTCAGCAGTATGGATTTATTAATTCAAATTGCTGCATATACATACAAATAAACATCATGCAACCACTACCAACAATATTATTAAAGAAGAGTTTCAATGTGGGAAAATGCTAAGCAAAAGAAAGCAAGCTACAAAACAATATGATTTCCAGTTTTAATCCACATACACAGATATCTGCACATACACAGAAAGAAAACTCCATACACCCAAGTATTAAAGGGTAGGGTAGGAGGATTTTGATTTTTTTTGTTTTATCATCTGGCTCTTTTCTGTTTTCTAGTGTTTCAATATCAAACATTTAATTTTTTTTAAGTTATTAAATAAAATATTAACCTAAAGATATAGGTAGATTATAGTGATTCACTGTTTTATATCTAAACTTGAATAAAGACAAACAGATGCCAGATGTGGACCAATACAGGGCATGAACAAAAAATAACACATAAGAAAAGGTTAAAGGAAGAAAAGTTCTAAACAGACCAAAGAGAGAGAGATTTCTCTTCATGTAATCTAGCTGAGTATTTCACTAACTCGCTTAAGAATAGGGGTGAATTAAATATTCGAACCATTTTGTATACCATTTGTGGCTTCTTGTATGTATATATTTGCTAAAATCAAGGATTTCACGAAATAAAAATAATTCACTCCTGTGTGTGTTCACTCATTCTTAACTAACATTTCCATTGTCACTATAACGTCCCAAGTAAAAGAGTCCTTTTAGTACCATTAACTTGAGATGATGTAAAGGATAATTATTACCATGAGTCTTGCATTTCAAGTTGGCATACCTGGTAAGCAACAGCGCTCATAAACGGATGGAGCCTGAGGAAGGCCTGCTTCTCTGAAGTGAGTTAAATTATATTTTTCCCAGTTATACCCAAACAGCTGAAACTTGAGCAAACTACTATTCTTTATTTCTTAGCATGTGATGGGTATTGCATTTGCTGCCAATGAAGGGACTGTAAGAGTTCATAAGGCTGTTTCAAGAACTTTTTCAACACACCTATAAGATACACCTTAAAATTGTGGGGTTTTTGTCATTTGTAACGCGTGGGATGACACATTCACCTTGACCTCTGCCCTGGATTATTGTAACCTTGTAAGTATTTGTAATATTTAATTTCAACTCTTTAGTCTCTCCCTAGTTCCCAGTAACAAAATGTTATCCAAGGTGGCAAAAGCTCCAGTCAGTGCCAGTCTTTACCTGCTGCCTGAAGTTCAATCAACAGCTGACTTCACCGCTCTACCTTGCTTGCTGACAACAGCAGGAGAGCTTACCTCATACGCTCAGACTGAGTCATAAATAAATGGCCAGGGATCATTTTGAGCAGCAAGCTTTAGGTTCTGCAGATAATATAAAGCTAAAACAAAAGTGGTTGGAGTCACCTAGGTCAGGGACAATAGACCTGCCCGTCCCCCCGCTAGCAGAGCTTCTCCATCTGCTTTGCCTCTCTTGGCACATGTCTGCATGCTCTTGCTGGGTTCCAATCAAGCCCAGGAAGCAGCTTGTTTCTTTAGGCCCTGCGTATTGTTCTGTCTCTACAGCAGCACCAGGGCATCACCTTGATGACATCAAACCCCCTCACCTAAATTATTGTAATGTCTTAATGAATAGTCACTAAGAAAGATGATTTCTGCTCCCATTGAAAACCAATGATTTATATAAACACAATGAAAAAATATGCAATACTGATTTCACCGAACATTGTGACAAAGAGGATGGGAGGAGTGGAAGAATGTGTGTTGGGGGTAAAGCGGTTTAAGAGAGCTAAATGTTCATCTTTCATAATAGAAACTCAATCTATAATTTCTAAAACTGAAGAATCAAGAACCACAAGTATAATTCTGTTATTTAGAAATATGGTGACAAATACCAGAAATATCTAAAACGATGGAAAGCAGTTGCTCTTGGAAGCAGGATTTAAGGTAGAGAAGAGGTCAAGAGAAGGGTATGCTGTTTTTCAGAGTAACTCTTACAACATTATTAATTTTTACAAACACATCATATACATGACTTACTTTGACTTAAAAGATAAGAATTTAATTTAAAAAACTGCTAACTCATTTACCTATTCAAATAGTTACAGTTTTACCTTGCATAAAATGCTTTTATTAAATAAAACTGTACTATAGATACAGTTATCTGGTTTCATCTTGTGCTAAAACTAATTCTGTCTAACAGTATGAAATCTTGAAACTGTCACGCATACTCTAATGTTAGCCAGTTGGTTCATCACGTCTGTGATGCCAATTGCACACCCAATCAAACATCTAAAGTTACCAACTGGCTCCAGACTTGGTGCCCTGGTTACAAAACACTGGCCAGCTGCAGGAAACATAGAAGGGAAAAAGTTATGCCTTGGCTACTGAGTACAATCCATGCTCAGTGTTAATGATACTATGTCAGTCCATAAATTATAACAGCTAACACTAGAACATTAACACCACCCAAAACACACTGGTAAGCAAGCCAGCATGACAAAATGAGGTCATGGAGAAGCTTAAAGCTATTTTAGGATATATCTTGAACACCAGTATAGCTCCTGCGACACCACCTGCTCTCATTTGGAGAACTGTACATTTAAGTCCCCCAACAGCAACTGGGCTCCATCCCAGTGCTGACTCTACAGTCCAGTTCAGGATAAATGCTGTCCTGTCGTTAGTGTTGACCTTTAGATGAGACATTAAAATCCCCTTGCCAACATTCTCCACCTTCTGCTTAATTGGAACAGTATAAGAGATGTAGCTAAGAAAGCATTAAATAGTGGTCATAGTCGCTTATATGGTATCACAGCAATGGAAGCGTGTGGTTTATTCCTTTGGAAAAAGAGTTGGACAATATAATCTAACATACTAAATCACTCTTGCTATGAGGATCACGGCGGCATCAAGAAAGCAACTTGCACTCACATTTGGAATTTACTTATTTTTTCCATAGAACTATTCTTGCCCTTAAGGAAATAAAGAACACTTATCTTAGTGGCTGGGATGAATACCTGCCTCTGTAAATGACATTTAACGGAACCCTCCAAAAAATAAGAATTTATGTCCAAACTCCTTTCAAAACCACAATTCCCAAGTGTGGCAAGGTTGGTAAAACTTGGTTTTCAAAGCCATCAAAGTGGACCTTAATAATTAACTTGAAAGTCATTTCAAATAATATGTAATTCAAAATATAAATTACTGATATTATCCTTTGGAGTAGTGAGGAATTGGCTGGCAAAAGTCAGAAATCAAAGGCTTTTTACACAATGATTTCCAATCATTCCTTTTTTGCTGTATTCCATGAATGTTTCTGCACTCTGGAAAACGAATGTGTGTCATTTTATAGAGTTGTAAAGTATTTATAATGTGTTTATCATGTGCTCAAAACTAAACCACTGACTTCTGAATCTATTTTCTCCCATAGGCCCTTCCCAGTAGTTCACAATAAACATTGACTACATGAAACCTTGTACACAAAGAAAGAATATGTGAATATGAATCTAGAGTCCTCCTTACTCCTGACGACATGGACAGTTTCTGAGATTATCGAGAAATAGCAGTTCTTTAAATTAAACCAATTAGAAGAGCAAATAAGATGTGGTCTCTAGCCCAAGGATTACATGCTGTATCTTCACTGCTCATCCTTGTTTCTAAAACTATTATTTATAGCAACACAAGCTCAATAACACACTCAAATTGCAGCCATATATCCTATTTTGCTTTTTTTCAGCCAAGAACACCTTGCCTAGTGAGTAACAGTGATCAATGCATGACAACCATGAAATTAGTAGGTTAGACTAGAGTTGTAGTCACATATCTATGAAATTGAAGGACATTTAACTCTGTTCTTTCTTGTTGACAATACAGGGCAAAAATGAAAAAATGTATATAACAAGACTTGCAAAATATGAGGTAGTTTCATTTATACATCAAAGGAATAGTGATTTGAAAAATTTTTTTAAAGATAAAATGTCTTAAGAAATTTATGTAGCTATAGAAGTTATCTTAGCAAACACCACTGAACTGAATCCCTTCTGTAGAACTTCTTTTAATAGGTCAGCTAGTGAATCCATGCTTGAACATCATTAGTGAGAAGGAATTTCCTTCAGGCAGGGTCCATTCCTTTCATTGGTGCCAGTTATAGACACATTTCTGAAGACAGTCTCCTCTACTACCTCTCCACCACTCCAATCAAAACACTCCCTTTTCCTTCGCATTCATCAACAGTATCACTGAATTTGAGCCCAAATCTATCTAGAGCTCTCTTCCAAGAATATACCAGTTTACTTTTGTTCCTCTTAAAGAGTAGAACATAGAAATGGTCCCAAAACTCTAGGTATACCTGAACAAAGAGGTTGATTAAGATCATCACTTCCCTTAGTTGATCTACTATAATGTTTTGATATAATCTATCATTCTGTTAGTGGCTTAGGTAACAACTCTAGCTATGTTCATGCGAATGAAATCTGAGTTATCATTAGGTTATCTTCCTTTCATATAAATGCTTTACTCTATAGGCCTAGTTCTATTCCGGCACAGATAGAACCTCAAGAGTCTGGCCTGGTGTGGTCACCATGGTGAGGGATGCAAGATTGTAGATCTAAAGCCACTGAATGTCAAAAGATCCACAAAATGGAACCTGAATGGAATATTTGTGCCAAACAGACTTTATAGGATGCAAAGCTCATTTCATAAAAATGTCCTCTTCACCTCTAGGTCAGACATGGCTTAATTTATGGCCCCAGGTCCATTTTCAACAAGCCCAAACCCAACCTTTGATTTTATAGAGAAGACCAAAATTTCTTGGGGATAGATTTGGAATTTTCTGATCTAAGTTCAAAAAATTATGAACATGTGGTTTCTGCTTCTCTCCTATTTCAGACAG